>NC_092720.1:112724299-113044384 GCF_047496885.1 Scyliorhinus torazame | reverse complement strand
CCTGTAACACAGACATTCACCATGTGCTGAGTGCATCGGCTGGTTAGGACAAGGCAAAGGTCTTTAGTTAAAGCTAGTATTGTATTAACCCACAGTCTGAGTTTGTTTCAATATGGAACAGTTAATGATTCAATAAAATAGTGTTGCACTATTGGTTTGCACTATTAAAATAGTGTTGGTGACCTGTATGTGATCCAGAACACCCAACACATCAATCATCACTGCTCCCAATCCCTGATACTTCTCCCTCAGACCTCGTTTTCACACTTCCAAGGGGTGCTAGTTGTCAGAGTCACAAATTTGGTGTCAGCTATATTTGTAGCACATGTCTACCTCAAAAGAGAAGGTGAACACTGGCTATGGACATAAATGTCACCGTGGAAGGTAATGCTATTTGAAGTGTTAGCCGCGGCTCAGTGGTAGCACTCTGTGTCATGAAGGTTGTGGGTTCAAGTCCCACTTTGGAGGCTTGAGTTCATAATTTAGGCCGGTTCGTCTGACCACCGCAAGTGGATGCAAAAGATCTCACAGCTCTTTTCGAAGAAAAGCACGGGCATTCTCCTGTGTCATGTCAATTATTTATCCCTCAAATGCACATTCTCCCCGTGTTTGCGTGGGTTTTGCCCCCACAACCCAAAGATGTGCAGGCTAGGTGGATTGGCCACGCTAAATTGCCCCTTAACCACGATGGGAAACCCCATTGACCAGCCGGCGAAACAGAGAATCCCGACGGCGTGCTGAACCAGAAATCTGGCGTGGCGGGACAGAGAACCCACCGCCACGGTTTCTTGTGTGATAACTTCCAAAGTACTCATGGGATGCAAAGTGATTTGAGATATCATGAGGTTGTGAAATCATTGTATAGGCCCATAACTTGCGGCCAATGACGGGAAGCCATGGGCCGCCGATTTTAAAAGCGATAAATATTGGAACGAACCTTCCTCTTCTAGATGCAGCTTTGAGCCTCTGGTGCCTCGGCAAGCTCCAGGGTGGCGCAGGAGAAGTGCAGCCCCATCCCATTATGATGTGACCAGCTTGGGAATGCCCATTGAGGGCAGGCATTTAAACAATAGATTTGGATAGAAAACAACAGGCAACATTTTTAACAAGTGTTTTAAAAGTGTGCAGACTTTTTTTAACAGTTTGTTTGCTCTTTATTTCAAACAGGTATTACTATTGTTGATTCTTTGAAAGTATTTTTTCACATTTTTATGATTAAAGGTGATTATTTATAAGTGAACAAACGTTTGGTTATTTATTTTAAATCTGTGAAACTAGTTAAATCTGCACTTTATTAATATATAATTTAACATGTGGAATGCACAAAAATGTTTGCATGTTTTAATTTAGATTATGGTCATAAGGTTTTAAAAGCGTCCCAGGGCTTTTTGCGGTCACTGTCCTTGTAGCATCTGATTTTTTTTGATTTGTGTAATAGAATCACTGCAGTGCAGTAGAAAGCTTTTTGGCCCATCAAGTTTGCAGTGACACTCCGAACGAATACCGTACCCAGGCCACACACCCCTCCCCCCTACCCTACCCCCCCCCCCCCCCACCTCCCCCCCATAACCGCACCTAACCTTTGGACACTAAGGGGCAATTTAGCAAGGCTAATCCACCTAACTTGCACATCTTTGGACTGTGGAAGGAAACCGAAGCACCCAGAGTAAATGGGCAACGGCATGGTGTTACAGTGGTTAGCACTGCTGCCTCACAGTGCCAGAGATCCGGGTTGAATTCTGGCCTTGTTTGACTGTGTGAACTTTGTACATTCTCCCTGTGTCTGCGTGGGTTTCCCCCAGGTGCTCTGGTTTCCTCCCACCATCAAAAGATGTGCAGGTCAGGTGGATTGGCCATGCTACATTGCCCCTTAGTGTCCAGGTTAGATTCTGGGGATTAGGACGGGGGACTGGTCCCAGGTAGGGTACTCTTTCAGAGGGTCAGTGCAGACATGTTGGGCTGAACGGTCTCCTTCTGCACTGCAGGAATTCTACGGTTTTATTCCATGTTTCTAGGGAACACATGCAGGCACGGGGAGAATGTATCAACACCACACAGTCACCCAAGTTCCATCTTGAACACAGGTCAATGGTGTTGTGAGGCAGCAGTGCTAACTAGTGTGCCACCATGTTACTCGTGTTAAATATGTTTCTGCCTTGTTATATTTATAATTATCTCATAATTAAATGTTGTGTTCTGATGTTTCAGTAAGACATTTGTAGAAGTTTGTAAAGTTTAATGTAAAACATTTATTCACAAAAATAATTTTAAAGATACAAAACGTTGAAACCAATTAACATTTAACTTCACGTTTAACTTTATCAACTGAACAATGACATAAAAATACCTCAACTTTTACAAATTTCTTGCAATAAAATATATTTTATCACTTCAACACAACAGTTCCATCTATTTGTAAAGGGGATGGAGGAAAGGGGAGGGAGGGAACAGGCGGGAAGGGGAGCGTTTTGACATATCAATTGTAAATTGACAATCTCATCATCCGAAAGCAGCAGCTGCTGAAGCGCAGTGTCCTCGCGCACACCTCTGACATCATTTTGGGATGTCCTTTGGCAGGACACTCTCAGGGGTGGGTGATTCATTCACTGCAATACCTGTCAGAGAGATGGTTCACATTAGCTTACAAGAGGCTTGCATATATATATATAAAAACTAAGGCATTAAACTTTGTTAAACCATTTGAAGCAATCATTGAGGCTTCTAAGGATGAACATTACATCAGGGAGAGTCGTAAAAAACTCAGCTTAAAATACATTTGCAAAATCCAAACATACTTTAGCTCTGTAGCTCTGAATCAGTTGGGAGGACAGCCATACTAACATTAGTGTTCTTGAAGGAGTCAATAGCACCAGTATCAAGGCCATGATCACCCAAAACTAACTCTGTTGGGCGGCCCATGTGCTTCGGATGTCAGAGTCCTGACTGCCAATTCAAATCTTCTTCACCTAACTCAAGGAAGGATCCCAAAGAAGAGGAGGATGAAGGAAGCTCTACAAAGACAGCTTGTGGGCTAACTTCAAGAAATGGAACATCGACGTCAATGCCTGGGAGATCTTTGCCTACTTGGAGGAACCTCCAAATTGAAGGGTCAAATTCTTCGCGAACACCTGACAGCAAGAGAAGGCCTGGAAAAGGAGAGTGAGAAAGGAGTACGCGTAATTTAGTGTCCAAGGACCATTGCCACCTTTTGGAAACTTCTGCCAACTTCTGATTGAAGATTGGGCTCTAGTATTTGATTCATCAGCCACGCAAGGACCCATAGAAACCGTGACCAGTAACACTGAATATCTGAGGTGGACAGTCATACTTGTTAGCGAGTGATCACCGCATTCTATCCATTAGAGGATCTTTAATGGAATTAACATCTTCATGACAAATCAAAGTTTTAAAAAAATAATTCTTTCACCTTCTGCGACTTCAAATTCACTTTACACAGTAATGTCCACTTCTAATGGAATTAACAGCCTCATGACAAACCAAAGTTAAAAAAAAAAATCTTCCTTTCATTTTATTTGCATTATAAACATATTTAGTCAGCACTATAGCTGAATTTTACATTCAGCTGCTCCAGCGCAGCGCAGGGCTTCAAGCTGTAAAAAAAATGACCGGGAGTTTGAATGCTGGACGCTTCCAGCACTTATGTTTGTCATCACTTCCGAGTCATCACACTGCGCACGTGCAGTGCACCAGCGACTTAAGTCACTGGCTGGAGAGGGGGTTATGGGCCTATAATACAAGTCATTTCAGCAAGTACTTTTAAATAGATGCCTTTTTTGATTTTAAGGGTGTTTTAGCATTGTCTCAGAGATCCTTGTACATTATTGTCCTAGCCAACAACATTGAAGGCTGATGACTGCAGCTTGTGAGAGGTGTCCTTTTACTCCCCCTCAAAGTTCTGATGATTTGTAATGAGTCATTAATGGCAACCTATGAACTGACTCATTTGATTGTGGTAACTGGAAACTCCTCACTCTCGACTACATACTGCACAGCTCTGTCATCCTATTGTGGTACAATATCAGAGAAAGTCTCTAGAGGTTTTGAGGCTGGAGTTTCCATGACTCTCACTCGACTCTAAAGTCACGAAGGGCTGATTTATACCATTTGCTGCCTGTCGTGAACTCAGCGTGCAGCTTGTAATAACATCTTTTTGATAATGTAATCTGCGTATTATTATTGCACTACTGATCCCAGTATGAAGTGAGCTGAGGCTTAAAACCTTCTAAAAGAGGGGATGAATAACAATGAATAAACGTACTGCGTGGTATTTGTTCCCAAATCAAACCATTTGAAAATGACCTATTATGATTTTCAGAAAACAAATTCTGCTCGGCAAAACTATGGAGTATCCATTTCATGTTTGCAGACAGCGACTGGAGGATTTTGGCACATCAAACATCATCCTTCTCGTACCTAAACACTTCCATATTTGCAACAATCTTACATTTTCTTCCAACATTTAAATGACATCTACCCAGTACTGAGGAAAACTGCCCAGGTATGCATGTCCTGCACACAAAACACAGGACAAATTCAACCTGGCCAGTAACAGACACATCAGTCTACTCTCGATCATCAGTAAAGTGATGGAAGGTGTCATCAACAGAGCTATCAAGTGGCACTTACTCGGCAATAACCTGCTCGCTGACACTCAGTTTGGTTCTACCAGGACCACTCAGTTTCTGACATCATTGCAGCCTTGGTTTAAACATGTGTAAGGGTCCTTCCCATTTGTTCCCATTTATTATCTTAATTTCCTTTTTTTTTTGCTGTTATGTTTTTGATCCATGAATGATTAATGTACCTGTGACTTTAAAGTAAAGCAACCTGCAAATGGCCTGTGTCTTTAATTCAAGCAGAGGATTGCACCAGCAAGAGAAATCAGTGTTGACTCGGTTTGATTGATGTGGCTGATGGCCAATGAATTGGCCCAAAACACTGTGCTCTGCCCAGTATAGGCGGTGATTGGATCAGATCCTACTGAAATGGTTTAGCGACCTAATGATCTTTCAGTTTTGTTTTGGCAGCTAAGAGAGAAGATCCGCTCGCTTTCCATTCTGTTTTTCTCCAGAAAGACTGAACTGGCAGAAAGCCTGTATGAATCTGGTTATCGGAGAACCCATTACAGGCTAGACATGAGAGGTTCAGAGTCTGATCACTCACTCTCCAGAAAAGGCAGGAGCCTGGGACCAATGTTTTATGCAAAGCACGGGGCCTCTGCAGGAGGAGCTGTGAGTATTATTGCTAAACTGCAAGGAAAATCATTGCAGGCTGTACACCAGATACTATCCACAAGCATACTGTGAGGAAAGCATGATGTGAACCACCATTTGAAGCAGAGTCATCTTTTTACCTTTGTCCTTATTATTTTACCCCTTTCCATCCCTCAGTGTTTATCTACCTTGTGCGTGCGTGTGGGTAAAGGGTGGGGTAGTTAAAGGGGAAGGCAGGCATTAGCTTGCCCATAGGTAATTGCATTTACTATGCATTTTATATTTGTTCTTGTTCTTTAATAAACAGTAATTGTGTTTAAAGCTACAAACCTGGTGACTGTAATTATTGGGCAGTTAAGGGCCACAGATGTCAGGAATTTTTATAAGAATTATTGGATAATTCATTTGTGTTGTTACTCCGGGGCATGTGGGGCTGGAATTGACCGTGCACTTGCCCAGCATGGTGTAACACATGGACAAAAGGGCTGATTTCCAAAGATGAGGAGAGAGTGACTGCTCTTGAGACAAGGCCACATCTGACCGAGAGTGGAATCAAGTGGCCCCAACGAAATTGGAGTCCATGGGAACCAGGGAGAAAAACTCTCCGCTGGTTGGAATCATACCGATCACAAGAGAACATGGTTGTAGTGGTTGGAGGTCAATCATCTCAATTCAGGACATCAGTACAAGTGTTCCTCAGGGGAGTATCCTTGGCCTAATCACCTTCAGCTGCTTCATCAATGACCTCCCTTCCATCATAAGGTCAGAAGTGCGGATGTTCACTGATGGTTGCACAATGTTCAGCACCATTCATGACTCCTCAGATACTGAAGTACTCCCTGTGCAAGTGCAGCAAGACCTGGATAATACCCAGGCTTGGGCTGAGAAGTGGAAAACAACATTTGCGCCAAACACGTGCCAGGCAATGACCATCACCAACAAGAGAGAATTTAACCATCACGCCTTGACATAAAATGGGATTGCCATCATTGAATGCTCAATTATTTACTTTCTGGGGGTGACCATTGGCCAGAAACTGAACTGGACCAGCTAGCCCATGGTTACACAAATGTATAACCCAGAGGAATTGAAAATTTCACACCAGTGTAATATGGATTTGAACAAAGAACAAAGAATCAAGAAAAGTACAGCACAGTAACAGGCCCTTCAGCCCTCCACACCTGTGCCGACCATGCTGCCCGTCTAAACTAAAATCTTCTACACTTCCTAGGTCCGTATCCCTCTATTCCCATCCTGATTTGAATGATGGGGTTAGTTCCTTTGATTATGGTTAGGCTCTTGCCACATCGAGGTCAGAGAATCGTACAAATTTACACACAGGGATTGACCATTTGTTCCCCTGGGCTTGTGCTAACTCACTGAAAAACTCTGGTATTCCATACCATTTCCGATCTCTTTTCGCTTATATATTTTACTTATTGAAATACTTATCCACTTCAATTTTAAGTTGTGCCTCCGAACCCCTACATCTCTCTCTGTCTCTATTAGTCTGTTCCTTCAAAAGCTTTGTCATTTAGTGCCAATTGTTGTACCTTTAAAACCTCTGATGCGTTCGACCGGTTTACTTACTCAAAGGTTTTACTCAGGTGTCCTTATTGCGAGATGAACAAAGGACAAATCAGGTTCACAGTTTAGCACAATTTTATTCACAATTCTACTACTCAAGAAAATATGTCTCAGACTCACAGCTGAGCTTTGGGTTTTACCCACACTTAGCAAAGGAGGCTGGCAGGCTACGATCACTCGATGTTAATGTGTTATCTGGGTTTGAAACCCAGAGTCCCGCGTGATTCTCTCATCCCGCGGCACAGTGCTCACGCTGTCATAAACGCCATCGCGTTTTACGATGGCGTGAACGGGCCGCTGCCAGGAGTAATTCTGGCCCCTACAGGGGGCCAGCACGGAGCTGGAGCGGTTCACGCCGCTCCAGCTGCCGATCCCGGCACGAACTGTGCGCCGCAGGATCCGCACATGCGCAGTGGCGCCGGCGCCCACGTGCACATGCGCCGGTGCCAACGCGTGCATGTGCAGTGGCCTCCTTCAACACGCCGGCCCTGACGCAACATGGCGCAGGAGTACAGGGGTCGGCACGTAGGAAAAGACGCCAGGGGACAGAGAGGCCGGCCAGCCAATCGGTGGGCCCTGATCGTGGGCCAGGCCACATCGGAGGCCTCCCCCCACCCCTCCCCCCCCCCCGGGGTCGGAGCCCCCTCACCCCCCCACAGGCTGCCACCCTGCCCTTGCACGCAGAGTTCTCGCCAGCTGCGAGCAGGTGTGGCCGCCGCCGGCGGGACTCAATGTTTTAACTGCGGCCGCTTGGCCCATCCCGGGCCGAGAATCGGCAGACCGGCCGCGTAGAGCGGCCCGCGACCGGTGCCGCGCCAAACACACCGACACCAATGGCACTGATTCTCCAGGCTGAGAGAATCCTGCCCCCTTTGTCTGACCAGCCATCACCTCATTAAGGAGTCTGAGAGCTTCTTTTGTCTGTTCTTCGTCCTGCTGCAAATTTGATCACTTGTGTCTGGAAGTTTGTGACATATTCATGAACTTGGAGTGGGTAATCACAAAATCCATATATCAATATCAGGTTTATGCCTTGACGTGGGTGCTGTTGCAGATGGCCAGTATCGATTTCAGCCAGGGTCTAGGAGACAGTTTCTGTTCCTGGCCTATGCATATCTTTTCAGCCTGTTTTCAGTACCACGTTATGTCCTTTATATTCTTCCTCTCATCATTTTTCACACTAACTTTCATCTGATTGTCTTTGGCTATCCCTCGATTTGAGTTTAATGTCTACTCACGGTCTCCAGCTTCTGCCATGGGTCTTCATTTGCTGAAACAGCCTCAATGTGCAGATTCTATGTGTACATGGGGCAGGGCATTCCACAAGGGAGTGGAATCCAGAGTTCGGGATTTTCTGCCTTTTCATTTCTTCTCTGCTGCTGCTCTGCTGAATGACAACTGAGCGTCGGGCGGAGAATTGATGCCAGCTTGTGGAACATGTGTGCTAGGAGAGTCCTGGGGTCTGATGTATCCAGCAGTACTGGAAGCAATGTCATCAGAGTGACTTCTGGAGATGGGTGCGCAATGTTTTCTTTTTAAAAAAATATTTTTATTAAAGACATTTGGCATAAATGCGTAGAAATATCAGGAAAACAAAACAACAAATACAAAAATACAAGCCTACCGCAGCAGCTGATAACGGGCTTGCAAATAACCCCACCTCCTTATTTTTAACCCCATAACTCCCCACCCCCCCGAAACAAAGAAAGAATATGAAACCGCACCCCTCCCCGCACTGATGTGTTAATATTCACCTTAAAGCAGTCGCTAAACGGTTTCCACCTCAAGGTGAACCCCTTCTCCACTCCCCGTATGGCAACCTTCACCTTTTCAAAGGAATTCTCCCAGATTGCCGACCCAAACCCCCACCTTCGGCTGCTCCGGGTCCCTCCACCCCTTCAAAGAACCGGCTCACTCTCCCGACCATCATGTGGGCTCTGTGCACCACCCTAAATTGGATGAAGCTTAACCTTGCACACGACGAGGACGTGTTCACCTTCCGCAGGGCTTCCTTCCACAGCCCCACCCTCAACTTCCCACCAACTCCTCCTCCCATTTGCGCCTAACCTCCTCCACTGGATTGCCCTCCCTCTCCATCAGCTCTCCGTAAATATCTGCCACTCTCCCCTCCCCAATGTCATCTTCGGACAACAACTTATCCCGCAGCACCAGACATGGCAGCCCCGGGAAGGATTGCACCTCTTTCCTCACAAAGTCCCTCACCTGCAGGCACCAGAATCCATTCCCCTTAGACAACTGATATGTTTCTTCCAGCTCTTTTTGGCCCGCAAACGTATCCCCTTCAATCAAGTCCCTGAAGTACTCTGTCTCCACCTGCAGCCACCCCCAGAACCTCGCATCCAACCTCGCCGGCACAAACCTATGATTATCACTTATTGGCGCCCACAGAGACATGCCTTCCAACCCGAAATGTTGCCTGCACTGGTTCCAAACTCGCAACACTGAGACCACGGAATACCGGACCAGCGAGAATGTGAGGGATGCCAACAACAGTGCCTTTAAACTAGCCCCCCAATCCGATACTGTCTCCATCCGCCCCCAAACCGATCACTCCTACCCTGCCCATCCCATGGCCGCCGGGTTTTACCCGCACACCTGAACCGTGAAAATATCCCATTCTCCGTTTGAAAAAAAAGCCTTGGGAACGAAGATGGGGAGGTTCTAGAACATAAACTTAGACAGCCCCGTCATTTTTAAAGTCTGCACGGGGTCTGCCAATAACAAAGGCAACACATCCTGTCTCTTAAAGTTTGCTTTTCTGCCCTCCACCAATCGCGACAAATTCAATTTATGCAGCTGGGCCCAGCTCCATATCACCTGTATCCCGAGATACCGAAACCTCTCCCCAACCACCTGGAATGGCAACCCTCCTCTCCTGCCCTCTGGAATTAATCGTGAACACTGTGGTAAATGGAACTACTATTAATTCACCAGTGCACTGTGATATCATGGGCAAAATTCTCCGGAAACAGTGCGATGTCCTCCGACTGGCGCACAAAACGGCGCAAATCAGACGGGCATCGCGCCGCCCCAAAGGTGCGGAATGCTCCGCATCTTTGGGGGCCGAGCCCCAACCTTGAGGGGCTAGGTCGGCGCCGGACGAATTTCCGCCCCGCCAGCTGGCGGAAAAGGCCTTTGGTGCCCCGCCAGCTGGCGCGGAAATGACATCTCCGGGCGGCGCATGCGTGGGAGCGTCAGCGGCCGCTGACAGCTTCCCACGCATACGCAGTGGAGGGAGTCTCTTCCGCCTCCGCCATGGTGGAGACCGTGGCGGAGGCGGAAGGGAAAGAATGCCCCCACGGCACAGGACTGCCCGCAGATCGGTGGGCCCCGATCGCGGGCCAGGCCACTGTGGGGTCACCCCCGGCGCCAGATCGCCCCGCGCCCCCCCCAGGACCCCGGAGCCCGCCCGCACCGCCTTGTCCCGCCGGTAAGGTAGGTGGTCTAATTTACGCCAGAAGGACAGGCATTTTAGCGGCGGGACTTCGGCCCATCCGGGCCGGAGAATCGAGCGGGGGGGCCCGCCAACCGGCGCGATTCCCGCCCCGCCGAATCTCCGGTGCCGGAGACTTCGGCAACCGGCGGGGGCGGGATTCATGCCAGCCCCCGGCGATTCTCCGACCCGGCGGGGGTTCGGAGAATTTCGCCCCATGTTACTGCTGTATCGTGTTACGTTATGTGTTTAACCCTGTGGGCTCCACCTATGGGCCATTGTACGGCTTCACCCACGGGGGGATATGTCGGGGCATGTACGGGCTCACCCATGGCTCCACCCCTTACAGGAAGTATAAAGGCGGCTGACCTGCAGAACCGCATTCATTGTTGTACCGGTTACAGGCAGGCTCAGTTGTAGGCTGATTAAAACCACGGTTTACTTCTCAACGTGTCTCTCAGTGAATTGATGGTCGCATCAATTTAATCAGCTTAAAATACTACTATGGAATCAGCCCTCAAACCTGATAGACTGGAACTCGATCCACAGGCCGCAGAGGCGAAATATTTTTTTTTACATTGGCTTTGTTGCTTCAAGGCCTATCTCGCCGCATCGTCTACACCATCCGTCATGGACGAACAGAAACTGAGTCTTCTCCACGCACAGGTGAACCATCGTATTTCTGTCCAGCTCGACGGCGCCGCATCCTATACAGAGGCCCTCGCACTACTCGAATGCCTCTACGTGCGGCCTGTGAATGAGGTCTACGCGCGACACATCTTCACCACTCGCCGCCAGCGCCCCGGGGAGTCGCTAGATGATTACCTACGCGACCTCATGGCCCTCATGCGCAACTGTAACTACCAGGCTGTTACGGCCCCATAGCATATGGAGATCGCTATCCGAGACGTTTACGTGGCGGGGGTCCGATCGAACTATGTAAGACAGCGCCTGCTCGAAAAGGGGCCCAGGACTTGGAGGGCAAGGTAACACTAGCTACCTCTCTGGAGGTCACGTTTCAGAGCCTTACTGCGTTCCACGCCGACCACGCGACCCCCTCGTGGGCCCCCGACCAGAGACTACCCCAGGCTTGTGCCACGCGGCTGCCCGCCCATCATGGGGGCTGCCCTGCTATTTTTGCGGCTAGTCCCAACACTCCCGACAGCACTGCCCGGCCGCAACGCGAACTGTAGTAACTGCGGGAGAAAAGGACACTTCGCCAAGGTCTGCCTGGCCAGGTCCAAAAACTCGAACTCACAGACCCGATCCACAGACCCACAGGCCCGCAGACCCCGCAAGGCGGCAGCGTGTCTGCCGACTCCGCCTCCGCACAACACGTGCGACTCATGGGGGCTGCCATCTTGGCCATCCTCCCCCACGTGGCCGGCCTCGTGCGATCCATGGGGGCCACCATCTGCTACACCCCCCGAGATGTACGAACGACATGGGCAGCAGCCATCGCGGGGCTACCCCAGCACCTCCGATCACGCCGCCGGCTACCCCCAGCTCAGCGCGGTCACCCTGGACCAGTCGCGACCGTAGCACCTCCGGAGCTCCATGATGGCCGTCCGGGTAAACGGGTACGAGAAACCTTGCCTATTCGACTCCGGGAGCACAGAGAGCTTCATTCACCTGGACATGGTAAGACGTTGTTCGCTCCCAATATTCCCGACGCGACAAACTATCTCCCTTGCCTCTGGGTCGCACTCGGTGCAAATCCAAGGGTGCACTACTGCAACCCTAGCGATCCAGGGCGCTGCGTACGCTAATTTTAAACTATATGTGCTCCCAGACCTCTGCGCTCCTCTCCTCTTAGGACTCGATTTTCAGTGCAATCTCAGGAGCCTAACTCTTAAATTCGGGGGGGCCCCTGCCCCCGCTCATGATATGCAGCCTCGCGACCCTAAAAATTGACCCTCCCTCCCTCTTTGCGAACCTCACCGCCGGTTGTAAGCCAATAGCCCCCAGAAGCAGGCGGTATAGTGTGCAGGACAGGACGTTCATTAGGTCTGAGGTCCAGCATCTCTTGCGGGAAGGGGTCATAGAAACCAGGAATAGCCTCTGGAGAGCTCAGGTGGTGGTCGTCAAGACTGGGGAAAAGTTCCGGATGGTGGTTGATTACAGCCAGACCATTAACCGCTTTACGCAACTCGATGCGTACCCCCTTCCCCGGATTGCAGACATGGTAAATCAGATCGCGCACTACCACGTGTTCTCTACGGTAGATCTGAAGCCTGCATATCACCAGCTCCCAACACGCCCGGAGGACCGCCACTACACGGCGTTTGAGGCAGATGGCCGCCTTTTCCATTTCCTCTGGGTCCCCTTTGGCGTCACAAATGGGGTTTCGGTGTTCCAACGAGCAATGGACCGAATGGTGGACCAGTACGGGCTGCGGGCCACGTTTCCGTACTTGGACAATGTAACCATCTGCGGCCATGATCAGCAGGACCACGACTCCAACCTCCACCGATTTCTCCAAACCGCCCAAAAACTCAACCTCACATACAAGGAGAAAAGCGTTTTCCGCACAACCAGGCTAGCCATCCCCGGCTACGTCGTGGAAAACGGGGTCCTGGGGCCCGATCCTGACCGTATGCGCCCCCTTCTCTAATTCCCTCTCCCTCACTGTCCCAAGGCCCTGAAGAGGTGCCTTGGATTTTTCTCCTATGACGCCCAGTGGGTCCCCCAATATGCGGACAAAGCCCACCCACTATTTAAGGCTACCATTTTTCCACTGGCAGACGAGGCTCGCCAGACCTTCAACTGCATCAAGGCGGACATCGCCAAAGCTGCAATGCGCGCGGTGGACGACTCCGCCCCCTTCCAGGTGGAGCGCGATGCCTCAGAGATCGCGCTCGCCGCCACCCTCAACCAAGCAGGCAGACCAGTCGCGGTTTTTTCCCGCACCCTCACCACCTCCAAAATTTGACACTCCTCGGTCGAAAAAGAAGCACAAGCCATCGTGGAAGCCGTATGGCACTGGAGGCACTACCTCGTGGGTAGGAGGTTTACCCTCATCATCGACCAACGATCGGTTGCCTTTATGTTTGACAATACGCAGCGGGGCAAGTCAAGAATGACAAGATCTTGAGGTGGAGGATCGAACTCTCCACCTATTACTACGATATAGTATATCGTCCTGGGAAGCTCAACGAGCCCCCAAATGCCCTGTCCCACAGCACGTGCGCCAGCGCGCAAGACGACCGATTACGTGCTATCCACGATAACCTCTGCCACCCGGGGGTCACCCGGCTCGCCCACTACATCAAGGCCCGCAACCTGCCCTACTCCATCGAGGAGGTCAAAGCTGTAACCAGAGACTGCCAAATCTGTGCGGAGTGTAAACCGCACTTCTATCGACCAGATAAGGCCCACCTGGTAAAGGCGCCCCGGCCCTTTGAATGCCTTAGTATCGATTTCAAAGGGTCCCTCCCCTCCAATAATTGCAACACGTACTTCCTGAACATCATAGACGAGTTCTCCCATTTGCCGTTTGCCATCCCCTGCCCCGATATGACCACTCCCACAGTCATCAAAGCCCTGCATAGTGTCTTCACCCTGTTCAGTTTCCCCACCTATGTCCACAGCAACAGGGGCTCGTCGTTCATGAGCGACAAACTGCATCAGTACCTGCTCAGTAAGGGCATCGCCTCGAGCAGGACTACCAGCTATAACCCCAGGGGAAACGGGCAGGTGGAGAGGGAGAACACGACGGTCTGGAAGACCGTCCTACTGACCCTACGGTCCAGGTATCTCCCGGTTTCTCACTGGCAGGAGGTCCTCCCCGATGCGTTCCACTCTATTAGGTCCCTCCTTTGCACGGCCACAAACCAGACCCCTCATGACCGCTTGTTCGTTTTCCCTAGGGGAGCTACCACAGGGGCCTCACTTTCGCCCTGGCTGATGACACTGGGTCCAATCCTCCTCCGAAAACATGTTCGGAGCCATAATAACCGACCCCCTGAGAGGGTCCAGCTCCTGCACTCCAACCCACACTATGCATATATCAGACACCCCGATGGCCAGGCAGGATACCGTCTCCCTCCGGGACCTGGCGCCCGCAGGCTCCGACACCACGACCGCTACTGCATCCCCCACACTAGGTCCCGTCCAACCTCCCATGTTCAGCGCCCCTGCCCCTATCCAACCTCCCAACTTCAGCGCCCCCACCCCGATATGGTTCTCGCGCTCCCTCCCACCCGCCTCACTGGTCCACAGGAATGAAGCTCCGGAAGAGCCACTCCAGGAGTCCACACCTATGCCTGCTCCGGGCCCAGCTCCACAGCCACCCAAAATGGCTGCAATACCAGTGCTTCGGCGGTCGCAACGTACGATCCGGGCACCAGACGGAGTGAATCTGTAAACCCGTCACCCCCGCCGGATTTCATTTTTTAAACAGGGGGTGAATGTGGTAAATGGAACTACTGTTAATTCACCAGTGCACTGTGATATCATGTTACTGCTCTATCGTGTTACGTTATGTGTTTAACCCTGTGGGCTCCACCTATCGGCCATTGTACTGCTTCACCCACAGGGGGATATGTTGGGGCATGTACGGGCTCGCCCATGGCTCCACCCCTTACAGGAAGTATAAAGGCGGCTGATCTGCAGAGCCGCATTCATTGTTGTACCGGTCACAGGCAGGCTCAGTTGTAGGCTGATTAAAACCACGGTTTACTTCTCAATGTGTCTCTCAGTGAATTGATGGTCGCATCAAACACTACATGTTTTCTCGGCCCCTCCCTGCTCAATTCTTCTCCAAACCCTCGGCTCCATTGTCAACTACTCTATCGCAAGAGCAAAAAGTAACGGGCACCCTGCCTTGTCCTGCAGTACAAACCGAAGTTCGAACCTCTCTTATTCGTCCAGACACCAGCCATCGGCGCCCTGAACAGCAGCTGAACCAAGTCCGCGAAGCCCTGCCCAAACCCGAACCGGCCCAGCACCTCCAACAAATGCGCCCATTCGATGAGATCAAATGCCCTCTCTGCGTCCATAGCCACCACAACTTCTATCTCTTGCACCCCCGAGGGCATCAGAATAACATTGAGTAACCTGCGCAAGTCTATCGACAGCTGTCGCCCCTTCATATACCCCGTCTGGCCCTCCCGCATCACACCCAGCACACAATCCTCTATCCATGAAGCTAACACCTTTGCTAACAACTTTGCATCCACATTTAACAGTGAAATAGGACGGTACGACCCGCACTGCTCCTTCTCCTTCTTTAGAATTAACAAAATGGACGCCTGCGACAATGTGGGGGAGCATACCCCTTCCCTTCGACTCATTATACATAACCACAAGTAGGAGCCACAGCTCCGCACCAAACGTCTTATAAAACTTGGCTGGAAACCCGTCTGGCCCCAGGGCCTTCCCCACCAACATGGAACCTATGCAGTCCATCACCTCCCTTACCCCATTCGGGGCCCAAAATCCCTGCACAGTCTCCTCCCTCACCCTCGGGAACTCCTGTCCATCCAGGAACCGCCTCATACCCTCCTCCCCAGACGGAGGCTCCAACATACAGCATTCTGTAAAAGGCCTAAAATATCCCATTCACTCGCTCCGGGTCCGACATCACATTGCCTCTCTCATCCCTCACCATTCTGATCTCCCTCGTTCCACAGTTGGTGAGCCAACGTCTTGCTCGTTTATTCCCTATATTCATATACTGCCCCTCTGGCCCTCCGCAATTGCCTCACAGGCTTCCCCGTGGATACCAACCCAAACTCCATCTGGAACCTCTGTCTCTCCTGTAATAACACAACCAAGACGCTCAACATCTCATCCACTAGCCTTACTTTCGCCTCTCGTCCCCCCTCCCCATCTGCGCCCAAATCAAAATGAATTCACCCCTTATTACAGCCTTAAGTGCCTCCCACAGCGTGGGGGCCATGGCATCCCCCTCCCCCCCACCCTGTGTTGTTGAGTTCTGCAAAGCTTCGGATGGCAATCCTCACCCTCTCGCACCCCCCCCTCATCTGCCAACAATCCCGCATCCAACCTCCACTGTGGCTGCTGAATCGCCCCCTGTGCCACCCGCAGATCCACCCAGTACGGTGCGTGGTCAGAGACCACAATCGCCGTAGACTCCGAATTTGCTACCCTCGCCAACAGTGCCTGGATTTACAGAATCCATTCCAAAAAAAAAATCAATCTGGGAGTACACCCGGTTCTCATGCGAAAAGTGCAGAACTACTTCACCCCCGGCCTCCCAAACCCCCATGGGTCTGCTGCCCCCTCCCATATGGTCTGTGAACCACATCAACTCCTCCGCCAAGACTGAAACCTTCAAAAACCTGGAACACAGCCGGTCCAGCCTCGGATCCAGAACCGTGTTAAAATCGCCAACCCATTATCAGCCTGTGTGCGGCCAGGTCATAATAACATAACGGGAATGAAGTGGGGGGTTGGCAGGATGAGGGTATGGGGCAGGGGGCAGCTGGAGGGAGTGAATGGGATATTTGAGGACTCCATCTGGGGAGGAGGGTCTGAGGCGGTTCCTGGATAGGCTAGAGTTCCCGAGGGTGAGGGGGAGAGAAGCTGCAGGGATTAGGGGAATCTTCACTAATACCTGCCTCAAGAAATCCACATCGTCCCAATTTGGGGCATAAACCTTCACCAGGACCACAGGCACCCATCCAGCTTCCCACAAATCATCACGTATCTGCTCCTGGAGTCAGTTACAATACTGCCAACCTCGAAGGTCACTTTCTTATTGACCAGTACCACCAACCCCCATATTTTCATGTCCATCCCCGAGAGGAAAACTCTCAGCGCCCTGTACGCTTGATCCACCACGAGAGGATGGTCAAAGACCACCTCCCCCATCAGCTTCTCCAACATGCTCGCCACATACTCAAGGGCCTGCGCTCCTTCAATCTTCTCAGGCATTTCCACGATCCAGAGAGTTTTCCTCCTGGAGCAGTTTTCAAGATCCTCCAACTTCTCCCTCAGCCTTTTTTGGCTGCTCGTCGCCATCCCCATCTCCGCCTCCAGCAAGCTCAATCATCCTCATGCTCCCCCATCAGCTCCTCCATCTTCTGGATTGCCAGGCACTATCTCCTGCCTCTGCTCCATGCATTCAATAACCGCCCTATGTGACTCCATCAGATCCTCTGAGACCTCCTTCCTTTGCTGCGAGAACTTATTGGTGAGAAAGCTCACCAGCTGCCTGGTGTGACAATATGTATATTGTAAGAATAATGAAGGATTAACAATTTACTGGAACTACATCCAACCACTAGATGGCAATCAAGCGCATACATGTGGATCATGTGATACTCTTGATTCGGGGAGAAGTTGTTATGCGAGGTAGACAATAGTCGTGTTATCAGCTGCTCTGTAATTAGAATCATAGATTTAGTGAATCTGTAATCTTTATATCTTAGCATGCAAGTGGAATCGATTTTGTTGCAGTGTAAACAAATTAGCTTAGTTCAAAACTTAGCTTGATGTTCTTTGTGAGACACTGCACTTCGAAGCCATCCTCATTCAGAAAGCAAAGAACATCACACTTGGTAGACCACTGGGCGGGCAGCACTGACTCACCACTCTCCGCTATCTTTTCCCGTATCGCAACTCTATTTATCTCTTGGTAAAGCTGCTACCTCTTCTTCGTTGCACTCCTCGTCTGATATGCCACAGCCGAGTCCCACCAGAGGAGTATTATATTCCCTCAGCAGTTATACACCTTTTGCCATCCAACACCCCTCAGATCGGGTGTGAGGACCAAAAAAATACCACCCTGAGCGGGAGCCACCAAACGTACGGTCACTCACTCCATGGTTGCCATCGAAAATCATTTTCATCCATTTCCATTTGCGGTCCTATTGTAATGCTGGTTTGTTGTGACAGAATGATTTACTGGAGAATCTTTAATGGAGTTGGCTGCTCGCCTTTTGGATTGTTGTTTGAGTTTGTGAATGCGGCACTGTTTTGAAAGACTGTTTCATGATGGTTTGGACTATGATATGGACTGCAGTGGTATTTTACATGGGTCCTGATGTTGATGCATGGCTGCACGTTTTGCGCCTACAGACACTGTTGGAATGTGGGGACCCTGTGGTTTTTTTTTTTTGCATGATGTGCCTGATTGAATCGGTACTGTATAAATTCTAGACGACAGCTTCCTGAGCGTTTGGTGGGCGTGGTAAAGTCCCTTTTTTGTACGCTGACACTTTGTCAAGCATTTTTGGGGTATATGGGGTGTAGTGTTGGGCGTTGCCTGATGATCCTCCCCCACCCGGCCCCCTTGTGGCTGAAAGTTATGTGGTGCCAGTAATGCCTTGGGTCGATGAGTCAGACATGATGTTGTGCACTGTCCCCAGGCTTCGCTGTTAGTGGCTTCGCACTTTGTGTGGTTCGTGGGAGTATTGGGTTGGATGTAATGTTCAGCGGGGTTTACATCAGCATGTCCTGTTCCCCGTTTTTTGTGGCACCTTGTTGGGCCCAAAACGCGTTTTCTTGTTGTTGTCGTTTGGCCATTGCAATTTTATAGAATCATAGAATCACTACAGTGCAGAAAGAAGCCATTTGGCCCATCGAGCCCACCCTATCCTCATAACCCCAACTAACCTTTTGGAAACTGATCAGCAATTTTAGTGACCAATCCACCTCATGTCCTCATCTTTGGACTGTGGGAGGAAGCCGGAGCACTCGGAGGAAACCCACACAGACACGGAGAGAATGTGCAAACTCCACACAGACAGTCAACCAAGGTTTAGTGAGAGGGAGGAACTGAAGGAGATCAATATTGGTGGAGAAATGGGCATGGGAAATTGATGCGATTGAAGGTCAAATATCCCCAAGGCCTGATAATCTACACCCCGGAGTACTTAAGGAGATGGTTCTAGAAATAGTGGATGCATTGGTGGTCACCTTGCAAGATTCTATAGACTGTGGAACAGCATCCACAGATTAGAGGGTAACTGCACTACTTAAAAAGGAAGGTCGAGAGAAAACAGGGAATTATAGACAATTAAGCCTGACGTTGGTCGTGGGGAAAATTCCAGAATCCATTATCAAAGATTCTAAGCAGAGCACATGGAAAATAGTGGCAGGATCAGAGAGAATAAACATGTATTTATGAGGGGGAACTCATGCTCGACAAATCTACTGCGATTCTTCGAGAATATAACTGGTAGAGTTGATGAGGGAGGACTAGTGGATGTGATTCATTTGACCTTTCAGAAAGCTTTCAATAAAGTCCCACATGATGGAATAATGTGTAAAATCAAAGTGCATGGGATTAGAAGTAGTGTATTGATACGGATAGAAAACTGGTTGGCAAACACAAAACAAAGTGGGAATAAATGGGTCTAATCCCATATGGCAGGCAATGACTCGTGTGGATCACAAGGATCGGTGCTTGTGGACTCAAACTATTAACTATATATTAATGGTTTCGATGAGGGTACTAAATGTAATATCGCCAAATCTGGGTCGAAGGGTGAGCTGTGAGGAGGATGCGGAGATCCTTCAGTGTAATTTGGACAAGTTGAGTGAGTGGGCAAATGAATGGCAGATACAGCATAATTTGGATAAATGCGAGGTTATCCATTTTGGCAGCAAAAACGAGAAGGTGGCCTATTGTCTGAATAGCTATAAATTAGGAGAGAGGAATGTACGATGGGACCTGGATGTCATCATACACCAGTCACTGAAGGTAAGCATGCAGGTCCAGTAGGCATGTTGGCCTTCATAGCAAGAGATTTGAGAACAATAGCAGGGATGTCTTGTTGCAATTATGCAAGGTCTTGGTGAGGCCACACCTGGAATATTGTGTGCAATTTTGGTCTCCTTATCCAAGGAAGGATGTTCTTGCTCTAAATGGAGTGCGGAGAGGGTTTACCAGAATGATTTCTGGGATGGCAGGACTGATGTATAAAGAGAGGTTGAGTCAGTTAAGATTATATTCGCTGGAGTTCAGAAGATTGAGGGGGGATCTCATAGAAACCTATTAAATTCTGACAGGGTAGTATTTTCCTGATGGTGTGTGTGTTCAGAACCTGTGGTCATGGGCTGAGGATATAGGATAGACCATTTAGGGCTGTGACGAAGAGGAATGTCTTCACCCAGAGAGTGGTCAGCCTGTGGAATTCACTACCACAGAAAGTAGTTGAGGCCACAACATTGTATATTTTCAACAAGCAGTTAGATATGACACTTGGGGAGAAGAAGATCAAAGGATAGGGGGGGGGGGGAAAGCAGGATCGGGCTATTGAGTTGGATGATCAGCATGAATGGCGGAGCAGGCTCAAAGGGCGAATGGCCTCCCCTGTTCCTATTTTGTATGTTTCTAATAATAGTGAATTTGGAAAGTCATAATCTAATAAAGAAGAGCCAGTCAGGCTTCATGAAGGGCAAATCATGTCTGACAAATGAGGCGGTATCAGCCAGAGGAGATAGAGGAGAACCAGTCGATGTTGTACATTTGGATTTTCAAAAGGCACTTATACAGTGCCATACAATAGGCCACTATGCAAGATAGGAGCTCATGGTGTTGGAGGTAATATTCGGGTAAGGATAGAGGATTGGCTAACTAACAGGAAACAGCAATTAGTGATAATGGGGCCTTTCTCAGGCTAGAGGCAGTAACTGGTAGAGTGCCCCAGGTATCAGTGCTGGGGCCACAGCTCTTCACAATATATATTAATAATTTTGAGGAAGGGACAGTGCACCGTAGCCAAATTTGTGGATGATACAAAGGCGGAAGGGAAGGCAGGATGAAACGAGGTTAAAAATAGTCTACAGAGAAATATTGACAGGTTAAGTCCGTGGGCAGGAAAATGCTCATTTTGGAAAAAAAAAATGAGAAGGCAGATTAATATTTAAATGGAGAGAGGCTGCAGAAAGCTGTAGCACAAATGGACTTGAGAGTCCTTGTTCAAAAAACCCAGAAATCTAGTATACAGGTGCTGAAGCTAAAAAGGAAGAAATCCAAATGCTGTTTTTTATTTCAAAGGGCTGGAGTATAAAAGTAAAGAGGTGTTGCTGCAACTGTACAAGTGAGGTGACATTTAGAATACAGTGTACAGTTTTGGTTCTCTTATTCAATGAAAGATATATTATCACTGGAGACAGAACAGAGGAGGTATGGAAGGACTGCCATATGAGGAAAGATTAAGCAGTTTGGGTCTGTGCTCCTTGGAGTTATAAAGAAGGAGATGCAATATGTTTGCAACATATAAGACTCTTAGGGAGTTCGACAGGATAAATGTTGAGAGTATCATGGAAGTGTCCTTTTAAGAAATGTTTTGTCTCATCACATGGCTTCAGTGATGTCATTGTGTGGGTGGAGCTGGGCTGTCGCTCTGAGTTTTACTTTCGTTTAGGTTTGGGCTTATTTTGTGGCTCTGAGTTTTGTGCTTTCGTTTTCACATTTGGCTGCTGGACTCAGACAGAGAAGTCTTGTTTTGTCTCTCTATCTGCATTTTAAAAGCTGTTTCCAGATTACTTGATAACTTGAAAAGAAATAATTGTTTCTGGAAGGAATTCAAACCTGCTGCTTTGAAAAGGAAACAAGAGTGCATGCCAGGTCTTGAGTGCTGTCTCCTGGGCCACAACTTTAAAAAGGGGTTTCTGGTTAATGGGATCTTGTTACTAAATTGGAACAGTTTAAAGGAGGAATTTATTAAGGGTTATACATAGAGTACTGTAGCTGTGTGGAGTATTTACGTTTGTAGTTGATTAAAATGCTTACTGTGTGTGTTTATAAAAATGTTAACTAAATTTGTAGAATTAACTTTGTTTTTGATTAAAAGTGCTTAAGACCTCTGTTGACTAACACCTGAAAGGTAGGCCCTTGTGCTCCCTGTAACCAAAATTAATAAACAGTTGTAGGTCAGGTGAACTCCATGATATACTTTGGAATTTTCTAAACCCTGGCACATAACAAGAGGATGTTTCCACTCATCGGAGAGTGTGGGACCATAGTGCATGGTAACAGAATAAGGGCATACTCATTTAAGGCAGATTTGAGCAAGAATTTCTTCTCTCAAATAGTGGTGAATCTTTGGAATTCTTTATCCTAGGAAGCTGTGGAGGCCAGTTTCAAGGCTGACACCGATACGTTTTTAACCCAGTTGAGGAATTAAGGGTTATAAACATAAGGCAGTACAATGAACTTTGTGAGTTTTAGATCTTATCAAATTGTGGAGCAGGCTTTAAGGGAGAATGGCCTTCTCCTGGTCTTTCACCATTACTGTCTGTTTCTCCTACTCATCACTTTAATCATGGACTGTGCTCATATGGACATGTATGGGACTGTCTTTTATTCTTTTAAATTGAAAGTAACTAGGTGGCTAAGATAGCTGTCAAGGGTCAGGTGACATTGCAAATGCGACACAGGCTACATCAACTTTCTTAAAGTTGCTAATTGAATCCCCTTCATGGGAGGTCTCCCCAATGAATAGTCGTACCCAAAATGTACCCCTCTGGAGAATTCACACCTGTCATTGTTCATAGTTTACTCCAGACTCGGATCAGTTGGACTTTGAGACTAAATGTCTTCAAATTTGCAATTCAACATAAAGTGAACTGTTGAAAATTAATTTTCTACAAGTGGGTGTGAAGAGCCATCATGTATCTCCATTGTATAGCAATGGTTTTTATCTATATGCCATTTTGAGAGGGCAATAGCATTTAATCATTGACTAAAACTGGATTCTGAAACCAAAATTCGTCATTGTTCATGAACTCAGAAAGATCTGGGGCGGGATCCTCCATTTTGCCGGTGCCCGGGGGTTTCCCGACGGCGTGGGGCTGACCCACAATGGGAAACCCCATTGATTGGCTGGCGTAACTGAGAATCCCACCGGCGGGTCGAGGCTGAAAAGTGGCGCGACGGGACGGAGAATCCGGCCCCTGGGCTCTGTAGAGAACATCATATGAAACATCAGCTTCTGGGAAAGGCTGCATCATTTATGCCTTTAAGAACCTGGAGATTGTAAAATCTTGAAGAATCTCCCAGCCTGATTCCTAAATCCAACTCCCCTAATAAAGACATTTGACCTCCTGATATGAAAACCAGAAGTGTTTAGCTTCTTGACTTCCTGAACATTCATATCTTTGAGGGAATCCTACAATAATCCTGATATTTGACTTCAGCTATTTTAACTTATCAAAACTACAATTCAAGAGTGGAGATTGACACCTTTTTTTATTGGGCTCACAATGACTGCTCTCCGACAATGAACCAGACACATGAAGATTTAACTATTCTTTTACTTACGACTTTTAAAAGTATGCTTTTCTCTTTAACTGTATTTTTCTTCTTGAGCAGGTGTGGGAACACTGGGTGATTGAAGTAGTGTTTATACTTTTAGGGTGAATGCAACAACAAATAATCCTCTTTGTTTAAATCCACAAAGGTTTGCTGTTTTTAAAAACATAGAAATAATAGAAGCAGGAGGAGGCCATTCGGCCCTTCATTCATCATGATCATGGCTGATCACCCAACTCAATAGCATAATCCCACTTTCCCCCATATCCTTTGATCCCCTTTGCCCTAAGTGCTGTATCTAACTGCTTCTTGAAACCATACAATGTTTTGGACTTAACTACGTCGTGTAGTAACAAATTCCACAGGCTCACAGCTCTCTGGATAAAAACATTTCTCCTCATCTCTGTCCTAAATGGTCCACTCCATATCCTCAGACTATGACCCCTGGTTCTGGACACAACCACACTCCAGGTTGTGAGGGGAGTAGATGTTCTAGCTCTCCAAAAATCCTCCTGGTTATGGACAGCAAAGGAAAGGGCATCCAAGTTTCAGTTCACCCCCAACCCTGTCCATAACATATCCATTGGCCAAGTCCCTTTAATGCAATGTGCTTCTATCTTCCCAGAAGTCAGTTATGTCATACTTTATCAAGTGCCTTTTGAAAGTCCATCCACAACATCTACTCCACTACTTTATCAAAGAATTTGATCTGATGAGTCAGACGTGATTTGCCTTTACATTTTGGGTAATTTCTTCACTTTTGATGGATATAAAGCTTTTTAGTGCATTCTTTCAAAATAGCTTTATACCATCCAACATCTCTCCTCTTTCACGTTCTATTGCAACTTTAATTTTACCTCCCCCATTTGATGAAGTGAGTATAAAGTATGAATTAACAACCCCAGTCATATCCTCTGCCCCCAAAGAGGGTTTCCTTTTGGTCACAATTGGCCCAACCATTCCTTTAATAATCTATTTTCTTTTTATGTATTGGTAAAATATTTTTGTGTCCCTTTTAATGGTACCCCCAATTTTATTTCCCATATTCTCTCTTTGCCCTTCTTCAGTTTCCTCCTGCATGCTTTCTCATACGCCTTCCTTTCTATTTTAATTTAATTTCTATTTCCTTTATCATCCAGGGAACTTTAGCTTTCTATGTCCATCTTTCCTCCTTATGGTAATAGGCTTGGTTTGTCCATGATCCAACTCCAACTTGAAATCCTACTATTGCTCACCTACTGTTTTCCTGGCTTCTTATAGATTTGGCACATCCTCTTTAATACCCTGTGCTTTAATGTTCTCAGCAAGTGTGCTATGTGGCCAGATGGTGCTATTCGCAGGGAGAACCTTTCAGAAAATGTGCTGATACTTGTCGAAGTTCCAAACAATATGGTTGATAATTGTTGGGCTGCCAAAGAGAGCATTACTCTTCTGCTGTATTACCAGAGAGTCTGCCAATTATTGTTGATGAAGGGCATTCCCCACAAAGAAAAGTTTGAATAATATTTTTATATGATCAGCAAATAGGTTGTTATTGATTCTGCCAGTTTGAGAAATTAAATCAATTTTCAGATTTTAATATTAAGCCACTAAGTGCTGATATAAAGCAACATAGCTAATAACACAAAACATCCACAGCATTCGTGATACTTCAGTTTGTTCGCACACTGTTCTGCGTGCCGATGACCCCCCCATGGAGATTTGGGAGGTTATAGGTTGTATCTTGGATCTCTGCTAAGTGAATTCATTTGGGCAGACATCGGGTGTTAGAACTGGCTTCGCTGTGCTGGGTCGGTGGGACAAAAATCAGGATTCTTCCATTTGGTTTCTGTCTCTGATAGCTCGTATTCCGCACGGTTCACAGGGAAGTTAATAGTTCCCACCCCATAAGATACTTGTGGGTTATAACACTATCTCTGAATCTCCTGTGATTAGTTGGAAGAAGTCCACCATAACGATTATATTTTTACACTTCCTGCAGAACTGTCAATTGTTGGAGACAAACCCTGGGTCATGAGATTTACAGTTGGAAATTTTGGGCTAAAAGCTAGAGGCCACAAATAATCTTGGATTTAAATTCCAAATCAATTTTGCGAGTAACATACCTGAGTCCAAAATAAGACACGGTCAATTACATCAGTATGAGCAGAGAGCTGGCTGAGGTTGATTGGGTATATAGACTAAAGAGTGGGGAATAAGAAGTGGGAAAGATTTAAAGAAATGATTCAAAACGTTCAACAAAAACAGTTTCCATAAAAAAAGCACAATGTGATACATTTGTCTGTATTTACTCGTGAAATCGAGGATAACATTAGATTAAAAGAAGTGTGATGAATGTAAGAAATTGTCATATTTTATATTTTTGCAGTAATATTATTGAAGCTTGAGTTAAGATGCACACAGACAGATTGACAACAAGAGCGGTGATTAAGATGTCATAAAGGTGAGGTCATCCTTGATTTGCTGGTGAAATATTTTGGTAATTGATCTTGAGAATTATTTCTTGTTTACAGATAGCTAGCTAATGTAATACTTGTTTAGGTGTGAAGGACCCCTGGGGTACAATTTATGGGGGTATTGTGTTTGGTCCTGGGAAAACAAGTCAAGTGACATCTTGTAAGAGGAGACAAAAAAATGCCTTATGCTTTGGGTACAGATGAGGTAGCTAACGGGAGGAGCCAGGTCTGTCTGAAACGTCAGCTGGCCCTCTAACTCTAATCTGAACAGAAGTGTTTCAGTTTGGTCCTGAAAGGTTCTCTCCAAAGATTGTTCACAGAGACAAACAAGTAGAAACCTGGTTATTAACTTTATTCATGAGTGGTATTCGAAATATATTGGTTTGCTTAATTGGAATATAGTGGCATGTTTTGGAAATATGTTAAGATTTCTTCTTTTACTTAAGAACTGTTGTAACTGTTAATTGTACAGCTATTTCATTTTTGCTAATGTGGTTAATCATGTGATTAAATTAAAGTTTGTTTTAACATAAAAGATATCTATTGGTCAGTGTTATCACTCCTCGGATGCAGTAACATTTTCTCACAGTTTTACAAATTGAAAATAGTAGAAAGTCTGAGGATTAGAAGGGTTTTAAAAACTAGCAAAGGGCAACCAATCAATGGATAAAAGGGCGGGGGAAATAAAACAAATGAGTAAACTAGCCATGTATATGAAAAAAAAGAAACAAATTGTAAGAGCTTCAAAAGTTATATAACACGAGAGCTGGCAAATGCTGGTCTATTGGAGGCAGAGACAGGAGAAATAATCACGTGAAATGAGGAAATGGCAGTGAAATTGAGCACATATTTTGTGTCTGTCTTTACCGTGAAAGACACAAAATACATGCCAGAAATAAAACAGTAACCAAGATGCCAATAGATATGAGGCACTTAAGTTAATATCTGCAGAGAAAAATTATTATAGTGATCTAAGGGACTAAAAGCATATCGATCCTCTGAAGCTGATGACCTATCACCCTAGGGTTCCAGAAGAATAAGCTGCAGTGATGATGGTTATGATGTTCCTAAATTCTGGAATGGTGCTAGTTTACTGGAAGTTATCAAGTATAACATTGTTCAAGAAAAGAGTATGAGGCAAATAGGGAACTACAGGCTAGTTACTCTGACATCAGACATTGGAAAACTGCTGGAATACATCTATTAAGGAAATCTTAACAATGCACTTAGAAATTATAGTATAATCATAGCATGATCATACAAAGTCAACATGGTTTTATGAATGGGAAATCATGTTTGACAAATGTATTAGCTTTTTGAGGATATATCTAGTAGATTAGATGATGGGGAACAAGAAGATTAACATCTTGGGATTTCCAAAAGTGACTTGAAAAGGTAAATAAGGGCTTATGGGGTTGGAGGCAGTATATTAGCAGGATGGAGGATTGGTAAATGGACTGGAAGTAGAGAGCAGGGACAAGCGGGGTGTTTTCAAGATGGCGGCTGTAGCAAGTAGAGTGCTACAAGAATCAGTGCTTGGCCTCAACTATTTATAAACTATATGAATGACTTAGATGAAAAGACTGAAAGTAAACCTAGGATAGCCTGTTTCCCAGTTGGCTACTCAACATACTGGTCCAAAAACCATCCTGTACATGCTCCAGGAATTCATTCGTCACAGTATTATTGCTAATGTGGTTTGGCCAGTCTCTATATGGATTAAAGTCACCCCTGTAGCACACTTGTTACTTGCATCTCTAATCTCTCATTCTTTAGTAGCACAGTCAAAGGCACCTCTCTACCTGCAGACCAAATGGACTGCAGTGGGGCTATGACACATTACCATATCAGATTGACATGCGCTTTTATGCATTGGGCAGTACAGATGGTGGCCTTGCCCCAGTTCCCATTCAGTCACTACGGGATTCCAGGGTCATTTACCCTGATGGTGCGGCTGAGGTCATTCATCCTTTTCCTGCACAGCAGGACTGTCCTCTGGTGAATGTAATTGGCACTCTAGCAACTGCCTCCCATGCAGGGTTGGTGAGTCGGGCAGACCTTTTAGAGAGATAGAGTCACAGTTTTTACAGCACGGGAAGAGGTCCTTTGGCACATCTTGTCCGTACTAGCCATCAAGCACCTCTCTACTCTAATCCTATTTTCTAGCACTTAGCCCATAGCCTTGTACGCTATGGAATATAAAGTGCTCATCTAAAGACTTCCTAAATCTTGTGAGGGTTCTCATCTATATCACTCTTTCAGGCAGAGAGTTCCAGATTCCAACCATCCTGTGTGCGCAAAAGGTTTTCCTCAAAATCCCCTCCAAACCTCCTGTCACTTACATAAATCTATGCCCTCTGGTTATTGACTCTTCGTGAAGGGGAAATGTTCCATCCCATCCACCCTATCTATGCCCCTCATAATTTTATACACCTCAATCAGGACCCCATCAATCTTTTCTACCCCAAGGAAAACAACCCAAGCCTATCCAGATACTCGATAGCTGAAACGCTCCAGCTCAGGGAGATCTCTGAAGTCAGAAGGGCAGGTTAATAGGGTGGTGAAAAACGTATATGGGACACTTGCCTTTATTCATCGAGTCATAGATTATAATAGCAGGGAGGTTATGTTGGAGTTGTATAGAACTTTGGTGAGGCCACAGCTGGAGTACTGTATGCAATTCTGGTCGCCACATTATAGGAAGGGTATGATTGCACTGGAGGGGGTGCAGAGGCGATTCACGAAGATGGGATGGAACGTTTAAGTTAAGAAGAGAGGTTGGATAGGCTTGGGTTGTTTTCGCTCGAGCAGAAAAGACTAAGGAGCGACCTGATTGAGATGTAAAAGATTATGGTGGAAAGGAGAAGCTATTCCCCTTAATTGAAGGGTCAGCTAAGAGGGGACACAAGTTCAATGTGAAGGGCAGGACAACTGCCAATCTTTGACAACAAATTCTTCATCCAAATACAAGGAACAGTCATGGGGACCAAATCCACACCTCAATACACCAACATCTTCATGCACAAGTTGGAATAAGACCTTCTCACCGCACTGGACCTTCAACCGACGTTATACACCAGATACATCGATGACATTTTCTTGTTTGGACCCACGGCGAAGAATCACTGAAACGACTACATAATGACATCAATGAGTTCCATCCCACCATCAGACTCACCATTGACTGCTGTCCAGAATCGGTGGTATTCTTGGACACACGCATCTCCATCAAGGACGGTCACCTCAACACTTTGCTTTACCGCAAGCCCACGGATAACCTCACGATGCTCCACTTCTCCAGCTTCCATCTTAAACACATTAAAGAAGCCATCCCCTATGGACCAGCCCTCTGTATACACAGGATCTGCTCAGACGAGGAGGAGCATAACAGACATCTACAGACACTGAAAGATGCCCTCATAAGAACGGGATATGCCACTCGACTCATCAATCGACAGTTCCAACGCGTCACAACAGAAAAATGCACCAACCTCCCCAGAAGACAAACACAGGACACAACCGACAAGAGTCCCCTCTGGCGTCCAGTACTTCCCCGGAGTGGAGAAACTACGACATCTTCTTTGCAGCCTTCAACATGTCATCGATGAAGACGGACATCTTGCAAAGGCCATCCCCACACCCCCACTTCTTGCCTTAAAATAACCGCGCAACCTCTAACAGACCATTGTTTGCAGAAAACAACCCAGCCTTCAGGAGAACAGCGACCTCGACATCACACAACCCTGCCATGGCAATCTCTGCAAGACATGGCAGATTATTGACATGGGTACCACCATTACACATGAGAACACCACCCACCAGGTTCACGGTACATACTCATGCGACTCGCCCAATATTGTCTACCTCATATGCTGTAGGAACGGATGTCCCGAAGCGTGGTACATTGGCGAGACTATGCAGACGCTACGAGAACGGATGAATGGACATCGTGTGACAACCAGCATGCAGGAATGTTCCCTTCCAGTCAGGGAACACTTCAGCAGTCAAGGGCATTCAGTCTCTGATCTTTGGGTAAGCCTTCTCCAAGGCGGCCTTCAGGACGCGTGACAACGCAGAATCGTCGAGCAGAAACTGATAGCCAAGTTCCGCACACAAGAGTACGGCCTCAACTGGAACTTTGGATCATGTCTCATAACATTCACTCCCCACCATTTGGCCTTGGCTTGCGAAATCCTACCAACTGTCCTGGCTTGAGACAATTAACACCTCTTTAACCTGTGATTATCCCTCTCTCCAGTCACACCGTCTGGATCTATAAAGACTTAATTACCTGCAAAGACTCATATTCAAAGTATCATCTTGCATCATTGACTTTGTCTATGTATGGGTTTGTGGAACCCACCTCTTCACTCACCTGATGAAGGAGCTGTGCTCCGAAAGCTAGTGATACAAACCAAACTTGTTGGACTTTAACCTGATGTTGTAAGCTTTCTTACTGTGCCCACCCCAGTTGGACATCTCCACATCAAGGGTAGGAGGTTTAGGGGTGGTTTGAGGAAAAACGTTTTTACTCAGTGGTTGATGACTGTTTGGAATTCACTGCCTGGGGGTTGGTAGAGGTAGGTTGCTTCATATCCTTTAAAAAGTACCTGGGTGAGCACCTGGCACGTCATAACATTCAAGGCCAAGTGCTTGCAAATTGGATTAGGTAGACAGGTCAGGTGTTTTTCATGCGCAGTGCAAGTTCTCTCTGTGCATGAAAGGCCTCTGCTGCACCATATGATTCTGTGAACACCCTGGTGAATCCTCTCTGCACCCTCTTTAGTGCAATCACATCCCTCCTATAGTGTGGCAACCAGAACTGCACACGGTACTCCATCTGTAGCCGAATCAGTATTTTATACAAACCCATTATAAGCTCCCTGCTCTTAGATTCTATACTATGGCTAATAACGGCAAGTTTCCCATATGCCTTCTTTACCACATTATCTGCCTGTCCTGCTGTCTTCAGGGGTCTATGGACGGGCACTGACCCTCTGTACTTCCCAGCGCCCTACCATTCATCCCCATGGCGTGTTCGTCTTGCCAAAATGCATCACCTTACACGTTCCAGGATTAAATTCCATTTCCCACTGTCCTGCCCATCTAACCAGCTCATCTACATCAACCTGTAACCTAAGGCTTTCCTCCTCGCTATTTACCACACCATCAATTTTTGCATCATCTGTGAACTTGCTGATGAGCTAATAACAATTTATAAAAACTTCCACCACTCAGGTAAAGAGCACCCATCCTTTCCTCCACTGCATTCAGCAGTGCTTCCAGCTATGTGCCGCTGAATCTGGCTGCCCCCGGTGCTCCCTGGGTTCTGTATTCCACGTGCTGGTCTGCAGTTAAAAGCATAATAAAGCAGCAGCTGTCCAAGCGCCTTTAAAAATAATATTGAAGTTTTCAAGTTTTTTACACTCATTGCATCTGTTATGGGCGAGGTGTTTTCAGAACCCCAAAATGTATCATGGAGTTCAACCAGCCTCTCCCTTTAATGGATTTGTTGCTTTTCCAAGCACACGGCTTTTTCCCTAGGTGTGGGATTACAATTATGGACACGTGGGTTTTTAAACACAAAACACTGTTTATTCCATGAACTCAACTTAACATCTTAAATAAACATTGGATCTCTTAACACCCCTTCCTTCATAGATAACTCAGAAAATATTGCAACAGTAAATAATTCCCTAAAATGTTCCTTCAAACTTCCAAGAGACCTGACACCTTTAAACAAAATCACATCAGGTTAAAGGCTTTACTTTAAATCACCCAAATGATCCAGAGATAGTCTTTCATGGCAAAGATCCAGCTCACTGCAAAACACAGACACACACAAGCTCTTTTCCTCCAAACTGCAAAACTAAACTGCAAAAATGGCTGACCTGACCTCAGCTCCACCCACTCTCTGACATCACTGTTTTCTTAAAGGTACATTGCTTAAACATCCATGTCTTAAAGGTACCCTCACATCACATCTCCCCCCAAGAAAAAAATATAAACCATCAACTTCAAGATGGTTTCATTTTTCACTTTTGCACCATCCACTAAGAAATGCACACAGTAAATATACATTTTCATTTAAAGAAAACAACACACTCAAACAGGTATAATAATATAGTCCATTTTTCTTTGTTCTTCTTCCTCCAACCAAATCCTTCTCAATTGATCACATTCGTGACAAAGCATCGGCTATCACATTTTCCATCCTGCCACATGTACTATTTTTAAATGAAATGGCTGTAACAACAAACTCCAATGAAAGAGCCTTGCATTGTTATTCTGGAATCGATTATCGTCAAAGGATTATGATCCGTATATATAATGGTATCAGATGGATTGCTGGTTACATAAATGTGAAAATGTTGCAAAGCCAGCACCAAACTCAAAGTCTCCTTCTCAATTGTCGAATACCTTTTCTGGTGAGAATTCAATTTCTTTGAAAAATAACCAACAGGCCGCTCTAGCCCTTCGTCGTCGTCTTGTAGAAGCACCACACCTACACCCACATCACTCGCATCAACAGCCACTTTGAAGGGTTTGGTATAATTTGGGATGGCTAACACAGGAGCAGTGGTTAACACCGCCTTCAGGCCGTCAAATGCCTGTTAACACTCCGCTGTCCACTGGAATTTGTTACGCTTCTTGAGCAAGACCGTCAGTGGAGCGACCACACTGCTAAAACTTGGTACAAGTTTCCGAAAAAATTCACTCACACCAAGAGATCGCATTATTTCCCGTTGTGTCGAGGGTATCGGAAACTCCCCAATAACTTTCGTTTTCACACCCCATGGACCAGTCGGCCCTGTCCGATTGTATGGCCAAGGAAAGTGATTTGGGCTTTTCCAAATTCACTTTTGGCTAGGTTTATCACCAAACCCGCCTCCTGAAGTCGATCGAATACCTCCCTCAGATGTTTTAAATGTTCTTTCCATGTCTGGCTGAAAACTACCAGATCGTCGATGTCTACTGCACAATTGGGTAGTCCTGAAATGATTGTATTAGTTAACCATTGAAATGTTGCTGGGGCGTTTTTCAAGCTAAATGGCATAACTTTGAACTGGTATATACCATCTGGAGTCACAAAAGATGAAATTTCCTTCGCCCTTTCAGATAAAGGTACTTGCCAGTAACCTTTCAGTAAGTTCAATTTGGACTAAAAGCGGATTGTCCCACTTTCTCAATGCAATCCTTCAAACGTGGGAGAGGATAAGAGTCCATTTTTGTAACTGCATTCACCTTTCGATTGTCCACACACAACCGTCGGCTACCGTCTGGTTTAGGTACCATCACTATGGGTGAGCTCCATTGGCTGCAACCCACTTCAATTATGCCATTTGTAAGCATACTCTCAATCTCTTTGTTAACCTGTGCCAATTTTAAAGGATTAAGTCTATATGGATGTTGTTTGATAGGAACTGCATTTCCCACATCTACATCATGTATAGCCATTTTAGTACTTCCCAATTTATCTCCACAAAATTGCCCATGTGATATCAATAACTTTTTCAGGTCAGTTTGTTTTTCCTCTGGAAAGAGACATAACAATTCATCCCAAATTTTAAGAACATCCTCATTTTCCAATTTAATTTGAGGTATGTGAAATTCACAGTCATCTGGATTTGGTTCGTCGCTTTGAGTTAGAATCATTAAAACCTCCTTTTTCTCTCCTTACCTTTCAAAGTACCTTTTAAGCATATTCACATGACACACTCGGTGAGTCTTCCTTCTATCTGACTTCAATTCACCTCACTTAATTTCCTTTCAATCTGATACGGTCCACAAAACCTAGCTTTTAAAGGCTCACCTACCACTGGTAACAACACGAAAACTTTATCCCCACTGGCAAAACTACGAACTTTGGATTTCTTGTCTGCTACCCGTTTCATCACATTTTGTGCAACTTTCAAATGTTGTCTAGCCAATTCACCTGCTCTATTTAATCGTTCCCTAAAATTTGACACGTAATCCAATAGTGTAATTTCCAATTTCTCACCTACCAATTTTTCCTTAATCAATTTAAGTGGTCCTCTTACCTCATGACCAAAAATTAGTTCAAAAGGACTAAATTTGGTAGACTCATTAGGTGCATCCCTAATTGCAAACAATACAAATGGGATTCCTCTATCCCAATCCTCTGGATAATCTTTACAATACGCCCTCAACATTATCTTTAATGTCTGATCCCACCTTTCTAACGCTCCCTGCGATTCTGGATGGTACGCAGTTGATTTAAATTGTTTTATTCCTAAGCTATCCATAACTTCTTTGAATAACTTTGAAGTAAAATTTGTTCCTTGATCCGATTGAATTTCTGTGGGTAGTCCATATCGAGTAAAGAATTGAAGTAACTCCTCCACAATCCTTTTAGCTGTAATATTACGTACTGGAATGTCCTCTGGAAACCTAGTAGACACATCCATTACAGTCAAAAGATATTGATTCCCACTTTTGTTTCAGGAAGCGGTCCGATTAGGACCCTTGTAAAAGGTTCCTCAAATGCTAGAATGGGTATTAAGGGTGCTGGTTTTATCACTGCTTGAGGTTTCCCTATCACTTGACATGTGTGACATGATTGACAAAATGTAACTACATCTTTATGTAGTCCAGGCCAATAAAAATGTTTCTGGATTTTAGCTTGAGTTTTCCTTATTCCCAAATGACGTCCCACTGCACCTCACATCATCTCCTTTCTATACCCTACCGGCAATACTACTTGATGAACTTCTGCCCACTTTTCATCTGCCTCCATATGTACAGGACTCCATTTTCTCATCAAGACATCATTTTGACGGTAATAACATTCTGGTATACTCTCAGACTCCTCTTCCGTATATGCTTTCTGATATATCCGTTTTATTTTCACATCTTTCTGTTGTAACTCCGCCAATTTTCCTGAACAAAAAATATCCACCTCATCCTCCACCTGTTAGAATCATAGAATCATAGAAGTGTACAGCATGGAAACAGGCCCTTCGGCCCAACCAGTCCATGCCGCCCAGTTTTTACCATTAAGCTAGTCCCAGTTGCCCGCACTTGGCCCATAACCCTCTATACCCATCTTACCCATGTAACTATCTAAATGTTTTTTAAAAGACACAATTGTACCCGCCTCTACTACTACCTCTGGCAGCACATTCCAGACACTCACTACCCTCTGAGTGAAGAAATTGCCCCTCTGGGCCCTTCTGAATCTCTCCCCTCTCACCTTAAACCTGTGCCCTCTAGTTTTAGACTCCCCTACCTTTGGGAAAAGATGTTGACTATCTACCTTATCTATGCCCCTCATTATTTTATAGACCTCTATAAGATCACCCCTAAGCCTCCTACGCTCCAGGGAAAAAAGTCCCAGTCTATCCAGCCTCTCCTTATAACTCAAACCATCAAGTCCCGGTAACATCCTAGTAAATCTTTTCTGCACTCTTTCTAGTTTAATAATATCCTTTCTATAATAGGGTGACCAGAACTGCACACAGTATTCCAAGTGTGGCCGTACCAATGTCTTGTACAACTTCAACAAGACGTCCCAACTCCTGTATTCAATGTTCTGACCAATGAAACCAAGCATGCCGAATGCCTTATTCACCACCCTGTCCACCTGCGACTCCACCTTCAAGGAGCTATGAACCTGTACTCCTAGAACTCTTTGTTCTATAACTCTCCCCAACGCCATACCATGAACTGAGTAGGTCCTGGCCTGATTCGATCTGCCAAAATGCATCACCTCACATTTATCTAAATTAAACTCCATCTGCCATTCGTCGGCCCACTGGCCTAATTGATCAAGATCCTGTTGCAATCCTAGATAACCTTCTTCACTATCCACTGTGCCACCAGTCTTGGTGTCATCTGCAAACTTACTAACCATGCCTCCTAAATTCTCATCCAAATCATTAATATAAATCACAAATAACAGTGGACACAGCACCGATCCCTGAGGCACACCACTGGTCACAGGCCTCCAGTTTGAAAAACAACCCTCTACAACCACCCTCTGTCTTCTGTCGTCCAGCCAATTTTGAATCCAATTGGCAACCTCACCCTGGATCCTGTGAGTTTTAACCTTCTGCAACAACCTACCATGCGGTACCTTGTCAAAGGCTTTGCTAAAGTCCATGTAGACAACGTCTACTGCACTGCCCTCATCTACCTTCTTGGTCACTGTTCTTGTTCTTTTTCAACCATCTGATCAAAAATCGTTTCTGATAATTGCACTTCAACTTCATCTTCATTCTTTGATTTCTCCTCTTATCTTAACCTGTGACTTTGCAACCTTGTTACTACACAATCCGGAAAAATCCCAGGATATTCGTCCTTCAACACTTCAGTTGACTGATTTTCCAATCGCTTATCAACCATAGTAGGCATCACTCCCACCTGCGATCCAGCTATATCATTACCCAAGATAAACTGTATTCCTGGACAAGATAGTTTATCTATTACTCCTACTACCACTTCACCACTCTTCACTGGACTTTCCAACCTTACCTTATATAATGGAACGCTACTCCTCTCACCCTGAATTCCACATATCACCACCTTTTCTGGCAACATTCTTCCCAAACTACATAATTCCTCATCTCTTACCAGTAAAGATTGACTAGCCCCTGTATCTCTTAAAATTATGACTTCTTTACTTGCTCCTCCTGTTACACATGAGTAAACTTTACCCACACAAGTAAATTCTTTAAAGGCATCTGGCACCTTCTTAACAATTACTTCTTGAACAGGCTGTACAATCGTTTGCACCTCCTTCGCTTCCCTTGGGCTTTCCTTCACCACTCTAACAAATCCGACTATCTTATCCCGTTTTACCACATCAGCCTTCTCAGTGCTTTTCTTCAATCACTGTAACTTTACATGGCCTAGTTTATTACAGTGAAAACATTTGAAACTTTTCATTTCTTTTCCACCCTCCTGGATTTCTTTTTTAATCTGTGGTACACTCTCTTTATTGTCTCCCATCAGATCACCTTTACCTTTACCACTTGAGTATTTCTCATGTCCCCAGTTTCTATCCCTCACCGGCTGAAACTGATGTCAGAAACCAATCTTTGATTTTTGAACTAATTCATAATCATCTGCCATTTCCGCTGCTAATCTTGCAGTTTTAACCCTCTGTTCTTCCACATGAGTTCTCACTACATCAGGAATTGAATTTTTAAACTCCTCCAAAAGTATAATTTCTCTGAGAGCTTCATATGTTTGGTCTATTTTCATAGCCCTTATCCACCTATCAAAATTACTCTGTTTGAGCCTTTCAAACTCCATGTATGTTTGACCAAATTCGTTCCTTAAATTTCTAAACCTTTGTCTGTAAGCTTCAGGCACTAGCTCATATGCACTTAAGGTGGATTTCTTCACCTCCTCAAACATTCCAGATACCTCCTCCAACAGTGATACAAACACTTCACTAGCTCTACCTACCAGCTTTGTTTGAATCAGTAACACCCACATGTCCTGTGGCCATTTCATTTGTTTAGCTACCATCTCAAACAAAATGTAAAAGGCTTCCACTTCCTTCTCGTCAAACCTTGGCAATGCTTGGACATATTTAAATAGATTCCTACCAAGCCTTCGACTATGATGCTCTTTCTCACTATCCTCATCACTATCATCCAACTGTACGTTTCCCTTTACGTCTGCCAATTTAAACTGATTGTCATGTTTCATGGCCATTTTCTGAAGTTCAAACTCCCTCTCTTTATCTTTTTCCCTGATCTGTATCTCCCTTTCTTTTTCTTTTTGTTCTGCTAGGACTATTCTTTCTTTTCTCCTTTCTTCTCGCTCCTTTTCTTTTTCTTCTCTCTCTCTCTTGCTCTTTCTTTTTCCTCTCGCTCTCTTTCTCTTTCTTTTTTCTCTCTCTCACTCTCGTATTCCAGCCGCTTTAATTCTTTCTCATGTTCCATTTGTTTAATTTGCAACTGAATTTTTGCCATTTCCAATGTGTCAATCTCTATCTCAGGCAACTTTAAATGTTTAACAACCGCCATAATTACCTCATCTTTTCACATTTTGTCAGGTAATGTTAACTGCAATGTTCTTGCCAAATCTAACAGTCTGCTTTTCGTTTCTGTCCATAAGGTACTACGTGTGACATTCTCCACCCCCAAAAACTTCTGAGCCATTGTTCACAACACTCTCCCCACTTAAACTAAAATACCACACCGGAAAAGCAACAATCCTTCACTGTCTTTAAGTTCACAAAAGCCAATCCAATCGATAGACTTTTATCCCCTGTGGTAAACCACTGTGTTCCTATATTAAGGGTTGTACAGTAGAACCTGCACTACAGGTTCACCTGGGCTCCTGCATGCTAGCTCCGCCCAGGAGCCGGGTTATAAATATGCGTGGCCATCAGCTAGCAGCCATTTCGTCAGCTGCTGTAGGAGGCCACACTTCAGATACTAATAAAGCCTCAGTTTGAATTCAACTTCATCTCCAGCAAAATTGATTGTGCCTCAATTTATTAGTACCTGATTCAGAAGATGGACCTCCGGATTAAACCAGATCGACTGCAGCTGGATCCACACACAAGCGACGCCAGAAAGGACTTTCAGCACTGGCTAGCTTGTTTTGAAGCGTATATCAACGCGCTCTTCGCCAGACACGCGCTCGCAACGCGTTCTCAACTACCTGGTGAGTCAATCGAGGACTTCTGGAGGGCCCTGATCCCACTAGTTCGGGACTGTGACTGCCAGGATGTTACAGCTAAGGAGCACTCAGATCTCCTCATGAGGGATGCTTTTGTAACTGGGATTGGGTCCGATTTTATCAGGCAGCGGCTCCTGGAAGGGGCCCGACTTCGCAGAGACAAAAACACTAGCGTTTTCCATGACGGTCGCCCTGCGCAATGTACAGTCCTACGCGCCCAACTGCACGGCCCACTCCTCCTACGCTTCATGGGCCCCACAGGCAGCCACCCCAGCGGGGGCGCTACCCACCCAGTACGCCTGCGCTACACGCCAGCCGGTGATCTCCGGGGGGCCCCAATGCTATTTTTGCGGCCAACAAAGACACCACCGGCAACACTGCCCGGCCCGCGCTGCCCTTTGTAAGGCCTGCGGGAAGAAGGGACACTACGCAGCGGTATGCCAGGCCCGCTCAGCAGCAGCGTCGCCCTCACCCACCGCCCGGTCACGGTCAATGGGCGCCGCTATCCTCCCCAGGCCATGTGCGAGCAATGGGCCCCCCACCTTCTCCCCCGCACCAGGCCCGCTCAGCGGCAGCGGTCGCCCCACCCCCCCTCCCCGGTCACGGACAATGGGCGCCGCTATCCTCCCCGCCTCCCCAGGTCATGTGCGAGCAATGGGCGCCGCCATCTTCTCCCCCGCACAACACGTGCGTTTCATGGGCGCCGCCATCTTGCTCCAACCTCGCAACGTGCGTTCCATGGGCGCCGCCATTTTCTGACCCACAGGACCTTCAGGCGCTGCCATCTCGTCCACACGGAGACCAACGGCATTTCAGGACCCCGACACAGCGGCCACCTCACTACCCGATGATCAACCACGACTCGCATCCATGGTAATCGACCAGTCCAGACCACACACTCTGACCAACGCATCCACCAGCATGAAAGTCAACGGCCACGTGACCTCCTGCCTAGTGGAGTCCGGGAGCACCGAGAGCTTTGTACATTCAAATACGGTAAGGCGCTGCTCCCTTAAGGTACACCCTACCAATCAAAGTATCCCCCTGGCCTCCGGATCCCATCGCATGGCGATCCGGGGTACAGCACGATTATGCTCACAGTCCAAGGCGTAGAGTTCCATGGTTTTCGCCTCTATGTCCTCCCTAACCTCTGCGCTGCACTTATACTTGGCCTGGAGTTTCAGTGCAACCTCCAGATCCTGACCCTTAAATTCGGCGGACCCTTATCACCCGTCACTGTGTGCGGCCTCGCGACCCTAAAGGTCGATCCTCCTTCCCTCTTTGCCAATCTAACTCCAGATTACAAACCCGTCGCCACCACCGAATGGTCGACCGGTACGGCTTGCGGGCCACATTTCGGTACCAAGACAATGTGACCATCTGCGGCCATGATCAGCAGGACCACGACGCAAACCTGGCTAAATTTCTCCACACCGCTACTCTCCTCAACCTCACATGCAACAAGGAGAAGTGCGTGTTCCGTACAAACCGCTTAGCCATCCTCGGCTACATGGTCCAGAACGGAGTTCTGGGGCCCGATCCAGACCGCATGCGCCCCCTCATGGAGCTCCCCCTTCCCCACTGCTCCAAGGCCCTCAAACGCTGCCTGGGGTTCTTCTCGTATTATGCTCAGTGGGTCCCAAACTATGTGGACAAGGCCCGCTCACTCATACAGTCCACTCATTTCCCCCTGACGCAGAGGCCCAACAGGCCTTCGCCCGGAACAGAGCTGATATTGCCAAGGCCACAATGCATGCTGTAGACGAAACACTTCCTTTCCAAGTAGAAAGCGATGCATTGCACGTCGCCCTTGCCGCCACGCTCAACCAGGCGGGCAGGCCCGTGGCATTCTTTTCCCGCACCCTCCATGCCTCCGAAATTCGGCACTCATCCGTCGAAAAGGAGGCCCAGGCTATTGTTGAGGTTGTGCGACATTGGAGGCATTACGTGGCCGGCAGGAGATTCACTCTCCTCACTGACCAACGGTCGATAACCTTCATGTTCAACAACACGCAGCGGGGCAAGATAAAAAATGACAAAATATTGCGGTGGAGAATCGAGCTCTCCACCTATAATTACAAGATTAAGTATCGCCCTGGCAAACTCAACGAGCCCCCAGGCGCCCTATCCCCAGGGACATGTGCCAGCGCACAGGTAGTCCGACTCCGGACCCTGCACGACAGCCTTTGTCACCCAGGGGTCACTCAGTTGTACCACTTCATTAAGGCACAAAATTTGCCCTACTCCGTCGAGGAAGTAAGGACGATCACCAAGGACTACCAGGTCTGTGCGGAGTGCAAACTGCACTTCTACCGGCCGGGCCGCGCGCACCTGGTGAAGGCCTCCCACCCCTTTGAACGCCTCAGCGTGGATTTCAAAGGCCCCCTCCCCTCCTCCGACTGACACACGTATTTCCACAGTGTGATCGATGAATACTCCCGTTTTCCCTTCGCCATCCCATGCCCCGACATGACATCTGCCACCATCATTAAAGCCCTTAATTCTATCTTCACTCTGTTCGGCTTCCCCGCCTACATCCACAGTGACAGGCGATCCTCATTCATGAGTGATGAGCTACGCCAGTTCCTGCTCAGCAGGGGTATCGCCTCCAGCAGAATGACGAACTACAACCCCCGGGGAAACGGACAGATAGAAAGGGAGAATGGGACGGTATGGGGGGCCATCCAGCTGGCCCTACGGTCCAGAAATCTCCCGGCCTCCCATTGGCAAGAAGTCCTCCCTGATGCACTACATTCCATTCGCTCATTACTTTGCACTGCTACTAACAGTACACCGCATGAACGCCTTTTTGCCTTCCCCAGGAAGTCCACATCCGGGGTATCACTCCCAACTTGGCTCACAGCTCCGGGAACCGTGCTTCTCCGTAAACATGTGTGGCTCCACAAGGCGGACCCGTTGGTGGAATGGGTGCACCTGCTCCACGCAAACCCACAGTACGCCTACGTGGCGTTCCCCAACGGCCACCAGGATACCATCTCCCTCACGGACCTGGCACCAGCAGGTTCTGCCCCCACACCACCCCGTCACCCCCGGTGCCACCCTCCCCTCCCCCTCCGCCCCCATCACCCCCCCCTAGGACCGTCCGTCCTCCCCCTGCCCACCCCCGTTGATGAAGAGGATTTCGGCACGCTCCCAGAGTCAACTTTGACTACGACAGCACCAACATTGCCGGCTCCTCTTCGTCGATCCCAGAGGATGATCAAGGCGGCGAACCTCTGACAAGTTCACCGGATGACCAGAGACATTTTTTTTTCAATGTTCTATTAATATTAAAGATTGCGAATTGTATATAGTTATCCACCCCCCCCCGCCGGACTCAATATTAACAGAGGGTGAATGTGGTAAACCACTGTGTTCCTATATTAAGGGTTGTACGGTAGAACCTGCACTACAGGTTCACCTGGGCCCCTGCATGCTAGCTCCACCCAGGAGCCGGGTTATAAATATGCGTGGCCTTCAGCTCGCAGCCATTTCGTCAGCTGCTGTAGGAGGCCACACTTCAGATACTAATAAAGCCTCAGTTTGAATTCAACTTCGTCTCCAGCCAAATTCATTGTGCCTCATCCCTCTCGAGCCCCCAATTGTTATGGGCGAGGCGTTTTCAGAACTCCAAAATGTATCATGGAGTTCAACCAACCTCTCCCTTTAATGGATTTGTTGCTTTTCCTAGCACACGGCTTTTTCCCTAGGTGTGGGATTACAATTATGGACATGTGGGATTTTAAACACAAAACACTGTTTATTCCATGAACTCAACTTAACATCTTAAATAAACATTGGATCTCTTAACACCCCTTCCTTCACAGATAACTCAGAAAATATTGCAACAGTAAATAATTCCCTAAAATGTTCCTTCAAACTTCCAAGAGATGTAACACCTTTAAACAAAATCACATCAGGTTAAAGGCTTTACTTTAAATCACCCAAATGATCCAGAGATAGTCAGAGAGATCCAGTTCACTGCAAAACACAGACACACACAAGCTCTATTCCTCCAAACTGCAAAACTAAACTGCAAAAATGGCTGACCTGACCTCAGCTCCACTCACTCTCTGACATCACTGTTTTCTTAAAGGCATATTGCTTAAACATCCATGTCTTAAAGGTACCCTCACATGACACATCAAAACAAGGGAAAAAGAAAAAAAGCCATAGGTATCAATGCATGCAAAATGGGTGTAGCACATAACGAAAGTAATTGCCAACATAGGAACAAGTATGAATGGATGAGTCGGGGATGAAATGTCCAATGTGTTCCTCACCCAAACACAAGATTCGGCTGCACAAAGCAGGATACAATCAACAATACCGGGTTGCATCACACTCACAGCTTTGAATAGAGAAATTTTAAAAAGCCCCGGAAACCCCAGAGCTAAGGTGATTTCCAATGACAACCACAGCAATCAAACTCTTCCAGGCCCAGGGCAGAGCAGACAACTATCATATGGCTATAAGGCAATAAGAAGAAGGCTGAGTACAAACATCTGAGGAAATCTCGGGCCTCGGATCTCAAACCATGAGTTTGCCATAGAAAATTAAGAAGAGATTAAAGAATAAGAAGACAGCAAGCAAGAGCTGAGCTACCAAACCCCAGCCCCTTGGGTCTCAGATCCAAGAGAAGAACAAGCCACTGGATCAACAAACAACGACACATCCCCATAAATGATACCAGAGTAACTATAAGGCATAAGGCCAAGAAGGGTATCGACAGACCGCATGGAACTCTGTCCTAGGGAAAGCGAATAGACCAATAATTCTCATAAAAATTCCCAAAGTCTTTGTCTCTTGGCTTCCCAAGAATTGCAGTCACCAGGTTGAAACACAATTACTGTTTATTTAAACCAAGAACTATCATGCAATATGCAGTAAATACAACTGGATAACAACAAGCTAATACCGACTACCAACTTTAACTGTCCCACCCCCTACCCACACCAAAAGAAAGACAAACACAGAGGGATGGAAAGGGGTAAAAATAATAAGGATGAAGATGAAAACGTTGCTTCAAATGGTGGTTCTTTAGCACCCTTTCCTAGCATGCTGGTTGATCAAAGCATCTGGTTTACAACTGGTAATGGTCTTCCTTGCAGAGTCATCCATTCAGGATCCCCGCAGGTCAGACAATACCTACAGGCAGCAGGCTTTCTGGAGAGAAGGTTTTTAAAAATTCATTTACGGGATGTGGGCATTGCTGGTTAGGCTAGTATTTATTGCCCATCCCTCGTTGCCCTTCAGAAGATGGTGCTGAGTTGCCTTCTTGAACCGCTGTAGTCCTTGAGGTGCAGGTACATCCACTGTGCTGTTAGGGAGAGAGTTCTAGGATGTTGCTACAGTGACTGGGAAGGAGCTGCAATATATTTCCTAGTCAAGATAGTGAGTGGCTTGGAGGGGAACCTCCAGGTGGTGGGGTTCCCAGGTATCTTCTCCTATTGTCCTTCTAGATGGTAGTGGTCATGAATTTGGAAGGTATTGTCTAAGGAATTTTGGTGAGTTACTGAAGTGCATCGTGAAGATGGTACACATAGCTGCCACTGTCCGTTGGTGGTGGAGGGTTTGAATGTTTGTTGAAGGGGGAGCAATCAAGCAGGCTGCTTTGTCCTGGACGGTGTCAAGCTTCTTGAGTGTTGTTGGACTCATCCAGGTAGAGTATCCCATTACGTTCCTGACTTGTGCCTTGAAAATGGTGGACAAGATTTGGGGGGTCAGGTGGTGAGTTACTCGCTGTAGAAATCCTCGTCGTTGACCTACCCAGGTAGCCACAGTATTAATGTGACTAGTCCAGTTGAGTTTCTGATCAATGGCAACCCCCAGGATGTTGATTATGGGGGATTCCGCGATGGTAAATGCCACTGAATCTCAAGGGGTGGTGGTTAGATTCTCTCTTGTAGGAGATGGTCATTGACTGGCACTTGTGTGCCGTGAATGTAACTTTCTACTTGTCAGCCCAAGCGTGGATATTGTCCAGGTCTTGCTGCATTTGGACATGAACTGCTTCATTATCTGAGGAGTCATGAATGGTGCTGAACATTGTGCAGTCATCTGCAAACACCCCCACTTCTGACCTTATGATGGAAGAGAGGTCATTGATGAAGCAGCTGAAGATGGTTGGGCGCAGGACACTACCCTGAGGAACCCCTGCAGTGATGCCCTGGAGTTGAGATGATTGACCTCCAACCACCACAACCATCTTCCTTAGCGCCAGGTATGACTCCAACCTGCGGAAAGTTTTCCACCTGATTCCCATTGACTCCAGTTTAGGTAGGGCTCCTTGATGCCATACTAGGTCAAATGCTGCCTTGATGTCAAGGGCAGTCACCCTCACCTTACCTCTGGCATTCAGCTCTTTCGTCCATGTTTGAACCAAGGCTGTAATGAGGTCAGGAGCTGAGTGACCCTGAAGGAACCCAAACTGAGTGCCCATGCTGAGCTTGATAGCACTGTCGATGACCTCTTCCATCACTTTGCTATTGACGGAGAGTAGACTGACAGGGCGGTAATTGGCTGGGTTGGATTTGTCCTGTTGCTTGTGTAAAGGACACACCTCGACAACTTTCCACATTGCCGTGCAGGTGCAAGTGTTGTAGCTGTACTGGAACAGCTTGGCTAGGGGTGTGGTACGTTCTGGAGCACAAGTCTTCAGGACAATTGCTGGAATATTGTCAAGGACCAGAGCCTTTGCAGTATCCAGTTTCTTGATAACATGTGGAGTGATATCAAGAAACTGACATCTGTGATGCTGGGGACCCCTGAGCCGGTACTTCCAGCTGAAGATTGTTGCGAATGCCTCAGCCTTTTCTTTTGCACATCTGTGCTGGGCTCCTCCATCATTGAGGATGGGATATTTGTGGAGCCTCCTCCTCCAGTGAGTTGTTTAATTGTCCACCACCATTCACGGTTGGATGTGGCAGGACCACAGATCTTAGGTTTGATGGGTTTGTTGTGGAATCGTTTAGCTCTGTCTATTACTTGCTGTTTATGCTGTTTGGCACGCAAGCAGTCCTATGTTGTACGTTCACCAGGTTGCCCCCTCATTTTTTGGTAAGCCTGATGTTGCTCCTGGCATGCTCTCCTGCACTCTTTATTGAACAAGGGTTGATTCCCTGGCTTGGTGGTAATGGTCGAGTGAGGGATATGCCGGATCATGTGTTGCAGATTGTGGTTGAACATAATTCTGCTGCTTCTGATGGTCCACAGCACCTCATGGAGTCCAGTGTTTTGTTGCTAGATCTGTTCGAAGTCTATCCCATTTGGCACGGCGGTAGTGCCACACAACATGATGGAGGGAATCCTGAATGTGAAGACGGAACTTTGTCTCCACAAGGACTGTGCGGTGGTCACTTCTGCTGATACTGTCATGGACAGATGCCTCTACATTGGTGAAGATGAGGTCAAGTATGTTTTTCCCACTTGTTCGCTCCTTCACCACCTGCTGCAGTCCCAGTCTAGCAGCTATGTCCTTTCGGACCCGGCCAGCTCGGTCCATGGTGGTACTACTTTCTTATCAAACTGGGCCTTCAGCTCAATGTTCAGCTTCAGGCCTACATCTTTCTGTACAGATACGTATTTCACTTATTTCTGTATAAGGCACTTATTTCACATCAAACATTGCTTTCAGTTCATGTTTTGACTTCAGACCTTTGCATTTTCAAAGGAATGACACCCGGACTTGCTGGAGAGAGAGTCAGCCCTGAGAGTAGCCTTCTGTAGAGGTTTAGTCAGATTATTTCTGGATGGACTTCATTAGATCCCTCCATCCAGACTGCAGAATCAAATGAGAAACCAAAATGGAACCTTTGTGACTCTGCAAACATCCCAGTGGGATAATATCCAATCACGACCTGTTACCAGGCAGAGCACAGCTTTTTGGATTCATTCATTGGCCATCAGCCAAATCAATTAAACCGAGTCATCACTGACGTCGGCCAGTCTGCAATCACCAATCTAAATCATCACATCGAATTTAACTTACCCAGCCTCCAGCCTCTCCAATGCCTCGCCTTGGAAACAGGACTCAGCAGCACGCCTCTTCTGTTATCGGAGAGACAAAATGCAGACTGGGTGATCGCTTTGCTGAGCATCTTCGGTCAGTGCGCATTCAGGCCCCTGACCTTCCTGTTGCTTGCCATTTTAACACAAGATCCTGTTCCCATGCCCACATGTCTATCCTTGGCCTGCTGCAATGTTCCAGTGAAGCTCAATGTAAACTGGAGGAACAACATCGCCAGGTTAGGCATGCTACAGCCTTCCAGTCTCAACATCGAATTCAACAACATCAGATGATTAGCTCTACCCCACCGTGACCCATTTGTTTTCATCCCATTTCATTTTAGCTGTCTTTTACCATTTCTTTCTTTCTTGACTTTCTTAATATATCTTTACCCCGCACATCTTATCCCCCTTTCCTTACCTTTTCTCCCCTTTGCTTCCCCCTTCCCCTCCCCACCACATCTACATCTGTCACAACTTACCCTCTGATGTTAGTTTCTCTGTTGTTTAGCCTTTCACATCTTTTGTTAGCACTCTTTCCCCATGGTTTTGGTGGCTATTAGCACCCCGTTTTCCTGGGTTCCTGAGGCTATGACTCATCTTTCATTCTCACTCCACAGTATCAATGTGTCCCACTTTCTCTGTCTGTTAGCTTTGACAAAGGGTCACCTGGACTCGAAACGTTAGCTCTTTTCTCTCCCTCCAGATGCTGTCAGATCTGCTGAGATTTTCCAGCTTTTTCTTTTTGGTTCCTCTTCTGTTCTCTCTTTCTCTATTTCCCTCCCTCTTTTTCTCTTTCTCTCTCTCTCTCTCAACCCCATCAGGATGGACGATAGGCCACGGAGAAGCAATAAAACCATTCAGAGGCGGGCTTCCAGCAGGGACAGTGCTCTCTCTATTGCAAGAAACCTCTCGTGCACCACCATTGCCTCCAGAAAAACATCCTATATCTCTTAGACTTGAGCCCTGAGGACCTGTATCTCATATCTGAGATTTTCAGCCAAAACAGCACCTTCGTTGGCAGGACTGATCCATCAATGTGCACCGCACCATCAGAGTCCGAGCCCCTTGAAAAGCAACTGTGTCTCGAAAGGTAGCGATCTACCCTGACTCCCTCCAGCAGCCATGAAGAAACAAGGATTTAAATATTCTAACTCGGCTTTATCATGCAGAAGCACCGACCAACAATTCTTGGGACATATGTAAATGCCGAGAAAGGAAAACACACAAAATGTGTACAAGACGGATTAAAGGATGATCAGAGTTGGAGTTCGTGAAAAAGCAGCCGCTCCTGCTCTCACATCAGGCTGCCTCAACTAAAGGCTTCACTGCTGTATGTAAATCCATTCGATCAATACACACTGTCTGGTAGATGACACTGGGTAGGAATTGGGAGTTAGGTCCATACATGATGTTTGGTGAAGCAAATTATGGAAATGCTTCTGTTATCCTGTGTGGACTTTCTACCGGGAGTTTCTGACAGCTTAATGCAATCTCGGGGGTAAAGAACAGTATTAATGGCGAAACACACTGGGCTGGATTTTCTGGTCCCCAGCTGTGTGTTTTTCACGGGATTCTGTCTTCCTGCTGCTAATCAATGGGATTTCCCATTGGAGCCACCCCATGCAGCTGGGAAACCCACGGGCAGGGAGCGATGCCGGCGGGAAAAGTGATTCACCACGGCCACCATGTTTAAATTTTTGTGAACTGTATCACCGATTTATATACATTATGATATTTATTATATCAAGATACTTGCAATATAAGCAATCAACTCTGAGCAAAAGCAAATACAAAATAATACTTTTGAAAATGCACTTAAAAAGCGATATAACAAAGTAATCTGCACTGTATGGGCGCGATTTTCAGGCCTCGTTGCTCGAGAGAAATGAGGCCAGTGAATAGCAGGAGATTCGCACCAGGCGCCAAACAGTTTGCGATGCAACCGGCCTGCTCCTATCGGTGAAATCAGGATCCCACCGTAGCGTGGTGAGAAACCAATTATCACCACTTAAGCCCCATTTCCATACAATTAACGGGAGCCACCGCATATCCAATGGCCTCCTGTCGCACTGATTAGTACTCCTTTTTAAAAATGGAAAGGCTTCGGCAGAGAGCCATGGAGGTGAGTAGTCAGCTTTGCTCACAGACAAAGAGCCTGGGGGTGCTGGGTTTGACGCCTCTGTGCTTGGCGGGGGGTGGGGGACCATTGGCTGAGGGGGTGCCGCCATGCGAATGGGTGGAGGGGGGAGGCGCTGGTGGGCACCAGCATGCCAACCCCTGGATTGTGTGAAGCCTTTCCAGGGGCATCACGAGCCCCTGCCCGCTAGCCCCAGTGACCACCCATAAACCCCACCGACTGCCGAGGCTATTGCTAATAGGGAATTGGCAATCGTGGTTACGTTCACACAACCCAAGTGGATTCCCGTGGGTGGGCGGACCATGTAACATATGGGAGTCGTTGCCTAGCATCTCAATCACACTTTGTGTGCCAGATACAGTCCTTGAACACTGCAGAAGGCAACACCATACACCCAGCAGCTAACATGTGAAGACACAGGGGATGGGCCACAGCTCCGGGGACATGTCCACAGCCGGAAGGTGGGTGAGTGCCACGGGGAGGGGGCGATGCCTGGAGAGATGGGCTAAAGGTTCGGCGGTTGGACCGTATTGCAGAAGAATGTGGCAGAGGCTTGTGGTCAAGGCTTTTTGAAGTGTCTCAAGTGTCCAACAATGCATCCCCCCCCCCAAGGTGCCCTCAGTGATCCTCAACGTGCTTAACCTTCCTTGCTCTATCGCTGCGTCCAGGTGTGTCCCCAGGATAAACATCTGAGGTGGAGACAGCCAGCTGCTTACCACGTCCCGTGAACTTTGATGCCCCTGGCCGGCGTCCTCTGGGGGCTCTGGGGTGGAGGGCCCTGGCGCATATATCAGCGGCACTGCCCTGTCCTGTGTGCTGACTTCGAGATGCAGCCTAATCAGAGGGGTAGAACTCGAGGGAACCGATGGCCACCATCCCCACTTCAACGGATAGGTCCAGGTTGGCACCCAGTGCCCTCTCCTCCCGCTCGCTGCCCATAGGGCACCGGGGTTCACCTCAGGATATAGGGGAAGCTGGATCAAGGCCCGGCTGCCCCTAAAACATCTGGCTCTGCCAGCCCTGGGTGCACCCCGATGTCTGCACCATCGTGTCGATGCCCTCGACAATGCTCCTCAGATACTGGGACATACTCTGGAGCACCTCGGCACTGCCCACCTGCGACTGGAAAAAGCTCCGCAGTGCCTCGCCCATTTCCATCCGAGAGTGAACATGTCCCGCAGCACCTCATCAGCCCCCCATCAAGATCAAGGTCAGCTTGGTACTGTGTCGCATCCCCCAGTGAGTCATACATTCTGCCGAGACCCTCAGCCATGGCTGCCACCGACTGCATCACGCCTAGGACACCTCCACTAATGTTGCCGACGTCATGCACCAGGCTCTCCACTGCGGTTGCCACCCTCGAAGTGTTGGCCTCACACTAAGATTTCCCGTTGAAGTATGTGTATCTGCGCTGGTGCAGGGTGGAGGTGACGTGTCGATCGTGGCATCCAAGGTGTTCTTCTGGGAGGCAGGGGAGGGGCCACCCGGGATGGGCTGGCGCCGTCGGCTGGAGGACCTTCAGGAGAATGGGCATGTGGTCAGTCGGAGGGATGGGTCAATCATCATTATGGCAACAACTCACGTGTGACAGGTCCTCTGGGTGGGGCCCGGTGGACCCTCACCTCTGTGACGTGCGCCGTGCTCCTCATTGGTGATCGCTCTGTTTTTGGCCACCCGAGTCACCTCCAGGGCATGCTCCTCAAAGATGGTGAGGATTCATATGTCTGGCACACCGCCGCCAGTCTGGACAATTTCCTGACATTGTGGGAGAGCTTCGCCTGTGGAGACACAGAGATGGCGTCATTAGCCCTCAGCCGTGTTCGGAGGGGGGATGTGAAGGCAGGGTTTGGAGAGGGTTGAACGGAGAGGGGGGGGGGTGAGGGAGGGTTGGGGGCCGCATGGAATGTTGAGGGAATGGATGCTCATGTGGGGTTGGAAATGTCCCCGGGGGAGGGCGGGGCGGGTTGGGGAGGCGTTGGTGTCAACTCACCCGTGCTGCCCGGTGTAGTTCGTTGACCTTCTTGTGACCCTCGAGGCCAGTCCTCCTGGCACACTCCCCGAGCTCACGGCTGCCGCCACTCGTCCCAAACCGCACATGGCTGATGTGTGGCTCACCCTCTGGGACCCTCGGGGGAACAGAATATCCCTCCTGACTTCCACAGCATCGAGGAGCCTTCCAGGTCTGCATCCCCGGATCTCGGGGCCGGTTGTCTTAGCGCAGTGGCTGCAAGCTGAGTGGGGCTGTTTGTGCAACTGCTGTTTAAGTGCTGCTCGACCTTGTTAGCAGGGGAGGACGCTGGCGAGCGCGGTCCCGGTGAATCAGCTGGCGTGCCTTCATTTCTAGCAAGTAGCCCGTGGGGCCTCGTTAAGCGGATCAATTAACGTTGAATAGCGTTGCCGGCCTCACTGGGCCGAGTGCTGGGAAGCTTGTGGCAGTTTGCTCTCGCTACCACCCTTAGAAATCTTTCCAGAGAATCATGCTCGATATGGCATTCTCAGGACATCACAAACAGTTCACAGTCAATTAATTACTTTTAAAGTGGAGTCACAGGTGATTTGTTGGCAAATAATAAAAATAGCAATACATTCAAAAATGATTTACTCCTCGAGTAAAGATTCATTCTCCATAAAATATTGTCTGCCTGCCTGCAGATCTCTATTCTAAAGCTTGCCTTCTTCCTGTCTCATGGCGTAGTACATGTTACATAGTGGTTATGTTACTCGACCAGTTATTCAGAGGCCTGAACTAATGGTTACGGAGAAAGGATGTCAAATCCCACCTCAGTAGCTGTACAATTTGGATTCATTTAATTAAATATACCTGGAATAAAAAGCTAATCTTAAAAGAGTGAAGATGAAACTCACTGGAATGACATTTTTAAAAAAACATCAGGTTCACTAATATCCTTCAATCTGCTGTCCTTTTCTGGCCTGCCCGACATGTGACTCTAGACTCATAACAATGTAACTCCATTCAGAAATGGGTTAGCGAGCCATTCAGTTGCACTCAAGAAGGAGGCTTATCACCACCACCTTCTTGAGGGTGGTTTGGGATGGGTAATAAATGCAGTTCCTGCCAGTAATGTATGAATTAATACAAAGAACACCAAATACAATGGTAAATGTTCAACAAATAAAATTGAGGAAAACTATAAAAATAATGACTGAAATCATGTATACGGTTTTTAAAAATCAGACTTGAAAACACTTCACAACAGACTCTGCTTGACTATCTGATCACGGCATTCAGGTAATCAGCCACGAAGCATGTTAACAAGACTTCTAAGAAATATAGGGGCCACTTTATATTGGAGGCTAAAGTTCAAATTGATGTTAACTTTAATTTTTAGGCGAGCTTTAATCGGGCCAAGGCGGTGCTTCATAAAAAGAAGATAAAATTTGGAATGCTGCAACCGGCAAGGCTGTGGGTCACATATCGAGGGAGGCACCACTACTTTGAGACGGCGGATGAAGCGTGGACTTTTATTGTGGAAGAAAAACTGGAATGAGTGGGTTACTAAAAAGAACGTTTGAACAAAGTGGTGGGGCGAATGTGGGGGGGCGAAGAGGGGGGTTAAAAAGGGGGGAAAGAGGAGTTTTATGTACTAATCCTGCGATGTGGTAACTTTTCTCTCTTCCACAGGTGGTGATGGGGGAGGAGGGGAGGTGGAGGAGATGGGGCGTTGGCCATTGGGGGCGGGGCCAAGGGAGAAGCGCGGGCTTGGTACCCGCGCTATGATAATCATGGCGGGAATAGAGAAGCATGAAGGAGGGGGCGTCGCACGGTGCGAGCCGAGGTCACGGGGGGAAGCCGAGGTCGGCCAGAGTTTGCTGACTTCTGGGAGCAACATGGGGGGAGTAATTACGCTAGCGGGGGATCTAGCGGGGGGGGGCTGGGAGGGGGAATTACTGGGTTGCTGCTGCTGGGGAGAGGGGGGAGCTGGTATGGGAGGGGATGGGCGGGGGGGGGGGCACCGCCTGGGGGAGATACAGCTGCGTGGGAACCGGGTGAGGAGCGAGAAAAAGGGGATGGCTAATCGACAAGGGGGGGGGGGGGGGGTAGGAAGCCCCCCAACCCAGCTGATCACGTGGAACGTGAGAGGGCTGAACGGGCCGATAAAGAGGGCACGGGTACTCGCACACCTTAAGAAACTTAAGGCAGATGTGGTTATGTTACAGGAAACGCACCTGAAACTGATAGACCAGGTTAGGCTACGCAAAGGATGGGTGGGGCAGGTGTTCCATTCGGGGCTAGATGCGAAAAACAGGGGGGTGGCTATATTAGTGGGGAAGCGGGTAATGTTCGAGGCAAAGACTATAGTGGCGGATAACGGGGGCAGATACGTGATGGTGAGTGGCAAACTACAGGGGGAGACGGTGGTTTTGGTAAACGTATATGCCCCGAACTGGGATGATGCCAATTTTATGAGGCGGATGCTAGGACGCATTCCGGACCTAGAGATGGGAAAGCTGATAATGGGGGAGATTTTAATACGGTGTTGGAACCAGGGCTGGATAGATCGAAGTCCAGGACTGGAAGGAGGCCGGCAGCAGCCAAGGTACTTAAAGATTTTATGGAGCAGATGGGAGGTGTAGACCCGTGGAGATTTAGCAGACCTAGGAGTAAGGAGTTCTCGTTTTTCTCCTATGCCATAAAGTCTACTTGCGAATAGACTTTTTTGTCCTGGGAAGGGCGTTGATCCCGAAGGTGAGGGGAACGGAGTATACGGCTATAGCCATTTCGGATCACGCTCCACACTGGGTAGACATGGAGATAGGGGAGGAAACAGGAGGGCGCCCACCCTGGAGAATGGACATGGGACTAATGGCAGATGAGGGGGTGTGTCTAAGGGTGAGGGGGTGCATTGAAAAGTACTTGGAACTCAATGATAATGGGGATGTCCAGGTGGGAGTGGTCTGGGAGGCGTTGAAGGCGGTGGTTAGAGGGGAGCTGATATCAATAAGCGCACATAAAGGGAAGCAGGAGAGTAAGGAACGGGAGCGGTTGCTGCAAGAACTTTTGAGGGTGGACAGACAATATGCGGAAGCACCGGAGGAGGGACTGTACAGGGAAAGGCAAAGGCTACATGTAGAATTTGACTTGCTGACTACGGGCACTGCAGAGGCACAATGGAGGAAGGCACAGGGTGTACAGTACGAATATGGGGAGAAGGCGAGCAGGTTGCTGGCACACCAATTGAGGAAAAGGGGAGCAGCGAGGGAGATAGGGGGAGTGAGGGATGAGGAAGGAGAGATGGAGCGGGGAGCAGAGAGAGTGAATGGAGTGTTCAAGACATTTTATAAAAAATTATATGAAGCTCAACCCCCGGATGGGAGGGAGAGAATGATGGGCTTCTTGGATCGGCTGGAATTTCCCAAGGTGGAAGAGCAGGAAAGGGTGGGACTGGGAGCACAGATCGAGGTAGAAGAAGTGGTGAAAGGAATTAGGAGCATGCAGGCGGGAAAGGCCCCGGGACCGGATGGATTCCCAGTCGAATTCTATAGAAAATATGTGGACTTGCTCGCCCCGGTATTGACGAGGACCTTTAATGAGGCAAAGGAAAGGGGACAACTGTCCCCGACTATGTCTGAAGCAACGATATCGCTTCTCTTAAAGAAGGAAAAGGACCCGCTACGATGCGGGTCCTATAGACCTATTTCCCTCCTAAATGTAGATGCCAAGATCCTGGCCAACGTAATGGCAATGAGAATAGAGGAATGTGTCCCGGGGGTGGTCCACGAGGACCAAACTGGGTTTGTGAAGGGGAGACAGCTGAACACGAATATACGGAGGCTGTTAGGGGTAATGATGATGGCCCCACCAGAGGGGGAAACGGAGATAGTAGTGGCGGTGGATGCCAAGAAAGCATTTGATAGAGTGGAGTGGGATTATTTGTGGGAGGTGTTGAGGAGATTTGGTTTTGGAGAGGGGTATGTTAGATGGGTGCAGCTGTTGTATAGGGCCCCGATGGCGAGCGTGGTCACGAATGGACAGGGATCTGCATATTTTCGGCTCCATAGAGGGACAAGGCAGGGATGTCCTCTGTCCCCATTATTGTTTGCACTGGCGATTGAGCCCCTGGCGATAGCGTTGAGGGGTTCCAAGAAGTGGAGGGGAGTACTTAGAGGAGGAGAAGAACACCGGGTATCTTTGTATGCGGACGATTTGCTATTATACGTGGCAGACCCGGCGGAGGGGATGCCAGAAATAATGCGGATACTTGGGGAGTTTGGGGATTTTTCAGGGTATAAATTGAACATGGGGAAAAGTGAGTTGTTTGTGTGCATCCAGGGGAGCAGAGTAGAGAAATAGAGGACCTACCGTTGAGGAAGGTAACAAGGGACTTTCATTACCTGGGGATCCAGATAGCCAAGAATTGGGGCACATCGCATAGGTTAAATTTAACGCGGTTGGTGGAACAAATGGAGGAGGATTTCAAGAGATGGGATATGGTATCCCTGTCACTGGCAGGGAGGGTGCAGGCGGTTAAGATGGTGGTCCTCCCGAGATTCCTCTTTGTGTTTCAGTGCCTCCCGGTGGTGATCACGAAGGCTTTTTTTAAAAGGATTGAAAAGAGCATCATGGGTTTTGTGTGGGCCGGGAAGACCCCGAGAGTGAGGAAGGGATTCTTACAGCGTAGCAGGGATAGGGGGGGGGCTGGCACTACCGAGCCTAAGTGAGTATTATTGGGCCGCTAATATTTCAATGGTGAGTAAGTGGATGGGAGAGGAGGAGGGAGCGGCGTGGAAGAGATTAGAGGGGGCGTCCTGTAGGGGGACTAGCCTACAGGCTATGGTGACAGCCCCATTGCCGCTCTCACCGAGGAACTACACCACAAGCCCGGTGGTGGTGGCTACACTGAAGATTTGGGGACAGTGGAGACGGCATAGGGGAAAGACTGGAGCCTTGGTGGGGTCCCCGATAAGAAACAACCATAGGTTTGCCCCGGGGGGAATGGATGGGGGATATGGACTGTGGCAAAGAGCAGGAATAACGCAACTGAAAGATCTGTTTGTGGATGGGAAGTTTGCGAGTCTGGGAGCGCTGACCGAGAAATATGGGTTGCCCCAAGGGAATGCATTCAGGTATATGCAACTGAGGGCTTTTGCGAGGCAACAGGTGAGGGAATTCCCGCAGCTCCCGACACAAGAGGTGCAGGACAGAGTGATCTCAAAGACATGGGTGGGGGACGGTAAGGTGTCAGATATATATAGAGAAATGAGGGACGAGGGGGAGATTATGGTAGATGAGCTGAAAGGGAAATGGGAAGAAGAGCTGGGGGAGGAGATCGAGGATGGGCTGTGGGCAGATGCCCTAAGCAGGGTAAACTCGTCGTCCTCGTGTGCCAGGCTAAGCCTGATTCAGTTTAAGGTATTACACAGGGCGCATATGACTGGAGCACGGCTCAGTAAATTTTTTGGGGTGGAGGATAGGTGTGCGAGGTGCTCGAGAAGCCCAGCGAATCATACCCATATGTTTTGGTCATGCCCGGCACTACAGGGGGTTTGGATGGGGGTGACAAAGGTGCTTTCAAAAGTAGTGGGGGGTCCGGATCGAACCAAGCTGGGGGTTGGCTATATTTGGGGTTGCACAAGAGCCGGGAGTGCAGGAGGCGAGAGAGGCCGATGTTTTGGCCTTTGCGTCCCTAGTAGCCCGGCGCAGGATATTGTTAATGTGGAAAGAAGCCAAGCCCCCGGGGGTGGAGACCTGGATAAATGACATGGCAGGGTTTATAAAGCTAGAGCGGATTAAGTTCGTTCTAAGGGGGTCGGCTCAAGGGTTCACCAGGCGGTGGCAACCGTTCGTCGAATACCTCGCAGAAAGATAGATGGAATGGAAAAAAGAAGGCAGCAGCAGCAGCCCAGGATCGGGTGGGGGGGGGGGGGGGGGGGGGAGGGGGTGGGGGGGGGGAGGAGGAACCAGAAGGACTCTCAGGGTTGTTAATATATACTGTATAATATGTATAGGTCGCTGCGACAGATAATTATATATTGGACTGTTAAATTATATTTTTGGAGAGTGTTACTTGTGATAAGGCAGTTGCCAATTAGGGTTAGTTTTCATTTTTGTTATTTATTATTTATTCATTTTTTGTTTATAAAATAGGTCATTGTTATTTGTGTTGTTATAATATTGTGTAAAGGATGCACAATGTACTGTGTTGGTTGACCAAAAATTTTCAATAAAATATTTATTAAAAAAAAACTTTAATTTTTAGAGGGCAGCACGGTGGGGCAGTGAGTAGCACTGCAGCCTCACGGCGCCGAGGTCCCAGGTTCGATCCCGGCTCTGGGTCACTGTCCGTGTGGAGTTTGCACATTCTCCCCGTGTTTGCGTGGGTTTCACCCCCACAACCCAAAGATGTGCGGGGTAGGTGGATTGAACACGCTAAATTGTCCCCTAATTGGAAAAAATGAATTGGGTACTCTAAATTAAAAAAAAACTTTAATTTTTGAAAAAGGATATTTTATTGAAGATTTCCTATTTAACAAACATGAACTGAACTACAACACAACAATTGTGAAAATTGTTCAAATGTGGTACAATTGTCACGTTCACAACACAATAAATCAGAAAAGTAAAATACACAACAAAAGCTACATCCGAACCCCACCCATAAACCCTACCCCCCCCAACAGCTGATGCTAATTAACTCTTTGAAGTGAGAGGTAAATGGCTACCACCTCAGGTGGTATCCTTCGACCGATCGATTCGCTGACGGTGTATTTGACCTTTTCCAGGTATAGAAAGTCCATTAGGTCACCCAACCAGGCCAAGGCACTAAGTGGAGCATTTTCTCGCCATCCCAGTAGTACTCGCCTTTGGGCTATCAGTGAGGCAAAGGCAAGCGAACCACCCTCAATCTGGTCCGCAGCCCCGGCGAGTCCAACACCCCGAAAATGGCCACCAACGGACAAGGCTCCAGATCAATGTTAAGAAGCACTGAAATGGTGTTAAAGGAGGAGACCCAAAAGCTCAGCGTCTTTGGTCAAGACCAGAACATGTGGATATAGTTGGCGAGCCCACGGGAGCATGTCCTCCACTCCATCAAAGAACCCGCTCATAACTGTTGCCTCATGGCTCCGAGGTCCCAGGTTCGATCCCAGCTCTGGGTCACTCTGTGTAGAGTTTGCACATTCTCCCCGTCTTTGCATGGGTTTTTCCCCCACAACCCAAAGATGCGCAGGCTGGGTGTATTCGCCATGCTAAATTGCCCCTTAATTGGAAAAAATTAATTGGGCACTCAACATTTTTTTAAAAAAACGCTCATCCTACTTTTGGTTAGATGAGCTCTCTGAACGACCTTGAATAGAATGAGGCTGAACCGCACGCAGGATGAGATGGAATTTACCCTACAGAGGGTATTCCACACATCCTCATCCAGGATGGATCCTAACTCTTCTTCCCGTTTCACCTTCACCTGATCAAGAGATGAAGATTCGAGTGAGATGATCCACCCATAGATATTCCAGATCCCAGTCACCATTTATGTGAAGAGCTTCCCTACACTTTCGTAAAGTTACAGCAGAAAAAGGGAGAATCCCATGGAATCTGGAAAATAAGTCACTCACCGTTAATCACGGGCCAACTTTGGAACTTTCCAGTCTGTTTGGGTTACATACAGCAACACATGATCCACCCAACAACTGAACCGACAGGATGCTCATGACAGGCAATTTAAATTGGTTGCTCAGGAAAGTCTCAGTGACTTACTTTGTGGAAAACAAATGTTACTATTGCCCATGTGACTGAATTTGATGACACTGTCACCACAGAACCTTGTTGTAGTAACACTTTGCAGTTTGCTGGTGTTTAATTGAAAACATAATGGGGAGATTCAGAGGAAATACTCTTCTTTTATGACATTGTGGTGCAGTGGCTGGTGTGCATGCGACTACTGTAGGTTTTTAACCAGACAAGAGTTTCAATGTATAAACAGTTCTGCCATGGTTGAAGAGAAATAACAGAACTATCTCTCTAGGTATGGGGAGGTTTCCTTAGATGATACTTCGTTTTATTCACTTACAGCTTAACTTTGTTACAAAAAAACTACACAAATCAGCTGTAAGCTGTAAATAAAACAAATCAATCAATGAAGGGATGATCATTGAACCGGTTACCTTTAATTATTTTTTAAAAAGCTCATTGCAACAACATCTTTTGCATCTCTTCAGAGCTGCACTTAGCACTAGTGACTCCAAGCAGTCCTTTCAAATTTTCAGGTCTATATTAATGACTTGGATGAACTGGGGCTGAGTTTATTGCAGCCAAATTTGTGATGATAAGTAGGAAAACAAATGGTTGGGAAGGTACAAATAATTCCCAAAGGGATAGAGATAGGTTAAGTCGGTGGGCAAAATAATTGGGTGATGGAGTATAATGTGAGAAAATTAGAGATTTCCCACTTTGACAGGAAGATTAGAAAAGCAGAGCATTAACCATAAGAATGCTGCAGTATGATGGGATCTGGGTGTCCATGTACACGAATCACAAAAAGTCAACATGCAGGCACAGCAAATAATTTAGAAGGCAAATTGAATATTAACTTTATGACAAAGTTGGATGGAGTATAAAAGTAGGCAAATCTTGCTGCAGTTGTAAAGATCATTGATTAGGCTACACCTAGACTCCCTTACTTAAAATCATAGAATCCCTACAGTGCAGAAGGAGGCCATTCAGCCGATCAAAGCTACACTGACCCTCCGAACGACCACCCTAACCAGGCTCCCATTCTATCCCTGCAACTCCGCAGCCACACGTAACATGCATATCCCTCGCCACTAAGGGGAAATATAGTACGGCCAATCCACCTAACCTGCACATCTTTAGACTCTGGGAGGAAACTGGAGAACCCGGAGGAAACCCACGCACACACGGGGAGAACGTGCAGACTCCACACAGACAGTGACCCAAGGTCGGAATCGAACCCTGGTGCTGTGAGGCAGCAGTGCTAACCACTGTGCCACCATGCCACCCAAAGAGGGATATATTTGCATTGGAGGCAGTTCAGATAAGGTTCACTTGCCTGATTCCTGGTATGAAGCATGAAGAAAAGTGGAGTAGGTTGGGCCTATATTAATTGAAATTTGGAAGAATGAGGTGTGATTATATTGAAACATGTAAGATTCTGAGTGGGTGTGAGAGGGTAGATGCCAAGAGGATGTTTCCTGTTGCGGGGGAATCTAGAACTAGGTGACGCAGTTTAATAATAAGGGCTCTCACATTTAAGAAGTCTTGCAATACCAGGTTAAAGTCCAACAGGTTTGTTTCGAATCGCTCGCTTTCGGAGCACAGCTCCTTCCTCACTGCTCCGGAATCTAGAACTAGGTGACGCAGTTTAATAATAAGGGCTCTCACATTTAAGAAGTCTTGCAACACCAGGTTAAAGTCCAACAGGTTTGTTTCGAATCGCTCGCTTTCGGAGCACAGCTCCTTCCTCACTGCTCTGAAAGCTAGTGATTTCAAATAAACCTGTTGGACTTTAACCTGGTGTTGTAAGACTTCTTACTGTTCTCAGCCCAGTCCAACGCCGGCATCTCCACATCATGGCTCCCGTCTCACATTTAAGACAGAGGTGAGGAAGAAAATTTCTTCCCTCAGAAGATTGCTAGTGTTTGGAATTCTCTCCCCCAGCAAATAGTGGGGAATGAGTCATTGAATGTGTTCAATGCTGAATTAGACAGATTTTTGATTGACAAGGGAGTCAAGGGTCATGGTGCTGGTAAGGGAGTTGAACGTTAGGGTGCTGGTCGGGGGTGGGGTGGGGTGGTGCAGACAGGCAAGTAAAGTTAACGCCACATCAGATCAACAATGATCCTATTGTCTGATGGAGCAGATGTGAAGGACTTGGCCAACCTCTTCTCTTATTTCTTTAGTTATTGTTATCCTTTGTAGGGGGCATCGAATACCGATATTGAAAAAGAATAGACCAGACAAACAATCCATTCAAGAAATTATATTAGAAATCTGTTAAACAAAGTGTAGGCTATTTACAGGCAAAATAAATAACAGTAGTCCCCGTCTTGGGGAAACATTAGAAAATATAGTTAAATAGAAGTAATACTGAACAATAATTTTAAAGTTCAACAACCAATTCAATGAGCATTGCAGGGCAAAGACTCACATGATCATGAAAGAAAAGCAGCATTGCTCCCTCCATTCAACTTAAAGGGGCACTCCCTTTGTTTTATCTCCTTCAGAAATATGTTAAAATGATAAAAATAATTTATCACTGCCTCACAGTGAACTCACTCTAAATGTAAGAAGATGTAGTAATGGACTATTGCTTTGGTGGTTAATTTTGGCTATAATGTTATGTTTTACACAGAACTGAATGATGTGTCAGTAAGTGACAATATGATGCGTTTAATAAAGTGCAAGGCTTGCCCTGGTACCGAAAGGAGACAGTTTTTTTCTTACAAAAGCCAATTTGGGTTGTGATGCCCACCATGGGAATGGTCTGGGAATACTATTGTGTGTGTGTTGTACACAGGCCAAATAGTTGCTTGACTGAGGTATCCAAGTTCTGTGAATACAGATGCCCCAGAAATGGTCACTATCTTCAGCCGACTATATGAGAAAACTGGATGGAGGTGTGAGAATAATTAAACTCTATCAGTTAAAGATTGCAATAGCTTGTTGTCCAGCCCGGAGACTGACGTATCTCATTAACTGCTATGTTTGCAGCATTAAACAACAAAACAAGTAAATCATTAATGGGTAAACATGTTGCAAACATCAAGAGCAGCATCAAATTTGGCTGTCATCAGTTCAAAACTCAAAGTTGCATGTTTAGACCTTCCTTGCATTTGTGAATTTTATGGCCCCATCAAAGTTTACGTAAAATGTGGGAAAGTAGACAATTAAAAAGAGAACATTTCTGGAACTTTTCCTCCATCTGTGGATAGCCATTGTGTCCCCAGTTGGCAATCAATATCACCTTCACACCTTCAAGGTGTGATTTTCTTCAAGGAAAATGTTTGCGCACGTTTCTTCACTTTCTTGCTGGGAGCTAAGCAGATCCAGTGTCCCCTCACCATGAACCTGAAAAGAAACAGAATAAATTTTATTACAGTGTTTACTATGTATGACACAGCCTCTTAGCAACGGTATATGTCAGACTTCAGAGAGCCAGTATTCTCAGTACTTACAACACAGCGTCCTTACAGCGAGAATCAACTTTTTTGTAATCCTGGATGTTCTTCAAGGCAGGGATTTTCTTAGAGAACTTTAAGCAGCAATTTGCTTTTGAAGTACCATCTGGAAAGCAAAAAGTTAAAGGCATATAATTCACTGCTTTCAGGAAAAGTCTGGAGCAAATACACAAAGGCCAGACTGCTGGGATGAACGTTTCTCTAATTTAACTCTAATTTAATGTGGTTTATGTGGGTTTTGTCAATTTAGAAGCAGCGTGCTTCAAAACAGTGGAGAGTAATAGCCAAGCTAACCACCCCTAACCGCCAATTATTAGTGTTTTAAATCAAAATTGTCTTTCCGATCATGAGAATGAGTAGTGTGCAAATTTATAACAAATACTTAATGCCCTTCAACTCATTTGTGTTTGTTTCACACTTGCCAAAGAAACTCAATTTTTTAAAAAAATCCACAGCGAAGCATTGACAAAGACTGGGATATATTCTGTTGTTGGCAAAAAAATATGCTGCGTTTCTTCACCTAAGAGCTATTGATGTTTGCTGACGTGATCAATAAACGGTATTGTCTCAAGTATTATCATTCATGGGCCAACAATTTTCACTGAGAGATAAAAACAGAAACTATTGGACAATCTCAGCTGGTATGACAGCATCTGTGGAGAGAGAACAGTGATAACATTTCGAATCTGGATGACTCCGTCAGAGATTTGACGAAGAATCATCCAGACACAAAACGTTAGCTCCCTTCTCTCTCCACAGATGCTGTCATTATCCAGCATTTTATGTTTTAGTTCCAGATACCAGCATCCGCAGTAATTTACTTTCTTATCTCCATTGAGGGATGGGCATTTTGACAGGTTTCTTTCAAATCTACAAGTTGCTCCTTCACAAAATTTGCTTAAATAATGATGTTAAAATCAAAAACAGACAATCCATAGAACTGAGTAATAAACAGGTATAGCCGCTTCTCACCTACTGCCAGTAACGAGATGAAGACATTGAAGCAAATCAGCACCACCAGAAGCTGCTTCATCTTCTTGAAATAGATCTCCTTGCTCAAGGGACGATTCAAAAATCTATCGAGTGTTTGAATCGCAGCCCGTATATATCCCCCTCAGACGGTCAGCTTCCTGTTTGAATTTTGTGAAGAGAGGTGAAGATTTGGCGATGGAAACTTTGATGAGGTGACCAGGTTTTGCACAAACCCCAGGTCCTATTTTTATCTGTTTCCTTTACATTTTTGTTCACTTGATTCGGTGATTCACAGAAGGCATAGACTTTGTGGTCATCACTGAACCGTATTTAGTTCTTTTAAGTCACACATTTTTTCCTGCCTTCCCCTCTTTTCCAGCTTCTGTACTTAGTAATAGTTTTCTTGTCTTTAATTTTTTCCAGTTCTGGTGACAAGTCATTGACCTAAAGTGTTACACTGAAAAATACCTCCAAAAAAACCAGGGGCAGGATTCTCCCGCAACCGGCGGGCGGGCCGTAGCGCGCCAAAGAGTGGCGTGAACCACTCTGGCGTCGGGCCGTCCGGAAGGTGAGAAATCCTCCGCACATCCGGGGGCTAGGCCGGCGCTGGAATGGTTGGCGCCGTGCCAACCGGCGCGGAAGGGCCTCCGCCAGCCGGCGTGAGTTGGCGCATGCGCAGAACCGCTGGCGTGTTTCCTGCACGTGCGCATGGGGTTTCTTCTCTGCACCGGCCATCGCGGAGCTTTACAGAGGCCGGCATGGAGGGAAAGAGTGCCCCCACGGCACAGGCCCGCCCGCAGATCGGTGGGCCCCGATCGCGGGCCTGGCCACCGCGGGGCCCCCTCGGGGCCGGATCCCCCCGCGCCCCCCTCTCCCCCCGAGGACTCCGCAGGCCGCCCTCAAAGCCAGGTCCCGCCAGTATCTACTCCACACCGGCGGGACTGGCCGAAAACGGGTAGCAGCTCGGCCCATCGGGGCCTGGAGAATCGCCGGGGGGGCCACTGCCAACGGCCCCCAACCGGCGCGGCGCGATCCCCTCCCTTGCCCGAAAACCGGCGACGGAGAATTTGGCAGCTGGCGTTCTAACGGCGGGGCGGGATTCACGCCGCCCCCCGGCGATTCTCCGACCCGGTGGGGGTTTGAGAATCCCGCCCCAGGTGTCTTGTGTTCTGGTCAGATGTTGAAAGTTTAAAATCTATAACTTGTCCCAAACTTTCATCTTGCACACTTCAGTGTTTAACACAGCCAGATTAGGGACAAGCATCCAAACCCACTCCACTGAGGTGGGTCTTCAATTTAATGAGGATGGATGCCTCATTTGACCGGCTTTACATGTTTTATAACACAATTACTGCACTGCTTGTGTGTTAGGAGGAGGACTGCTTCCCTGGGCCTCCAATCTTGCCCCCTCCTGATTAGACCTCACCCTATACAAGACCCCACAGGGTTGAAAAATTAACCCCCATGTCCTGGCATGGGCACCATTTCTGAGATTGGGCTCAGGACCCCAGGATCATCCTGCAGAAAGTCTGTGGCTGATGTTTATGGGCAACCTGAGAACGGGAACACAGGAGGGTAGACCAGTGAATTAGTGAGCCCACTGCTGGTCCACTCACCTCTAAAATCTCTGCCATGATTTTATGAGAAGCACCAGGTATGTCACCCGTCCATAGCCCAGCAGAGGGCCTAACGTGGGCAATTAATGCCCAGTTAAGGACCTCATCCTACCTTTAATCAATTGAGCGGGTGGTGGGAGAGGCCCACACACAATGCATAGCCTAGCAGGTCCAACCCTGCTGGTTGTAGTAAAACGTGGGGGAACTGCCTCCCTTCCAGAGGCCCTGGTGAAGTCCCTCCCACTGTTTTGACTCCCTGAATCCATCTCCGTCATGTCCAACAGGCTTGCATCCATGCCCCGCCCACCTTGCCTGGGTGTGCTTGCCTGGCCGCAGTGTGCCCCTAGCCCTACCTGAAAGTCTGGATCCATCGCTGAATGCCACTTCCTTTGCCTAACTGCAGCGTTAGCAGTGGTCACTGCTCCTCCAGCAGGCCAGCAGCTCCATGAGGCAGATGTCCTCATGGATACAGATAGAAGACCTGCCTCATACTAATGTAAGGGCTTTCCCATGGAAAATTAAGGAGAGAGTGAGGTGGCGTGGTGAGCCAGCTAAGCAGCATGGTTTCATTCCTTAAATTTACTCAGTGGTGTAGGAAGCCCACCCTCAGCATATAATCCAACCCCCATGACTTCCATGTTTCCCATCGTCCATCCGAAACACCTCAACTCGCAGTCTATGCAACCCATTCATGTTAATATCCACGATAAAGCTTTCTGCTTTTTAACTTTGATTAATGGCCAAATCTCTTACCACTCTCATCAAGTTCAAGATCCATTGTTTCTTTCTGCTTGAATTGACTTGTTAATTTTTTTGCAGCATGGCTCGGCAGGATATCTCATTAGACTATCAGTGCACCTCATCTAAACCACAGATCTGCCTCCAAAGAGCGACACAGTGTAAACTGACAAAGCGACCATATCCATTGCAAAAGTATGATCACAGGTTCGGAATTTATTTAGATCTTTGGAAGCTGCCCATATTGAATGGCTTTCGTACCAAGCAATAAAGCCTTAATATTCCTGGAAAAGAATACCCGAAAGGACCCAAATTCACACTTGTAATCCCGTGAAGGTACAACTTGCAGAAAAATGCGGGCAAAGATAGAAATCACAATTGTAGTCAAGATCTAAAAAAACTAACTTGATGCATTAAATTCAATTGGATCCAGCAGGCAACAATGAACATGGATAATGAGAACCTTAATTACAGCAGGATCCATTCTCCTTGCCGGTCAATGCAGAATTTATTATATAAATAATATTTATTTCTTCAGTTGTTTAATCTTTATGCTTAAGAATTATGAATTCATACTTTACTTTGAAAAATGATATAAATAAAAGTCCCAATTGATTAGATGAAGTCAGGATAGTTTAGAATTTACAGAATACCTTGTCGATAATTGTGTAGAGGGCTGTGCATATTGAACATTGCAGAATGCAACAGCTTTTAAACAAAGCTCTTTACAAATGTATCACTGCAAAGTGAATAAATAATGTGACTGACAAGGGTCATAAAAGGTAAAGGCTTCAAGTGTGTCAAAAGGAAGCGTTTAGTGAAATTATAAACAGAGTCCTTAATCAAATACTTCTGCCCAGCTCCTGTCTCCAATTCGGGCAAAAGTGGCCCAAAATGGCACAATTTTCACTCCAGCCTGATGTGGAGGAGTTGTCAGGGTGGGTGTGGGATGGAGCAGACCACACCACACACAGGTGCAGATCAGAAGAAGTCACATTAACTGCTGAGTGCCGACGCCATCTCTTTGTCTCGGTTGCTTTGTTGAATTTTTGGCCCTAAATATCAGCTTAGGGGAACGAATGCGTGACCCAAAGATTGGCGTGGGAGAAGTGGATTCTGGTTTATGGCACCAGTACTGGGGAAAGTGGGATCTGTACCGTTGGGACGATCTGCATCTGAATTGTGCTGGGACAGTGTTCTTGCGAGCTGCAGAGAAGTAGAGAGGATTTCAAACTAAGTAGTGGGGGCAAGGGACCACATTCGGGAAGATATGGTAAATTAAAGGCAAGGCAAGGCAAAGATATTGTTACAGGAAGTGAAAAACAGACCACAGCAGGAAGGAATAGAGAGTACAAATTTGACAGTAAATCAACAGATGGGACTAGAAGTTAGAAAAAGAATAAAAGGACAAAACAAAAGGCTTTGAATCTGAATGCATGAAGCATTTAAAACAAAATAGTTGAACTGAGAGTGCACATAGACATAAATAAGTAGTTTGATTGCTGTTATAGATACATGGCTGCAGGAAGACATGGATTGGAGACCTGAATATTAAAGGTCACTTAGAAAGGACATGAAATGAGGAGAAATTAGAGGGTTAGCTCTGTTAGTTAATGATGATATTAGCACAATAGAAAGGGGTGACCTAAGTTCAGGAAACCAGGATGTGGAAACAGTTTGTGTCGAGATGAGAAATTCTAAAGGCAAGAAATCACTTGCGGGAGTTGTGTACAAGCCCCCTAACAGAAACCATATGGTGGGGTGGAGCATAAAGGAAGAAATAATGGGAGCCTGTCAGAAAGGCATGGTGATAATCATGGGAGATTTTAATCTAAGTACAGACTGGAAAAGCCAGCTAGGGAAAGGTAGCCTAGATGAGGAGTTCATGGAATGTTTTTGGGAAAGTTCCTAAGGACAGCATGTTATGGAGCCAACCAGAGAGCAGGCCATACTAGACCTGGAATGGTGCAATGAGATGGCAGTGACTTTAGTATGATTAATTATAGAACATAGAACATAGAACGATACAACGCAGTACAGGCCCTTCGGCCCACGATGTTGCACCAACGTGGGAAGTCAAAAAACAAAAGCCGTCTAACCTACACTATGCCATTATCATCCATATGCTTATCCAATAAACTTTTAAATGCCCTCAATGTTGGCGAGTTCACTACTGTTGCAGGTAGTGCATTCCACGGCCTCACCACTCTTTGCGTAAAGAACCTACCTCTGACCTCTGTCCTATATCTATTGCCCCTCAGTTTAAGGCTATGTCCCCTCGTGCTAGCCATTTCCATCCGCGGGAGAAGGCTCTCACTGTCCACCCTATCTAACCCCCTGATCATTTTGTATGCCTCTATTAAGTCTCCTCTTAACCTTCTTCTCTCTAACGAAAACAACCTCAAGTCCATCAGCCTTTCCTCATAAGATTTTCCCTCCATACCAGGCAACATCCTGGTAAATCTCCTCTGCACTCGCTCCAAAGCTTCCACGTCCTTCCTATAATGAGGTGACCAGAACTGTACGCAATACTCCAAATGCGGCCGTACCAGAGTTTTGTACAGCTGCAACATGACCTCATGACTCCGGAACTCAATCCCTCTACCAATAAAGGCCAACACTCCATAGGCCTTCTTCACAACCCTATCAACCTGGGTGGCAACTTTCAGGGATCTATGTACATGGACACCGAGATCCCTCTGCTCAGCCACACTTCCAAGAACTTTACCATTAGCCAAATATTCCGCATTCCTGTTATTCCTTCCAAAGTGAATCACCTCACACTTCTTTACATTAAACTCCATTTGCCACCTCTCAGCCCAGCTCTGCAGCTTATCTATGTCCCTCTGTAACCTGCAACATCCTTCTGCACTGTCGACAACACCACCGACTTTAGTGTCGTCTGCAAATTTACTCACCCACTCTTCTGCACCCTCCTCTAGGTCATTTATAAAAATGACAAACAGCAACGGCCCCAGAACAGATCCTTGTGGTACACCACTTGTAACTGAACTCCATTCTGAACATTTCCCATCAACCACCACCCTCTGTCTTCTTTAAGCTAGCCAATTTCTGATCCACATCTCTAAATCACCCTCAATCCCCAGCCTCCGTATTTTCTGCAACAGCCTACCGTGGGGAACCTTATCAAACGCTTTACTGGAATCCATGTACACCACAGCAACTGCTCTACCCTCGTCTACCTGCTCAGTCACCTTCTCAAAGAACTCGATAAGGGTTGTGAGGCATGACCTACCCTTCACAAAGCCATGCTGACTATCCCTAATCATATTATTACTATCTAGATGATTATAAATCTTGTCTCTTATAATCCCCTCCAAGACTTTGCCCACAATAGACGTGAGGCTCACCGGTCTATAGTTGCCGGTGTTGTCTCTACTCCCTTTCTTGAACAAAGGAACCACATTTGCTATCCTCCAGTCCGCTGGAACTATTCCTGTAGCCAATGATGACATAAAAATCAAAGCCAAAGGCTCAGCAATCTCTTCCCTGGCTTCCCAGAGAATCCTCGGATAAATCCCATCAGGCCCCGGGGACTTATCTATTTTCAGCCTGTCCAGAATTGCCAACACCTCTTCCCTACGTACCTCAATGCCATCTATTCTAATAGCCTGGGTCTCAGCATTCTCCTCCACAACATTCTCTTTTTCCTGAGTGAATACTGACGAAAAATATTCATTTAGTATCTCGCCTATCTCTTTAGACTCCACACACAACTTCCCACCCCTGTCCTTGACTGGTCCTACTCTTACCCTAGTCATTCTTTTATTCCTGACATACCTATAGAAAGCTTTTGGGGTTTGATCCTACCTGCCAAATACTTCTCATGTCCCCTCCTTGCTCGTCTTTGCTCTCTCTTTAGATCCTTCCTCGCTACCTTGTAACTATCGAGCGCCCCAACTGAAACTTCACACCTCATCTTCACATAGGCCTCCTTCTTCCTCTTAACAAGAGATTCCACTTCTTTGGTAAACCACGGTTCCCTCGCTCTACGCCTTCCTCCCTGCCTGACCGGTACGTACTTATCAAGAACACGCAGTAGCTGTTCCTTGGATAAGCTCCACATATCCAGTGTGCCCAACACTTGCAGCCTACTTCTCCAACCTATCCCCCCCAAGTCATGTCTAATGGCATCATAATTGCCCTTCCCCCAGCTATAACTCTTGCCCTGCGGGGTATACTTATCCCTTTCCATCACTAACGTAAATGTCACCGCATTGTGGTCACTGTCCCCAAAGTGCTCACCTACCTCCAAATCTAACACCTGGCCTGGTTCATTACCCAAATCCAAATCCAATGTGGCCTCTCCTCTTGTTGGCCTGTCAACATATTGTGTCAGGAAAACCTCCTGCGCACATTGTACAAAAAACGACCCATCTAATGTACTCGAACTATATCTTTTCCAGTCAATATTTGGAAAGTTAAAGTCTCCCATAATAACTACCCTGAACCTTTTGCTCTTATCCAGAATCATCTTCGCCATCCTGTCCTCTACATCCCTAGAACTATTTGGAGGCCTATAGAAAACTCCCAACAGGGTGACCTCTCCTTTCCTGTTTCTAACCTCAGCCCATACTACCTCGGAAGAAGAGTCTCCATCTAGCATCCTCTCCGCCACCGTAATACTGTTTTTGACTAGCAGCGCCACACCTGCCCCTCTTTTGCTTCCTTCTCTGAGCTTACTAAAACACCTAAACCCCAGAACCTGCAACAACCATTCCTGTCCCTGCTCTATCCATGTCTCCGAAATGGCCACAACATCGAAGTCCCAGGTACCAACCCATACTGCCAGTTCCCCTACCTTATTTTGTATACTCCTGGCATTGAAGTAGACACACTTCAAACTACCTACCTGAACATTCAGTTTGAAGGAGAGGGGGGTTGGACGGCTTCTATGTTTTTAAATTTAAATAAGATCATTACGAGGGCATGAAAGCAAAGTTGGATAAAATGAATTGGAAACTTGAAAAAGTTATAACATAGCATTGGATAGATTTAAAGTAATCAGGCCGAGTCAACAGGGTTTTATGAAAAGGAAATCATGTTTATCCAACATGTTGGAATTCTTTGGGCAAGTGACATGTGCTGTGGATAAAGGGCAACCAGTAGATGTACTGTGCTTAGATTTCCAGATGGCATTTGATAAAGTGCCACATCAAACATTATTGCAAAAAATAGAAGCTCATGGTCTAGGGGGTAACATATTGGCTCACTCACAAGAAGCAGAGCCATGGAATCATAGAGCAGTGGCGCTGAACCACTGTGCCGTGGCACACTGGTGTGCTGCGGGAAACTTGCAAGTGTGCAATAGCCTGCTGTGGGCTTTAAACAGTGCAGGCCGCATCAAAGACAGTTAAATGAATTATGCAGAGTAAAAGAGGAAGTGAGAGCACTTAAGTGTCTTTGATGTGGTCAATCATAGACATTTATAAATATTGCAGTTAGTTTCATCGTTGGCTCCTTGAAATCCACTCAAGTGTGAAGGGAAATGAGATTAAACAATCCAGACAGCTGGGTGTGTGTGGAAGCTGTCAATCACAGCCTAGTAAAATCAATTTCACATAGGTATGAATGACAGCCTTCAAGATCGAAGATACCAGGGGGGTTAAACCCAGCTGATGTGGCTTACTCTTTCTAGGAATTTACAGGTGCTGCTTCCTCTGCCGAAGTCAGCAAGTGTATTGCACAAAGGCGAAAATGCTGGAAAATCTCAGCAGGTCTGGCAGCATCTATAAGGAGAGAAAAGAGCTAACGTTTTGAGTCCAGATGACCCTTTGTCAAAATGTATTGCACAGGTGAGTTTTAAAGCAATGCTTTATTTCATTGGCTGTATCTGGACTGCTGTAGGCTTCCAGGCAGGTGTCTCTCTTATGGGGGACTTCCAGGCAGGGGGTGTCTGTAATGGGGGACTTCCATTCAGGGGTCTCTCTTATGGGGGACTCTGGTGGGGATCTCTCTAACGGGGGTGCTTCTGGTGGGGGTCTCAGTAATGGGGAGGTTTCTGGTGGGGGTCCTGGAATGAGGGGGTCTCTGGTGGGGACTCTGTAACTCTTTGGGGGGGGGGCGGGTTGTGACTCCCTCTACTGTGGGGGGGGGGGGTGATCCATAAAATCCCATGGTGGGGAGGGGGGGGCAGCCGCCGGACCTCGCTATTGTTGGGCTGCCCGCTCCAAATGTTGGCCTGAAAGCGGCATTCGCGAAGGAAGCCACCACAATCCCCGGCATGCATAAATTTGCATGTCAAGAGGTAGTGAATCATCTCTGATTTGTGCTTCCAGGGCGAGCACAAATCAATGACGATTCATCTCCGGCGGGAGAATGTAATCTTCCAAACAGAGAATTCTGGCCGTGATGTTTGAGCAATAATTTCAGCTGAAGATAAAAGGGTATAAAAGGGAATTATTTGTCTGATTGAAATGTGACGCGTTGCTGAAAAGGTTGGGAACCACTGAAATAGAGTGGTAGAATCAGAGTTTTACAGCATAGAAAGAGTCTCTTCGGCCCATCATGCATGCCCCGGACATCAAAAAGTCTTCTATTCTAATCCCCTTTTCCAGCACTTGATCCGTAGCCTTGTTCACTATGGCATTTCTAATGCTCATCTAAATGCTTCTTAAATGTTATGAGAGCTTCTGCCTCTGCCACCCTTGTCATGATATTCAATCATACATCATAACACATACATAATGATAGACAGAGCAACGGACCAATTAGCACACATAACACGACAGCCAATCACAGACAAGAGCAGACACAGTATAAAACACGAAACACAACACTTCCTGGGCAGTCCATCTGGAGACGGCACAGGGGCAGGACCTCAAAGCAAGACACTCACACAGTCACAACGTGCTGAGTACCAAGTTTGATGTATAAATAGTTTAATGGAATAAAACTGCGTTGTACCAATCGCAACCGTGTTGGTTCGTCTGTACCTCAGAGCACCCAACACTTCATGGTACCAGAAGTGAATCGTTACCTACCAGCAAATCTGCCATCCTGAGCCATGGACACCCTCAACAAACCGCAGCCATTGCAAGTCGCTGGGATCCTGGGCATAAATTGGACGCTCTTCAAGCAGCGCTTCGAACTCTTCATGCAAGCCAATGAAAAACAGGGCGCCTTGGACGATACGAAGATTGCCATGCTCCTCACTACCGCAGGTCAGCATGCCATCCATGTATACAACTCCTTGGTGTTCGTGGAAGGGGAGAACAAAGCTAAGTATGACATGGTCTTCCTCAAGCTCGACAAGCACTTCAACGTTGAGGTCAACGAGAGCTTTCAGAGGTATGTCTTTCAGCAGCGCCTGCAAGGTAAGGATGAGCTCTTTCAGTCCTTCCTAACACACCTCTGCATACTCGCGCAGTCCTGCGGTAACGACACCACCTCAGAGTCCATGATCCGGGACCAGATCGTTTTTGGCGTTGCCTCCGGCGGCCTACGCCAGCAGCTTCTAAAAATTAAAGGCCTGACCTTAGCATCTGCAGTTGAAGCCTGTGTCCTGCATGAAAATGCGACTAGCCGCTATGCCCAATTTCAGGCGACCGAATCAGCATGGAGGGGGTCCCACGCAACCAAATCGGCAAGCCAGGCCATCCACGAGGCCGAACGCGTCCAGGCAATCGAGTTTCTCCTGGCCCGCGGCCCGGATGAGGGCCGCCGTTTCGCGCGCTTTTCAAGGCCTCCCGCGTTTGTGCGCGCCAAAACCTACGGCAACACTGAGGGACGTGCTGCGCAGGCGCGCCTGATGCAAGACCGAACTGCGCATGCGCAGTGGCGTAACGAACGGCATGACGTCACGACGTGCGGCAACTGTGGAGCTGCACATTTAAAAGGGCAATGTCCTGCAAAAACCCGACAATGCCTACGCTGTGGCAAGATGGGCCACTACGCTGCCTACTGTCGAGCGGCTCAACCTGTTGATCTTCCACATCTCCGACAACCTCGCAGGAACGTGCGGACCATTCAGCCTCCACATCACGACATCCAAACCGATGACACAGATGACCAAGACGCCTTCCGGGTTGCGGTCATTGATGGGAACCGGGTCAACAACATCAATCCGGGTGGTGAATGGTGTGCCACCCTGACGGTCAACCGATCGCCGATCACTTTCCGCCTGGACACTGGTGCCTCCGCCAACCTCAAAGCATGGTCAGCCTTCTACGCCATGAAGGTCAGACCACCAATCCGGCCATCCCGGTGCAAGATGGTCGACTACAACGGGAACGTTATCCCGGCCATGGGATTCTGCCAGCTCCAGGTGACACACAACACAAACACGGCCACACTCTCGTTCGAGATAGTCGGCTCATCGAAGGACTCCCTGCTGGGCGCACAGGCATGCAAGGCTCTCCACCTCGTGCAACGAGTCCACTCTCTCTCTCCAGACGGCACGTCTGACTTCCCGGATGCAGAGTTCAACGCACAACTCCAATCGCTCCTCGCCCACAACCAGGAGGCATTCGAGGGCGTGGGAACACTGCCATACACCTACCGAATTCGCCTCAAACCGGATGCCATCCTGGTCGTTCACGCACCTCGCAGGGTTCCTGCGTCACTTAAAGACCGCCTCAAGCAGCAGCTGCAGGATCTCCAGGACCAAGGGGTCCTATCCAGGGTCACAGAGCCCACGCCATGGGTCAGCTCCATGGTGTGTGTCAAGAAGCCCTCCGGCGAGCTCCGTATCTGTATTGACCCAAAAGACCTCAATAATAATATCATGAGGGAACATTATCCCATACCCAAACGGGAGGAGATCACCAGTGAAATGGCCCAGGCTAAGATATTCACGAAACTGGATGCTTCTAAGGGGTTTTGGCAGATCCAACAGGACCCGTCCAGCCGAAAGTTATGCACCTTCAACACCCCTTTCGGCAGGTTCTGCTACAGCCGGATGCCATTTGGCATCATCTCGGCATCCGAGGTCTTCCATAGAATCATGGAGCAGATGATGGAAGGCATCGAAGGGGTGCGCGTATATGTGGACGACGTCATCATCTAGTCCACCACACCGCAGGAGCACATATATCGTCTCCAACGTGTTTTTGCCCGCATACGGGAAAACGGCCTGCACATCAACCGAGCCAAGTGTTCCTTTGGCCAGACCGAGTTGAAGTTCCTGGGGGACCATAATTCCCGGTCAGGGGTCCGTCCGGATGCAGACAAGGTGAGTGCCATCACAGCCATGCCGCAGCCGGCCGACAAGAAAGCTGTCCTACGCTTCCTAGGCATGGTCAACTTCCTGGGGAAGTTCATTCCCCACCTTGCCTCCCACACGACGACTCTGCGCCACCTCGTCAGAAAATCCACAGAGTTCCAGTGGCAACACACACATCAGCTGGAATGGGAGGAGCTCAAACGCAAACTCACCACTGCACCAGTGTTGGTGTTTTTTGACACATCTCGTGCCACCAAAATCTCGACTGATGCCAGCCAACCCGGCATTGGAGCAGTGCTCCTGCAGCGGGATGACACGGCATCATGGGCTCCAGTTGCCTATGCATCGTGGGCCATGACCTCCACAGAGCAGCGCTACGCGCAGATCGAAAAAGAGTGCCTGAGCTTGCTAACCGGTTTAGACAAGTTCCATGATTACGTATATGGTCTTCCCCGGTTCACTGTCGAAACTGACCACCGCCCCCTGGTCAGCATAATAAACAAGGACCTGAACGAGATGACCCCTCGCCTCCAGCGCATCCTACTTAAACTCAGGAGATACGACTTCCAACTGGTTTACACTCCAGGGAAGGACCTCATCGTGGCGGATGCCCTATCGAGAGCAGTGAGCACGCCGCCAGATGCGGAGGGGTTCGTATGTCAGGTCGAGGCACAGGTGGCTTTCACATCGGCAAATCTGACGGCTGACGACTCCAGTCTGGCCCGTATCCACTGAGAGGCTGCGGCCGACCCCCTTCTGCAGCGAGTGATGCGCCACATGACGGGAGGATAACTCAAAGGGCAGTGCCCGCAGTTCTACAATGTACGAGACGACCTAGCCATCATTGATGGTGTCCTTCTGAAGCTGGACCGGATTGTGATTCCGCACAGCATGCGCCAGCTGGTTCTCGACCAACTACACGAAGGCCACTTGGGGATCGAGAAGTGCAGACGGAGGGCCCGAGGGGCAGTATACTGGCCGGGCATCAGTGACGATATTGCCAACATGGTGCTTAACTGTACAACCTGCCAAAGGTTTCAGCCGGCGCAACCTCCTGAGACGCTTCTGCCCCATGAACTGGTGACATCCCCCTGGGCGAAGGTGGGTGTCGACCTGTTTCCCGCGCTCGGCAGGGACTATGTCATCATAGTTGACTACTTCTCAAACTACCCTGAAATCATACGCCTGCACGATTTGACGTCGTCTGCTGTCATCAGGGCCTGCAAAGACACCTTTGCTCGCCACGGCATTCCGATGACTGTCATGTCGGACAATGGGCCCTGTTTTGCCACCCAGGAATGGTCATCCTTTGCTGCTTCGTATGGCTTCACACACGTGACGTCCAGCCCTCTGCACCCCCAGTCAAATGGAAAGGCGGAGAAGGGCGTTCACATTGCCACGCGGCTCCTCTGCAAGGCTGCTGCTGCCGGGTCGGACTTCTGCCTCGCCCTGCTGGCCTATCGCTCGGCCCCACTAGCCACTGGTCTCTCACCAGCACAGCTGCTGATGGGCCGTGCCCTCAGAACCACTGTGCCTTCCACCCTGGCACCAACAATAGACCATGCTCCGGTACTGCATAGGATGCAACTGCAACGCGGTCGCCAGAAGAGATCGTATGACACATGGGCAACTGATCTTCCCTCCCTGGCCCCTGGAGACAACGTCCGCATCCGCCTACCAGACGGTGGCTGGTCAGCACCTGCTGAAGTTCTCCGATGCGTGGCTCTCCGCTCGTTCCTGGTACGCATGCCTGATGGATCCGTGCGTAGGCGCAATCGCCGAGCTCTTCGCTTACTTCCACGCTCGCAATGGGACCTTACACAGACGCTGTGTCCTCCACTGGTTCCTGATAGCGACTTCGTGGAGCTGCCGTATACCATGCCCCATCTGTCGCCGCCCGTGGCCAGGCCCACACCTCAGCCGGTGGTTCTCGACCCACCCTTGAGGCGGTCAACCCAAATTCGTCGCCCACCTACTAGACTGGACTTATGAGACTGTTCACACGTTGAACTTTTGCAACCATTGTTTTATAACATGTCTCTGTTTTCTCGTTACAGGCATTCGTTTGATCATTCCAAATTTCCACGTTGTTTTTCTTTTTGTTATCGTACAACCTCGTTAGCATGTCACACCTGACATCGCCCCTTGTATATAGTTAAGCCCCATGTACATGATGTAAACATTACGCACACACACACACATTTAGCTGCACTCAGGACACATTTATATTTATAATCACGTAGGCACATAATCTTGTAAAAAAGGGGGGATGTCATGATATTCAAACATACATCATAACACATACGTAATGATAGACAGAGCAACGGACCAATTAGCACACATAACACGACAGCCAATCACAGACAAGAGCAGACACAGTATAAAACAAGAAACGCGACACTTCCTGAGCAGTCCATCTGGAGACGGCACAGGGCCAGGACATCAAAGCAACAGTCACAATGTGCTGAGTACCAAGTTTGATGTATAAATAGTTTAATGGAATAAAACTGTGTTGTACCAATCGCAACCGTGTTGGTCCGTCTGTACCTCAGAGCACCCAACACTTCAACCCTTCCAGTGAAATAATGAAAATGATTTTCATCAAATCCCCTCCAAATCTTCTACCACTTACCTTAAATTTTCCCCCTGGTTCCTGACCCTTCCACTATTGGGAAACGTTTCTTCTGATCTACCCCATCGATGTCCTTCTGTAATTTTGTGATCTATGTAATTTTGTACACTTCACTCAAGTCCCCCCTGTGTCGACTGCAACCTTACTGATCACATTCCTAGCTAGATGATTAATGTACATTATAAACAGCATGGGACCTAGCACCGATCCCTGCGGTGCACCACTAGACACAGGTTTCCAGTTGCAAAATGAACCTTCGACCATCACCCTTTGCTTCCAACCACTCAGCCAATTTTGGACCCAATTTGCCAAATTTTCTTCAATTCCATGGACTCTTACCATCTTGATCAGTCTCCCATGCGGGACCTTGTCAAAAGCCTTTCTGAAGTTCATATAGACTACATCAACTGCACTGCCCTCTTCTTTTTTTAAAATTGTTTTAAATTCTCCTTTTTCACATTTTCTCCCACATTTACACCCATCAACAATAAACAATAATCAGCAAGGTATGTCAATCCCCATAATAACAACGATCCCATCCGCCCACCAACCCCCAAACCTCAACCCGCATGTTTATATAAACAAATGACAAAAAGGAATCAGGGATTACCCGTAGTCACCCTTAATCTACACAGCTCCCCACCCCCCCTCCCCCCACCCACACCCCCAACCAACGCCATCCAGCCTCTAAGAGAGTACCGTACATGATACCTAAATGTCGTACCCCCCCTCCCCCCCAAGTCTCCAGCTCCTCCCGTCCACTGCCCTTGTAAAACTCCTCCTCCCAACCTCGGTACCCTCCCCCAACCTTGGTTCCGTCCCCCCAACTTTCCACCCCGGCTAGACCACTCGGACCCTGTTCTGCCAGGCTCCGATGGCCGCAGCCCCTCCCCCACCTCACTCCCGTTCACTGGCCGGCATAAACCGGGCAGCATGGAGGCCCCCACCCGGGTCCCTTTCCCCCTTGCCCGGCCCTAGGAAAGCCCAAAGATCCCCTTTTAGCACACAAACCCCGCATATCCACCTACACCCCAAAGAGCCCTCCTTTCGAGTGAAAGTCCCGTCCCTTCCCTTGTCCAAATATATACAACATTGGCTCCTTTAGCCTCTACACCCGCGCGCAGTGATACAAAAAAAGAAGAAAATACAGTCATGAGGTTACATCGGCACAATTTGTCAGTTCTGCCACAGTCCTTCTGCCTTCACAAACTCCTCCGCTGCTTCCGCCGTTCCAAAATAAAAGTCCCTGAGCTTATAAGTCACCCTCAGCTTCGCTGGATATACAATGCCGCATTGCACCTTGCCAATGTACAGTGCCCTCTTCACCCGGTTGAAGGCAGCCCGCCTCCTCGCCAGCTCCACCGTAAAGTCCTGGTATACACGTATACCAGCTCCAGCCCACTGCACCACCCGCTTCTGCTTGGCCCAGCTCAGGACCTTCTCCTTCACCCTGTACCTACGGAAGCACAGAGTCACTGCCCTTGGCGGCTCATTTGCCTTTGGTACAGGCCTCCACGACCGATGAGCCTGATCCAGTTCATATCGGGAGGGGTCCTCCCCCTCCCCCAATAGTTTTGCCAGCATCGCGGCAAAATACTCAGTCGGCTTCGGTCCTTCAACTCCTTCGGGCAGCCCCACGACCCTCAAATTCTGTCGCCTGGATCTGTTTTCCAGATCTTCCATTTTTCCTCGCAGATTCTTGTTCATGTCCATCACCTTCCGCATCTCCTTCCCCATCGAGGCTAGTTGATCACCGTGCTGCAATGCCGTCTCCTCCACTTCCTTCAACGCCTCCCCTTGCTCTCGCACCTCCGCCACTGCGCTTGCCACCGCCGTCTTCACCGGGGAAACCGCCTCCTCCACCAGCACATTCAAAACCTCCCTATTCTCCTTCCTCACCGTCTCCATGCATTTCTCAATCTGCGGCAACTGCTTTTGGAATTCCGCAGCCATCACCTTAGTTATTTCTTCAGCCGTAAGCACTGCGGCCTCCCCTGGTGCTCCAGCCTCCATTTTCTTTGTTGACCCCACGGTGACCTTTCCACTCTCCAACGGACTTTCAGCCGCTTTTTTCCCGGCCGTTTGTTTGGTGTTTTTTGACATCCTTCTTCTCCTTGCGCTGTCTCCCGACTTTTACTGCCATTGCTGGCCCTAGGACCGGGCGTTACTCCCCGAAAATGCCGTTCCCGAACGGGTGCCCTCCAATGTGCGGCTGCCTCCCGCCCGCCATCACCGGAAGTCCCGCACTGCCCTCTTCTAAGGTGGCATGGTAGCACAGTGGTTAGTGGGGTTAGTGGGCAGGAGAGTGGTGCAGAAGGTGTAGAGGGAGAGGCTATCCTCAAGATTGGTATGTCTACTGGCTACCCGGACCTGGCAGGGAGTAGGGAGTACCGGGTGTCGTTGTATGCGGACGATCTGTTGTTTGTTGTGTCGGACCCCTGGAGAGTATGGGTAGGATCATGGGAATATTATAGAAGTTTGGGGGCTTCTCTAGGTAGAGGTTAAACGTTGGGAAGAGCAAGGTGTTTCCGGTGAATGCGGCGGGGCTGGGGGCCATCTTGGGGATGTTGCCATTTAAGGTAGCTAAGGAAAGGTTCAGGAACTTGGGGATTCAGATGACAAAGGAATGGGCTATTATGCACAGGTGGAATTTGACAACATTGGTGGAGGAGACTAGCAAGGATTTTAAGAGATGGGACACATTGCACCTGACACTGGCAGGGAGGGTACAAGTTGTGAAAATGAATATGCTGCCAAGGTTCCTGTTCATTTTTAGACTCTCCAATCCTTTCCCTGAAGGCCTTTTTTCGGAAATTGGAAACGGTGATTTCAGAGTTTGTATGGGCGGGAAGGTGCCAAGTGAAAAGAGGGCTCTGCTACAGAGGCAGAGGCAGAAGGGGGGGTTGACATTCCCGAATCTGCTGCACTAAAATTGACTCAGCTGAGGAGGCACTTTAAGTTTGAGGGGATGCCGCTGTTGATGCCACTGTATGGGTTTAAGCCGGGGGAGATAGATGGGACGTATGTGAAGTGGAGGGAGGCTGGGCTGGACTGGGGAGAGTGAGTGACTTGTATCTGAAAGGGCAGTTTGTGGGTCTGGATGAGCTTGAGTTGCCATGGGGAGAGAATTTAGATGTATGCAGGTCAGGGACTTTGCAAGAAAGGAGTGGAGGGTGTTTCCTAGATTGCCGGAGTATACACTATTGGAGAAACTGCTGCTCCAGGATGAGTCGGGAGAGGGAAGGATTGGGGATATATATGGGTGGTTGGGGGAGCAAGGGGTGAGGATTAACATCAAGTGGGAGGAGGAGTTGTGAGGGGAATAGACTGGGGAATGTGGCATGAAGCGATGTGTATGGTGAATTCAACCTCCTCTAGCGTGAGGATGTGCTTGATTCAGTTCAAGGTGGTGCATAGGGTTCATATGACTCGGGCGAGGATAAATGGGTTCTTTCAGGGGGTGGTCGATGAGTGTGAGAAGTGTGGGCGGGGGTCGGCGAGTTATGCACACAGGTTCTGGGGGTGTGAGAAGTTGGAGAGTTACTGGGAGGCGGTAATTGAGACGTTGTCCAAAATTGTGGGGGGTGGGAGTCAGGCTGGACCCAATGGTGGCGATCTTTGGGGTAATAGAAAAGCCAGAGCTGATGGAGGGGAAGGGGACCGATGTTGTGGCGATCACCTCTCTAATTACCCGACGAAGGATCTTGCTGAACTGGAGGTCAGATACGCTAAATTGCCAATAGGTGGGGTTACGGGGATAGGGCGGGGAGTTGGGACTAGGCAGGGTGCTCTTTCAGAGGGTTGGTTCAGACACGATGGGCCAAATGGCCTCCTTCTGCACTGCACGAAATCTATGATTCTGTGATTCTACACATCTAGACACCTCCGTGAAAAAGTAAATCAAGTTTGATAAACAGGACCTTTCCTTGACAAAACCATCTGACTATCCTTGATCAATCCAGTCCTCTCCAAGTGGAGGTTAATTTTCTCCCTCAAATTTTTTCCAATAATTTCCCTGCCATTGACGTTCGACTCACTGGCCTGTAATTAACGGGTTTTCCCTACTTCCCTTCTTGAATAATCGTACCACCTTAGCTGTCCTCCAGTACTCTGGCACCCTCTCCTGTGGCCAGAGAGGATTTTAAAATTAACCACAGAGCCTCTGCAATCTCCTCCCTTGCCTCATATACCAGCCTTGGATACATTCCATCTGGGCCTCGAAATTTATCCACTTAAACAAATATACATTTTATTGCGAACAATACAAAAAATCCACAATTATATAAAACACACACAGACATATTGCAAACAGTTCATAATTTTTTATCTTTGTAACCTAACTAATTATAACGTCAAAGAAAATTCCCAGTCCCCCCACCCCATCCCCTCCCCTCCCCCCACCCCTTAGTTGCTGGTGACAAACCATCTTTAAAGACGGAGATAAACGACCTCCACCTCGAATGGGACCCTTCCTCTGACACCCTAAGAGCATCCTTGATTTTTTTTTCAGTTGCAGGAACTCTGCCATCTCCCACGATGTCGGAGCCCTGGGTGGCACCGCCGACCTCCATCCAAGTAGGATTTGTCGCCAGGCAATCAGAGAGCTGAAGGCCAAGACATTGGCCCCCCCTTCCCCTCCAGCAGCTCTGGCAATTCCAAAACGCCAAAAATTGCCAGCAATGAGCATGACTCCAGCCTCACCCCTACGGACCCAGACAAACCCAATCCTCTCCAAACGTTGGCACGGTGATCCTATATCGGGCACAGCATCGACACCCTCCAGGCAAGTTGAAGGAATTTTTCTCTCAGCTGTCCAAAGTTAGAGTCGAGGATGGGATCCTGCTGTGAGGTGCATGCGTAGTCATCCCGGACAGTAGGCAGGAATTAATTCTTAAAGAACTCCACAACATTCATTCAGGCACACCCAAGATGGAAATGCTGCCACGCAGTTCCTTATGGTGGCCAGGCCTCGACGCGGACTTCGAGGTGATGGTCCAGCGATGCTATGTTTACCAAGAATATCAGAAGCTCTCGCCGGCCACACCCCTACACCATTGGGAATGGCCGGGCCGGTCATGGGCACAGCTGCCAACTTTGCCAGTCCTTTTTAGGGCTCCATGTTCCGATCGGTAATTGACGCAAATTCAAAGTGGCTTGAGGTACACCAGATGGCGGGAACCACATCCCGGGCGACCATCAAGAAGATGTGTTTATCATTTTACACTTACAGCTTCCCTGAAGTGCTTGTCACTGATCACGGCACTCCTTTCCCGAGTGAGGACTTCTCTGGATTTCTGAAGGCAAATGGGGTGCGGCATATTCGTACCACCCCATAATGGTTTAGCGGAGCGAGCGGTGCAAGCTTTTAAACACGGCTGTAAGAGGCGATCGTCGGGATCGGTGGACGCCAGACTGGTTTGTTTCCTGTTGAGCTACCGGACCACTCCACACGCAGTGACAGTCATAGTTCCCAGGAAATAGCTGATGGGCCGAAGAATCTGTATCCGCGTTAGCATTATATTTCCAGACATAGGTGCGGAAATATGACACAACCAGGAGCAGCAAGGGTGTTGCCCCTCTCAACATCAATCTTCCAAGCATTCTGTACCAGGTGACTTGGAGTTTGTTCGAAACTTTGTCGATGGCGCCCTGTGGCTCTCTGGCATTATCCTTCGCCAATTCAGGGCCTGTGTCTGACCAACTGCAAGCCCAAGGTCATACAATGAAAAAGCCACTCGACCATCTTTGGTCCAGGAGACCGCTTCCTTGGAAAGTTCCTCGTCCTCGGAAACGTCTTTTGAAACCGTTGCCTGATCAATCCACGGCAGAACCTTATCGTCAAAAACCTCTTCCAGAACCTTATCTGAGGGCTTCCGTGGAACCCCAAGGGGGTCAGGACACCGAGATTACTTAGGTCGATTCGGTCTCAGGCATGGTAACACAGGCGTTCTCTGATGGGGAACCCTCGGATCCACAGCCTCTGGAACTGCTCCCACCCTAATGGTTGTGCCAGAGATGGCGTTCGCCCTTGAGATATATGCCACCCGACACTCAGCCAAACGTCAAGACGGTTTGGCGCCCTCCTTCGCCACAGTCATCAGAGGATTCTTCGGACTTTGGGAGAGAGGGATGTTATAACCTGCATGGGCTTTACGGGGTAGGGAAAATCCACTACCCGGTGGAGCTTGCAGAATACGACCTCCCCGATAAGGGGTCGGTGGACCCTTAACATAGTTCACGTGCCTTTGTATAAATGGAGACGGCCGTTCAGGCACCCGGAACTAATGGAGCTGTACATAATGGTTAATGTGGTAAATAAATTTGTTGTTTCCCTCTACAACTCGACATTGACTCCTTTCGTTGCCCCTTACAAAAATCAACAATACTGACATGCCTCCCAATCTGAAATGTGGCCTAAGATGACTCCAAACTTTAACGGATGCCACCCCTACTGGGCTTGCTGTATCCCTGGCCTGGAAAAATGGGAGAGGGGCAGTGACCAATGCCTTTAAACATAACCCAGCACAGGAATCAAAGAACAAAGAACAGTACAGCACAGGAAGAGGCCCTTTGGCCCCCAAGCCTGGGTCTATCATGATGCCTGTCTAAATTGAAACCTTCTGCACTTCCGGGGTCCGTATCCCTCTATTCCCATCCTATTCATGTATTTGTCAAGGTGCCCCTTAAACGTGGTTATCGTGCCTGCTTCCACCACCTCTCCCAGCAGCGGGTTCCAGGCACTCATCACCTTCTGTGTAAAAAAACTTGCCTTGCACATCGCCTCTCGACTTTGTCCCTCACACCTTAAACCTTAAACCTCTTGGTGCACGATCAATTACACAAAGACGAGAGTTGGATGTAATCGAGGCTTTGTTACACTGAGATGTGTGGCCTCCTACAGCAGCTGACGAAATGGCTGCTGCACTGGGAGCACACATATTTATACTCCGCCTACTGGGCGGAGCCAGCAGGCAGGGATCTACCCCCGTACCTGTAGTACAGGAGCCTTACCGTAAAGCACCGGGGGGGGGAGGGTGGGGCCAGGTCGGAGCGGGGCGTGTGTGTGGAACCAAGCTGGTGCCAGGTTCCTGAGGGAGACTGTGTCTTGGCGGCCGTCGGGGAACGCTACGTAGGCGTACTGCGGGTTAGCGTGAAGTAGCTGTACCCTCTCAACCAACGAGTCCGCCTTGTGGAGTCGAACGTGTCTACGGAGGAGAACGGGTCCTGGAGCTGCCAGCCATGTCGGGAGGAAACCTCGGAGGTGGACTTCCTAGGGAAGGCAAAGAGATGTTCATGGGAGGCTTCATTAGTCGCGGTGCACAGGAGCGACCGAATGGAGTGATGTGCGTCGGGGAGGACCCCCTGCCAGCGGGAGGCTGGGTGAGTTCTGGACCGTAGGGCCAGCTGACGGCCCTCCAGACCATCCCACTCTCCCTCTCCACCTGCCCGTTTCCCCTGGGGTTGTAGCTGGTCGCCCTGCTCGAGGCAATGCCCCTGTTGAGCAGGCACTGGCACAGCTCATCGCTCATAAATGAGTATCCCCGGTCGCTGTGGATGTAGGCGGGGATGCTGAACAGAGCGAAGATGGTGTTGAGGGCTTTGATGACAGAGGCAGACGTCATATCGGGGCATGGAACGGCAAAGGGGAATCGGGAATATTCATCGACCACACTGAGAAAGTACGTGTTGCGGTCGGTGGAGGGGAGGGGCCCTTTGAAGTCCATGCTGAGGCGTTCAAAGGGGCAGGAGGCCTTCACCAGGCGCACACGGTCTGGCCGGTAGAAGTGCGGTTTACACTCCGCGCAGACCTGACAGACTCTGGTGATCGCCCTGACTTCCTCGATGGAATAGGGCAGGTTGCGGGCCTTGATGAAATGGTAAAAACGTGTGACCCCTGGGTGACAGAGGTTGTCGTGCAGGGTCCGGAATCAGTCTACTTGTGCGCTGGCACATGTACCTCGGGATAGGGCATCGGGGGGCTCGTTGAGCTTACCGGGGCGATACAAAATCTCGTAATTGTAGGTGGAGAGCTCGATCCTCCATCTCAAGGGACTACCACACCTATATCCCGAAGTAATTGACTTTTCTACCTTGGGAAAAAGCTGCTAACTATCCACTCTGTCCAAGGAACTCAATTTAGTAAACTGTCAGAGGTCGCCCCTCAACCTCTTGTTCCAGTGAAAACAATCCGAGTTTATCCAACCTCTACTAATAGCTAATACACTCCAGTCCAGGCAACATCCTGGTAAACCTCTTCTGTACCCTCTCCAAAGCCTCCAAATCTTTCCTCAGGTTGACCTAGCCTCCCCAACCAGCCCTCACCCACCCCCCCCTCTCCCCCACCCAGCACCACTCTCCTCTCCCAACCACCGGAGCAATAAGGAGGGAGAAGGTGGAATATGAGTGCAAGCTAGTAATGTAAAGGACGATAGGAAGTTTTTTTTTCAATATGTGAAAGGTAAAAGAGAGACAAAAATAGACAGTGGACCACTGGAAAATGTGGCTGGAGAAGCAATAATAGAAAACAAAGAAATGGCAGACGAACTGAATAGTTTCTTTGCATCAGTCTTCATGGTGGAAGACACCAGTGGGATGCCAGAGCTCCAGAAAAATCAGGGGGCAGAGGTGAGTGCAGTGGCCATCACTAAGGAGAAGGTTCTGGGAAAACTGAAAGGCCTGAAGGTGGATAAATCACCTGGACCAGATGGACTACACCCCAGTGTCCTAAAAGAGATAGCTGAGGAGATTGTGGAGGCATTGGTGGTGATCTTTCAGGAATCACTGGAGGCAGGAAGGGTCCCAGAGGACTGGAAAGTGACGAATGTAACACCACTGTTTAAGAAGGGAGGGAAGCAGAAGATGGGAAATTATAGGCCAGTTAGCCTGACTTCGGTCATTGGTAAGATTTTAGAGTATGTTATTAAAGGTGAGATCGCGGAGTACTTGGAAGTGCATGGTAAAATAGGACTGAGTCAGCATGGCTTTGTCAAAGGGAGGTCATGTCTGACAAATCTGTTAGAATTCTTTGAGGGGGTAACAAAGAAATTAGACAGAGGAAAACCAGTGGAGGTGATTTATTTAGAATTCCAGAAGGCCTTTGACAAGGTGCCGCATATGAGACTGTTAAATAAGTTAAGAGCCCATTGTGTTAAGGGTAAGATCCAGGCATGGATAGAGGATTGGCTGACTGGCAGAAGGCAGAGAGTGGGGATAAAGGGGTCTTTTGCAGGATGGCAGCCGGTGACTAGAGGTGTGCCTCAGGGGTCTGTGCTGGGACCACAACTTTTGACAAAATACATTACTGATCTGGAGGAAGGAACTGAAAGCACTGTTGCTAAGTTTGCAGATGATACAAAGATCTGTAGAGCGACAGGTAGTATTGAGGAAGCAAGGGGGCTGCAGAAGGATTTGGACAGGCTATGAAAGAGGACAATGAACACAATGAATACAATGTGGAAAGGTGTGAGGTTATGCACTTTGGAAGGAGGAATTTAGGCATAGACTATTTTAGAAATGGGGAAATGCTTAAGAAATCAGAAGCACAAAGGGACTTGGGCGTCCTTGTTCACGATTCTCTTAAGTTTAATGTGCAAGTTCAGTCAGCAATTAGGAAGGCAAATGCAATGTTAGCATTCATGTCAAGAGGGCTAGAATACAAGAGCAGGGATGTACTTCTGAGGCTGTGTAAGACTCTGGTCAGACCCCATTTGGAATATTGTGAGCAGCTTTGGGCCCGATATCTAAGAAAAGATGTGCTGGCCTTGGAAAGGATCCAGAGGAGGTTCACAAGAATGATCCCTGGAATGAACAACTTGTCGTATGAGGAACGGTTGAGGACTCTATGTCTGTACTCGTTGGAGTTTAGAAGGATGAGTGGGGATCTTATTGAAACTTACAGGATACCGCCAGGCCTGGATAGATTGGATCTGGAGAGTATGTTTCCACTTGTAGGAAAAACTAGAACCAGAGGACACCATCTCACACTAAAGGGACGATTGTTTTAAACGACAATGAGGAGGAATTTCTTCAGCCAGAGGGTGGTGAATCTGTGGAACTCTGCTGCAGAAGGCTATGGAGGCCAAATCACTGAGTGTATTTAAGACATAGAGAGATAGGTTCTTGATTAATAAGGGGATCAGGGGTTATGGGGAGAAAGCAAGAGAATGGGGATGAGAAAAATATCAGCCATGATTGAATGTCAGAGCAGACACAATGGGCTGAGTGGCCTAGTTCTGCATCTATGTCTTATGCTCTTACGGTCTTATAGCTTTGAACTATGAGGTCTCATCCACCTTGCCAATCTGGCCCGGTTTCATGGCAATCATGCCATCCCACCCCCACCCTAAGTGCCCTGCATCCGCCCTGGATTCCCGCAGAGAGCAGACTCCAAGAAAATCGACATAGAGCGCAGCATTATTGCTCTCCCATGCGTAAAGTTGCTGACCCCCCAACAGCTGACTTCTTTATCCTAACCTCCTGGACCTAACCTCCAACTCCGCCCTCCCCCCGCTTGTGGAGTCGCCCAGTAGCCTCTGTCCCCTTGGACTGCCTGGTGCTCAGTGGCGAAAGTGTTGCTGACCTGCTTCCTCCCTCTTAGACGTCATGGCACCTGGTCCGTGGTTTTAAGGAGCAGTAGTGATTCGCAACAGTGTGACATCAAGCCTGGTGGGTGGGAGAATCGTTGAGGGTGGAAAATGCAACATTAATCCAGCGAAGTATATTATAATGGATCAAATTCATGCCCTGACTGGGTGTGAACCTAATCGTGTCATCGGAGGCGTTCAGGAAGACCATGATTGGAAATCTCGGCAACGCAAATCCCTATTTTGGCCGTTCGTGAGATTTAGTGGCCATCACAAGATGTGCGCCGGCGGCTACCGTGTCCACTAAATCACACCCAAGATTTAAATATAACATTTCAATGGAATTTCCTCATTTAAGTCATCCACTCAGTCAGTCGGCAATGATTTTCAAAGTGCAAAGCTATTTTTGATGTGCACTCGGGCACAAATTTCATAACAATTTAGTTTAGAGATCTCGCTTAGCCTCCAAACTGCGGAGATAAGGGAGACTTTTTTTTTAGCTGGTTCCTGTGGTGATGGTAGCGATAGTGAAAATGAAGTTTTACACTCAAGGCCCCACTGACAGTAAGTCTGCCACTGTCCATTGTGTTGTGTGGCAATACGCTGTGCTAAATGGGATGAATCCAGAACAAATCCAGCAGCTCAAAACTGAGCCTCCATGAGGTGCTGTGTGCCATTAGCAGCAACCAAATTGTTTTCAACTACAATCTTCCACCTCATGGCTTGGCGGCATGGTAGCACAGTGGTTGGTGCTCCAGGGTCCCAGGTTTGATTCACAGCTTGGGTCACTGTGTGAGGAGTCTGCACGTTCTCCCCGTGGCTGCGTGGGTTTCCTCCGGGTGCTCCGGTTTCCTCTCAGAGTCTAAAGTTGTGCAGGTTATGGATTGGCCATGCTAAATTGCCCTTAGTATCCAAAAAGGTTAGGTGGGGTTACTGGATTATGGGGACAGGGTGGAGTTGAGGACTTCAATGAGTTGCTCTTTCCAAAGGCCGGTGCAGACTTGATGGGATGAATGGCCTCCTTCTGCACTGTAAATTCTATGATTCTTTGCTATCCCCCACTCTACAATTACCATCAAACTGGGGGATCAACACTTGTTCAATTAGGTGTACAAGAGGGCATGCCAGGAGCAGCGCTCAACATAACTAAAGGTGAGTTGGCACCCTGGTGAAGCTACAACATGGGTCTAAATGCCTGCCAAACAAAGGAAACAGCATGTGGTAGTCAGAGATAAGCAATTCTGCAGCCACCGAATCGGTTCATAGCTCAGCAGCCATGCTGCATTCAGTCCTAGTGGAGAATTAAACAACGAACCAGAGAAGGTCCCATTTTTGCCATGGAGGTGGGAAACAAGTGTCAGATGGGAATATATATTATATATATTCTCATGAATTTCCTTTAAAAACCCCAAATGGAAACCATTTGGTTCTGGAAATGTGTCACTCTTTAGCGACAAGGGGTTGAATTCCTCTGTTCCGCAGTAGCACGGGCAAGGCACTGACAATGCAGAAGTCCAGTGACCTCGGGCGGGATTCTCCGGTTGCCGGGCGAACATGGCAGGAGAATTTTGCCCAATATATTTGTCATTACTATTGTTTTGGTTATGTTAATTTTGGTGAGTCCTTGCCCTTGGGATTTCCGGGATTTCCTCAACAACGAAGACTTAACCAAAGTGATCGCCCAATATTTTTGTCTTTGGCAGTTCTGTGGTGTGACTGTTGTTTCACTGAATAGTGGAATTGACATGTGGGGCTTAGTAGCTTCCTCCTGTCCTGATGATCCCGATGATCCCGCTGATCCAATGCTTCAAAACTATTTCTGGACCTACTATAAGTACAGAAATGTATCCTGGCTAAACTCTAGGCAGTGCGTGGAGACAGGACTTGGCACAGGTAAGCACGGTAGCACAAGTGGTTAGCACTGTTGCTTCACAGCTCCAGGGTCCCAGGTTCGATTCCCGGCTTGGGTCACTGTCTGTGCGGAGTCTGCACGGTCTCCCCTATTCCTTTTCCGAGGAAACCATGATTGCCCAGTCCGCGAGAATGGGTAAATCATTCCAGTGACTTGTGGTCACTGGATAAACACCCCAGGAACAGTATGTGAAATTCTTTTAACCATGTGATGCGCCCTATTTATAAGCAATGAATTTGCTTTGTCTGATATCTGCTGAGGAGTTAAGAACGAAGTATCACCACCCTACCTCACCCCCTCCCCACCATAAGTTACCAAAACACAGAATGGAAATTGAACAGCGCCTTTGGTTTTGTAGCAGATCAAGTGAAGCATTTACCCTTTAACTGGGGGAGAGGAGAGTCAGTTAAAACTCTCCATGGTAAGTGAGGTGTTAATATGGTTCTCATGAAGAAACACCTACAGGCATTGAAAAATTAGAGTGGGTGATGAAATGAGGGTGAGCAATAAAAGTGGAAAGGCTTTTGGTTGCTGTGACATACTGCTTTGGGTTGAGACCCACCTTGAAACATAGCCAACGCCTTACCAATGAGAAATGGAAAGTTCACACGAGTGCAATGAGTGAGGGGGAAAGGGGGAGGACACATTCCTTTGATTGTGGTGAAGGCTCTTGCCACAGCTAGATCAGAGAATCATGCAAGTTTTACTATGTGCTCAGTCTCTCGACATCCTTCTAAATTTGTTCACAATTAACATGCACCCTATTGTTTATTGTTAGTTTCACATTTTGATATTATGCCTCCAATATACCAAACCCTGTGTGGAGTTAGCATGTTGTCCCGTGTCTGCGTGGGTTTCCTTTCAGTGCTCCGGTTTCCTCCGACAGTCCAAAGATGGGTAGATTAGGTTGGGTTATGGGATATGGCAGGGGAATGGACCGAGGTAGGGAGCTCTTTCAGAGGGTTGGTGCAAATTCAATGGGCCGCATGGCCTCCTTCTGCACTGTAGGGATTCTATAGACATCTAAGTACATATCGATATGGGAATATATTTTCTGTCCAGTTAAAGATAGTTGGGGTGACAGGAGTGGATGTTTCAAACTCCCAAGATAGTAATCATTGAGGCTGCGAGTTATCCTGAGGGACGGAGTTTGTGCCACACTACAGTACACACTACTGAAGTATCACAAGGAAGCTGGGGTTCTGCTACCCATGAGGCAGAAAAATGAGGGAGGCTCCAACTACAATATCGTTGATACTCAGGTGGAGCCCTAACAGCCTTGCCCACTATTCCAATGATCATGCAATGGCGGAAGTGTAATGGCACCTGAACTGGCAAAGTTGTTGATGCTGTCCCCATCCTGTCCCTACCCTAGCCAATACGAACATACAAATTATCAGTAGGAGGAGGCCATTCAGCCCCTCGAGCTTGCTCTGCCATTCTGTGAGATCATGGCTGATCTGAGTGTGGCCTCAGCTCTACATTCCCGCCTACCTTGATATCCTTTGACTCCTGTTGCCAATTTAATGGAATACTACAATAATGTTGCTCTTTAGAGTCGCCAATATGATACTGAGGCTCTTTTTATGATATGATGTTATGTCCCAACAGCGTCGCCAATACTGTGGGTGTTTGTATTTCTCTTACTGAACCACAAGGCTTTCCCGTATATCGGTCAAATGACCACACAACCAGTTTGTCAGTTCAAGTTCAAAGATGGTTTATTTACACACAAGGGCTACTTCGACATGCAAGCACAATATACTACAAGTTAAACTACACCTATCAACTACAATAACCTACACTTAACTTCAGGTGATGGCACTGTGCAAGTGGATAAGGCCTTTATCTTGATTACGTGGCTGGTTTGAAGAAGTGGCTCTGTCTCTGCTGGGCTCATCCGTCAGGAAGTGATCGTTGGTCTTGAACTTGGCTGCCTGGTTATTATGCTGCAGTTGGGCTGGCACAGGCCGGATTCAAAGGAGGCTGGCACAGGCTGGGTCAAAAATAAGGCTTGCACAGGCCGGGTCCAAAAGGAGGCTGGCACAGGCCGGGTCCAAAAGAGACTGAACACATGGCTGTGTCCCTTTTTATCCTTCTGAGTTTCGCGTTCTTTGGGGCGGTCCTTAATCTTGGACCCAATAATTCGACAGGCTTCGATCACTGCCTTCCATTTTGGCCAATGAAGGGGCGGGTGCCTTGGTGGCTGGGCGGGTCCTTAGCGGTCATTGACCTTGGTGGTTTTGGCTCTCTGAGTAAAGGGAGTGGCACCAATCAGTCTGGGGCTGTATCAGTTTCTTGAGTGCAGTCCTATTGTTCTGGGGAAATGGGCCATTCGAATGCAAACGAGCGGGGGTTTCGATCAGGTCTAGCTACCTGCGTTTCAAATACACAGAAGCTCTGTATCTGTCTGAGTCCTGCGTTGGCCATAATTCCCATGGTCCTTTGTAGGTGGCCATCTCAGATGGCAACACTCCCTTGTTAGTCAAGAACCTATCTATCCCCGCCTTATAAATATGCAATGTCCTTTTCTCCACTGCTCTCCTGAGAAGACAGTTCCAAAGACCCACGACCCTTAAGAGAAATAATATCGCCTCATTTCCATCTTAAATGGGAGACTACCTAATTTTTAAAAGTGCCCCTGATTCTAGTCTCTCCCAGAAGGAGAAATATTCTTTCAGCATCCACCTTGTCAAGTCCGCTTTGAACCTAAGGCCCGAGATTCTTCATTTCCCGACGGTGATGTCGCAATCGCCGATTGGGCGGTGAATCCATTTTTACGATGGAATCGGGTGTGGCGCCTGTTTTGCGCAGGTTTTGCATGCTCAGCCCCCTCTGAAGCGATGCCATCATGGCATGCACTGCACGCCATTGGGACAGCCTCAGGACATCGCCTGAAGGCCCCCACAATGCTCTGCCCCCGATGGGCCGATTCACGATGGCGCGGGGGACATGTGGTCCCAGTCGTGCGGGAACCCGCAATGGCGGCTGCAGACTGTGTCCAGCGCCGCCACAGTTGGGCGGGAGCTGTGCTGCTGGCCGTGGGGAGCTCCCGTGAAGACTGGGGGGGGGGCGAATGGGAGGGTGGCCAGGCGGTGGCGTGGGGGTGTCCAGGGGGGCACTATCTGTCAGGTCGGGTCTGCGCACGGCCGGAACCATGTTGTACAGTGCGACCGCTGCAGGTCGTCGCCGTGTGCATGCATGGCCATGGACCAAGCAATTCTCCGACCGTTTATTTCGTAGATGTCAGGCATTTTACATAGAACATAGAACATAGAACGATACAGCGCAGTACAGGCCCTTCGGCCCACGATGTTGCACCGAAACAAAAGCCATCTAACGTACACTATGCCCTGGTCATCCATATGCTTATCCAATAAACTTTTAAATGCCCTCAATGTTGACGAGTTCACTACTGTTGCAGGTAGGGCATTCCACGGCCTCACCACTGTTTGCGTAAAGAACCTACCTTTGACCTCTGTCCTATATCTATTACCCCTCAGTTTAAAGCTATGTCCCCTCATGCCAGCCATTTCCATCCGCGGGAGAAGGCTCTCACTGTCCACCCTATCTGACCCCCTGATCATTTTGTATGCCTCTATTAAGTCTCCTCTTAACCTTCTTCTCTCCAACGAAAACAACCTCAAGTCCATCAGCCTTTCCTCATAAGATTTTCCCTCCATACCACGCCACATCCTGGTAAATCTCCTCTGCACCCGCTCCAAAGCCTCCACGTCCTTCCTATAATGCGGTGACCAGAACTGTACGCAATACTCCAAATGCGGCCGTACCAGAGTTTTGTACAGCTGCAACATGAACTCATGACTCCGGAACTCAATCCCTCTACCAATAAAGGCCAACACTCCACTTCTTCACAACCCTATCAACCTGGGTGGCAACTTTCAGGGATCTATGTGCATGGACACCTAGATCCCTCTGCTCATCCACACTTCCAAGAACTTTACCATTAGCCAAATATTCCGCATTCCTGTTATTCCTTCCAAAGTGAATCACCTCACATTTCTCTACATTAAACTCCATTTGCCACCTCTCAGCCCAGCTCTGCAGCTTATCTATGTCCCTCTGTAACCTGCTACATCTTCCACACTGTCGACAACACCATCAACTTTAGTGTCGTTTGCAAATTTACTCACCCACCCTTCTGCGCCCTCCTCTAGGTCATTGATAAAAATGACAAACAGCAACGGCCCCAGAACAGATCCTTGTGGTACAACACTTGTAACTGAACTCCATTCTGAACATTTCCCATCAACTACCACCCTCTGTCTTCTTTCAGCTAGCCAATTTCTGATCCACATCTCTAACTCACCCTCAATCCCCAGCCTCCGTATTTTCTGCAATAGCCTACCGTGGGGAACCTTATCAAATGCTTTACTGAAATCCATATACACCACATCAACTGCTCTACCCTCGTCTACCTGTTCAGTCACCTTCTCAAAGAACTCGATAAGGTTTGTGAGGCATGACCTACCCTTCACAAAGCCATGCTGACTATCCCTGATCATATTATTCCTATCTAGATGATTATAAATCTTGTCTATTATAATCCCCTCCAAGACTTTACCCACTACAGACGTGAGGCTCGCCGGTCTATAGTTGCCGGGGTTGTCTCTACTCCCCTTTTTGAACAAAGGGACCACATTTGCTATCCTCCAGTCCTCTGGCACTATTCCTGTAGCCAATGATGACATAAAAATCAAAGCCAAAGGCCCAGCAATCTCTTCCCTGGCCTCCCAGAGAATCCTAGGATATATCCCATCAGGCCCCGGGGACTTATCTATTTTCAGCCTGTCCAGAATTGCCAACACCTCTTCCCTACGTACCTCAATGCCATCTATTCTATTAGCCTGGGGCTCAGCATTCTCCTCCACAACATTATCTTTTTCCTGAGTGAATACTGACGAAAAATATTCATTTAGTATCTCGCCTATCTCTTCAGACTCTACACACAACTTCCCATCCCTGTCCTTGACTGGCCCTACTCTTACCCTAGTCATTCGCTTATTCCTGACATACCTATAGAAAGCTTTTGGGTTTTCCTTGATCCTACCTGCCAAATACTTCTCATGTCCCCTCCTTGCTCGTCTTAGCTCTCTCTTTAGATCCTTCCTCGCTACCTTGTAACTATCCATCGCCCCAACTGAAACTTCACACCTCATCTTCACATAGGCCTCCTTCTTCCTCTTAACAAGAGATTCCACGTCTTTGGTAAACCACGGGTCCCTCGCTCTACGCCTTCCTCCCTGCCTGACCGGTATGTACTTATCAAGAACACGCAGTAGCTGTTCCTTGAACAAGCTCCACTTATCCAGTGTGCCCAACACTTGCAGCCTACTTCTCCAACCTATCCCCCCCAAGTCACGTCTAATGGCATCATAATTGCCCTTCCCCCAGCTATGACTCTTGCCCTGCGGTGTATACTTATCCCTTTCCATCACTAACGTAAACGTCACCGAATTGTGGTCACTGTCCCCAAAGTGCTCTCCTACCTCCAAATTCAACACCTGGCCTGGTTCATTACCCAAAACCAAATCCAACGTGGTCTCGCCTCTTGTTGGCCTGTCAACATATTGTGTCAGGAAACCCTCCTGCACACATTGTACAAAAAATGACCCATCTAATGTACTCGAACTTTATCTTTTCCAGTCAATATTTGGAAAGTTAAAGTCTCCCATAATAACTACCCTGTTACTTTCGCTCTTATCCAGGATCATCCTCGCCATCCTTTCCTCTACATCCCTAGAACTATTTGGAGGCCTATAGAAAACTCCCAACAGGGTGACCTCTCCTTTCCTGTTTCTAACCTCAGCCCATACTACCTCGGAAGATGAGTCCCCATCTAGCATCCTCTCCACCACCGTAATACTGCTCTTGACTAGCAGCGCCACACCTCCCCCTCTTTTGCCTCCTTCTCTGAGCTTACTAAAACACCTAAAACCCGGAACCTGCAACATCCATTCCTGTCCCTGCTCTATCCATGTCTCCGAAATGGCCACAACATCGAAGTCCCAGGTACCAACCCATGCTGCCAGTTCCCCTACCTTATTTCGTATACTCCTGGCATTGAAGTAGACACACTTCAAACCACCTACCTGAACACTGGCCCCCTCCTGCGAAGTCAAATCTGTGCTCCTGACCTCTATATTCTCATTCCCCCGTACCCGAAAAATACAATCCAGGTTCCCATGCCCCTGCTGCATTAGTTTAAACCCCCCCAAAGAGCACTAACAAATCTCCCCCCCAGGATATTTGTGCCCCTCAGGTTCAGATGTAGACCATCCTGTCTGTAGCGGTCCCACCTTCCCTAGAAAGAGCCCCAGTTATCCAGAAATCTGAATCCCTCCCGCCTGCACCATTCCTGTAGCCACGTGTTTAATTGCTCTCTCTCCCTATTCCTCATCTCATTATCACGTGGCACGGGCAACAACCCAGAGATAACAACTCTGTTTGTTCTAGTTCTGAGCTTCCATCCTAGCTCCCTGAAAGCCTGCCTGACATCCTTGTCCCCTTTCCTACCTATGTCGTTAGTGCCAAAGTGGACCACGACTTAGGGCTGCTCCCCCTCCCCTTAAGGACCCGGAAAACACGATCCGAGACATCACGTACCCTTGCATCTGGGAGGCAACATACCAAACGTGAGTCTTTCTCGCTCCTACAAAATCTCCTATCTGTGCCCCTGACTATCGAGTCCCCAATTACTAATGCTCTGCTCCTCTCCCCCCTTCCCTTCTGAGCAACAGGGACAGACTCCGTGCCAGAGGCCCGTACCCCATGGCTTACCCCTGGCAAGCCCCCTCCCCACAAGTATCCAAAGTGGTATACTTGTTTCTCAGGGGAACGACCGCAGGGGATCCCTGTACTGACTGCTTCTTCCCAGTCCTTCTTACAGTTACCCATCTATCTCCAATCTTTGGTGTAACTAATTCCCAGAAGCTGCTATCTCTGCCTCCCGAATGATCCGAAGTTCTTCCAACTCCAGCTCCAGTTCCCTAACTCGGTCTTGGAGGAGCTGGAGATGGCTGCACTTCCTGCAGGTAAAATCAGCAGGGACACTAACGGCATCCCTCACCTCAAACATCCTGCAGGAGGAACATTGCACTCCCTTCCCTGCCATCCCTCTAACTTTCTACCAAAATCAGTCTGACAAATGAATTAAATTTTTTTTTAAAAAAAATAATAATAATATAATATGTTACTTACCTCACACCAATGGGTTTTGTTATTAGGTTAGAGGAGGAGGGCGGGTGGGAGACACTACACGTGTAGTATCTCGGGTTTCCTCTCCACCAGAATTTATTGGTGAGGGGAGGGGGGGGAAACCTTCCCAGAAGTCCGTGGGTCGAACTTCCGGCTCCCGCCTTAAAAAATAATTAAAAAAAAAAAAAACAACAGCAAAGAGGAACAGAAACGGGACCAGGTAAGTGTTTCAAACCCTAAATACTCACCCACCGGCAGCCCCTGCACTCCGCTCCCGCCGAAACTCCAAGTGCTGCTCCTGCAAGGGAAGTCATTTTAAACTTAAATACTCACCCACCGGCAGCCTCTGCACTCCGCTCCCGCTGAAACTCCAAGTGCTGCTCCTGCAGGTTAATTATTTTTAACTTAAATACTCACCCACCGGCAACCCCTGCACTCCGCTCCCGCCGAAACTCCAAGTGATTGCTCCTGCAATCATGGCACGGCTGCTAGCCCCTCACCAGTCGCAGCGTGAGTGTGGAGGCACTGCCGATTTTTTTCCATGCAAAAAGCCACAGATCCTCTGCACTTAGCCTCAGAATCGGAGAATCTGGTCCTACATGTTTCAAACAGATCACCTCTTATTGTTCTAAACTCGAATAGGTACAGGCCTAGCCTGTCCAACCTTTGGTATAATATAATCCTCCCATCCCAAGTATCAGTTGACTGAACCTTCTCTGAGCTGCTTCTAACACCATCAGATCCGTTCTTAAATAAGGAGGTCTCACCAACACCCTGAACAACTGCAGCAAAATATTCTTATTTTTATATTCCATTCCCCTTGTAAAGAAAAACAGCATTACAATTGCCTTCCTGACCCCTTGCTCCAGCTGCATGCTAACGTTTACTGTCTTGTGTGCCAAGACTTCCAGATCCTTTGACACCACCGTAGTGGGTCGGATTTCAAACAATGACGAGACAGAGTACAGGAATGAGATAGAGAATCTGGTAAACTGGTGCGATGACAATAATCTCTCCCTCAATGTCAACAAAACAAAGGAGACTGTCAACAACTTCAGGAAGCGTAGTGGAGAACATGCCCCTGTCTACATCAATGGGAACGAAGTAGAAAGGGTCGACAGCTTCAAGATTTTTTGGTGTACACATCCCCAACAACCTGTCCTGGTCCCCCCATGTCGACACTGCAGTTAAGAAAGCCCACCAACGACTCTACTTTCTCAGAAGACTAAGGAAATTTGGCATGTCAGCTACGACCCTCACCAACTTCTACAGATGTACCATAGAAAGCATTATTTTTGGTTGTATCACAGCTTGGTATGGATCCTGCTCTGCCCAAGACCGCAGGAAACTGCGTAAGGTTGTGAATGTAGCCCAGTCCATCACGGAAACCAGCCTCCCATCCATTGACTCTGTCTACAATTCCCACTGCTTCAGAAAGACAGGCAGTATAATTAAGAACCCCACGCACCCCGGACATACTCCCTTCCACCTTCTTCCGTCAAGAAAAAGATACCCAAGTTTGAGGTCACATACCAACCGACTCAAGAACAGCTTCTTCCCTACTGCCATCAGACTTTTGAATGGACCTACCTCGTATTAAGTTGATCTTTTCTCTATACCTTGCTATAACTGTAACATTATATTCTGCAGTCTCTCCTTCCTTCCCTATGTACGGGATGCATTGTTTGTACAGCATGCAAGAAATAATACTTTTCACTGTGTACTAATACATGTGACAATAATAAATCAAATCAAATCAAACACAGAATTCTGCAATCTCTCCATTTAAATAATGTGTTGCTTTTCTGTTCTTTCTGCCAAAGTGGACCAGCTTATATTTTTCAACATTATTCTCCATCTGCCAAATTTGTGCCCATCACTTAACGTATCTATGTACATGTGCAGACCCTCGGCCGGGATTCTCCGCTAACCGGCGTGCAGGACGTACCGGCGCCGAGGAGAAGCGTGAACCACTCTGGCGTCGGGCCGCCCGGAAGGTGCGGAATACTCTGCACCTTCAGGGGCTAGGCTGGCACCGGCGGGGTTGGCGCCATGCTAACCGGTGCCAAAGGGCCTCTGCCGACAGGCACGAGTTGGCGCATGCTTGGGAGCGGCAGCGTATTCTGGTGTGATCCCACCGCATGCGCAGGGGGGTTCTTCTCTGTGCCAGCCATGGCAGACCGTTACAGCGGCTGGCGCGGAGGGAAAGAGTGCCCCCCACGGCACAGGCCCGCTCGCAGATCGGTGGGCCTCGATCACGGGCCAGGCCACCGTGCCCCCCCCCCCCCACCCCGGGGCCAGATACCCTCACATCCCCCGAGGACTCCGCAGGCCGCCCGCAGAGCCATGTCCCGCTGGTAAGGACCTGGTTTGATTTACGCCGGCGGGACTGGCCAAAACCAGGCGGCTACTCGGCTCATTGCGGACGGAGGGTCGCCGGGGGGGGCACTGCCAACGGCCCCAACCAGCGTGATGCGATTCCCGCCCCCGCCATAAAACCGGTGCCGGAGAATCCGGCAGCCGGCGTCGGGGCGGCGGGGCTGGATTCGCGCCACCTTCCGCCGATTCTCCGGCCCCGCGGGGTGTCGGAGAATCCCACCCATTATGTCCTCTTAAAACTTACTTTCTTACCTCTCTTTGTGTCATCAGCAAAGTTAGCAAACATGCATTGAATCCCTTCCTCCATATGATTGATATAGATTGTAGATAGTTGAAGCTCCAGCACTGATCCCCATGGCACTCTATTCGTCACATCCTGCCAATCCAGAAATAATCCATTTATGCCTACTCTCTGTGTCCTCCACTCTGCTTCATGAAAAATTGGGAATGTAGGTAGGACTATAGTCTGTACATATATCATTGGCACCATTTATTTTGGCTGTGCACCCTTATTCTGGCTAAATTCACACCATGAGAATAAGAGCCCCAAGCTTCATCAGACCATAGGGAAATTGCAAATGCACTAGTGATAATTTACCAAAATTCACGAGACTCTGGGGTGGTCCCGGCGGAATGGAAATTAGCAAACGTGACACCACTGTTTAAAAAAGGAGGTAGGCAGAAAGCGAGTAATTGTAGGCCAGTGAGCTTAACTTCGGTAGTAGGGAAGATGCTGGAATCTATCATCAAGGAAGTAATAGCAAGGCATCTGGATGGAAATTGTCCCATTGGGCAGACGCAGCATGGGTTCATAAAGGGCAGGTCGTGCCTACTAATTTAGTGGAATTTTTTGAGGACATTACCAGAGCGGTAGATAATGGGGATCCAATGGATGTGGTATATCTGGATTTCCAGAAAGCCTTTGACAAGGTGCCACACAAAAGGTTGCTGCATAAGATAAAGATGCATGGCATTAAGGGTAAGGTAGGAGCATGGACAGAGGATTGGTTAATTAATAGAAAGCAAAGAGTGGGGATTAATGGGTGTTTCTCTGGTTGGCAATCAGTAGCTAGTGGTGTCCCTCAGGGATCAGTGTTGGGCCCACAATTGTTTACAATGTACATTATCCTAGAATCTACAGTGCAGAAGGAGGCCATTCGGCCCATCGAGTCTGCACCGGCTCTTGGAAAGAGCACCCTACCCAAGGTCAACACCTCCACCCTATCCCCATAACCCAGTAACCCCACCCAACACTAAGGGTAATTTATCATGGCCAATCCACCTAACCTGCACATCTTCGGACTGTGGGAGGAAACCGGAGCACCCGGAGGAAACCCACGCACACACAGGGAGGATGTGCAGACTCCGCATAGACAGTGACCCAAGCCGGAATCGAACGTGGGACCCTGGAGCTGTGAAGCAATTGTGCTATCCACAATACTACCGTGCTACTAGAGATGATATGGAGTTGGGGACCAAGGGCAATGTGTCCAAGTTTGTAGATGACACTAAGATGAGTGGTAAAGCAAAAAGTGCAGAGGATACTGAAAGTATGCAGAGGGATTTGGATAGGTTAAGTGAATGGGCTAGGGTCTGGCAGATGGAATACAATGTTGACAAATGTGAGGTTATCCATTTTGGTAGGAATAACAGCAAAAGGGATTATTATTTAAATGATAAAATATTAAAACATGCTGCTGTGCAGAGAGACCTGGGTGTGCTAGTGCATGAGCCGCACAAAGTTGGTTTACAGGTGCAACAGGTGATTAAGAAGGCAAATGGAATGTTGTCCTTCATTGCTAGAGGGATGGAGTTTAAGACTAGGGAGGTTATGCTGCAATTGTATAAGGTTTTAGTGAGGCCACACCTGGAGTTTTGTGTTCAGTTTTGGTCTCCTTACCTGAGAAAGGACTGGCGCTGGAGGGTGTGCAGAGGAGATTCACTAGGTTAATCCCAGAGCTGAAGCGGTTGGATTACGAGGAGAGGTTCAGTAGACTGGGACTGTACTCGTTGGAATTTAGACAGATGAGGGGGGATCTTATAGAAACATATAAAATTATGAAGGGAATAGATAGGATAGATGCGGGCAGGTTGTTTCCACTGGCGAGTGAAAGCAGAACTAGGGGGCATAGCCTCAAAAGAAGGTGAGGTAGATTTAGGACTGAGTTTAGGAGGAACCTCTTCACCCAAAGGGTTGTGAATCTATGGAATTCCTTGCCCAGTGAAGCAGTTGAGGCTCCTTCATTAAATGTTTTTAAGATAAAGATAGATAGTTTTTTGAAGAATAAAGGGATTATGATGTTCGGGCCGGAAAGTGGAGCTGAGTCCACAAAAGATCAGCCATGATTTCATTGAATGGCGGAGCACGCTCAAGGGGCCAGATGGCCTACTCCTGCTCCTAGTTCTTATGTTCTTATGCTTATGTTCTTATAAGACACAGGAGCAGAAGTAGGCCAGTTAGTTCATCAAGGCTGCTCTTCCATTCGATCATGACTGATCTGATATAATCCTTAACTCCATAATCCTTGATTCCCTTACTGATTAAAGATCTGTCTATCTCAGCCTTGAACATATTTAATGACCCAACCTCTGTGATAAAGAAATCCACAGATTCACTGCCCTCTGAGAGAAGAAATTCCTCCTCATATAGCTTGAGTGGCTATATAGCCTACTCCTCCTATTTCTTACGTACTTAAGATCTTATGTAGCCCTGACATATACCTTTCAAAAATCAACAGAGCATTCATTGCATTTTGCTTTGCAACACACACCTGTACTTATTCTGTTAGATTTGTCAGAATTTACTTGCTTTTTATGAATCCATCCAGGTTGTCTTCAATGAACCTTGCCCGAGTAGTGAATACACATAGTCCTCGGACTTATGACATAATTGTTTCCTGAAAACCATGTCTTAAGTTGAAGCGTTGTCAGTTAGAACCTATTATCACATAAGAAATGAAAAAATGAAATGAAAATCACTTATTGTCACATGTAGGCTTCAAATGAAGTTACTGTGAAAAGCCCGTAGTCGCCACAGTCCGGCGCCTGTTCAGGGAGGCTGGTACGTGAATTGAAGCGTGCTGCTGGCCTGCCTTGGTCTGCTTTCAAAGCCAGCGACTTAGACCAGTGTGCTAAACCAGCCCGAGTGTTATAATTGGGAAATTGGTCCCTGAACCAAGGCCTGATACCCTGTTTTCACCAAAATAACCCAGAATTTTGTACTCAATCAACTATGGATGAGTAATTTATCAAAATTAATGTAAAAAATTATAGTAATGCATGTACTATATAGTACTAAGCAGTGCTGCACTATACACCACATCACTCACAAAGGTATAGAACACTTTAAAAGCCTTAAATGCTCTTCGTCATTCCTGGACTCATGGTTGAGTGTGACGGGTGAGAATTTCAGGAACTTTTGAGATGATTTGGAAGGACTTTTTTGAGGTGACTTTGTTGAACTTTTTGAAGGGCTCTTGGTTGCAATGCTTGGAGGGTCCCCCACACAAATCTGATTATGCCACTTCATTTGATGCCTCACCTATGTTCTTAACTAAATGTAAATGCTGAAATTCTTCCAGAATTCCTTCAGAGTTGGCCCACCTTCCTTCTCAGTTGCCCTGAGGGCCTGGGCAAATGTGTGCCTCAGAGCGTAGGCCTTAAAGGATGCAAATATCCCCTGATCTATGGTTGCAACAATGAGGTTGTGTTGCGGGGGACAGAAATACTGACCAGAATTTTCCAGCCGCTCACACTTCCGATGGTGCACCCCTGCTGTGGAAGGGACCAAAAGACCCCATTCACCAGCCAATGACGGGCCACGACTGCTGTCTCAAAATATGCGGCGGGTTGCGCACAAAAATCCTACCCGCTATTTTGATGTCAGGTGCATGTCATCAAGGATGGTTGGATGACCAGGAACATTATCAAGGGTTAATAATGTTTTAAAGGTTGTTTTAGCTGCAATTATCCCTAATACTTGGAAGCAAATGATGGTTAAACACATCCACAAAGATATTCCTATTGACCCATGCCTTTTGATTGATTTCCATGTCACTGGGAGAAATGGCATGGATTATCCTTTGAAAGCACTGGGGTTTTCCAAATCGTTTACATTAAAAGTCACCCACAGGATTGGCACCGAGCAGAAGAGTGAGCCTATCTTTAACCGCTTTGTAACCTGGCATGGATTTCTCCTCTTTCACAATGTAGGTTCTCAATGGCCTTTTTTTTCCAAAAGTGTCCAGTTTTGTCAACATGAAAAACTTGCCAGGCAACGATACCCACCCTCTTCAAAGATTTCAACCAATGTGTCAGGAAAAGCACGAGCTACCTCTTCATCAGCACTGGCAGGTTCCCCTGAGACCCTGATGTTCTGAATATTGACCCTGGCTTTAAAATGCATCGACCACCTCCTACTTGCATTGAAAGGCTCAGCATTTGAACTCTCCACCTGTTGCTTCTTTAGATCATTATGAAGACTCCTTGCATTTTCCTGAATTATGCCTTAAATCACAGGAACGCAAGAGTTCATTTTGGTCCTCCAGCCAAACGATTAATGGTGGGAACGATTCTCTGGCCACATTGCGTCTGGTGCAATTCCCGTTAAGTCGGGAGAATAGCGGAAGAGGCCCAAACGGATCTGTGCTGGGTGCCTAACAGTGAGCGATGATGCCAGCCTGCTGCAGCTAACATAATCTGGTTCACTCCCTGGCTGGGCGTGAACCAGATTAGTTTATTTAGATCCTAATTAAAATGCACTGGAACTGTTTGAAACTGGATTCTCTCAGCTCCTGGTATTCACCCACCTGCCAACGTTTAACTGGAAGCATCACTACTCATCTCCACCAGCAGGTTGGCACTGCCAAGGGGCGGAGCCAGAAAGGCATGTGGTATGAGAGAGGCATGGCCTAAAAGGGGGGCATGAAGTGGGACAAGAAGGGGGTGCATTAACAGTTGTGCTGTTCACCTGGAAGGTGGAGGGTGCTGGTACCAGCCATTGGGGGTGTCTGAATGGAGATCAATTGGGAGGGCCCTGATGCCCCTATGCCAGCAATCGTTGGGGGAGAAGGGGTTGATGCCGGTGAGCATGGTGGTGGTGGTGTGGCCCTTCAATGGCACTTTGAGAATGGATGTGAGGCCAAACTTGCTGTAGTCCGTAGGTACCACCCCTCTCAGTGCCTATGCAAAATGTTCCCCCTCCAAACAATTTCTTAGCGTGGGTCCACTGAGATATGGATTGGGTCAACCCACCCGGCAGGAATCACACCTTAATTCCAGAATCCTTGATTCCCTTACTGATTAAAGATCTGTCTACCTCAGCCTTGAACATATTTAATGACCCAACCTCTGTGATAAAGAAATCCACAGATTCACTGCCCTCTGAGAGAAGAAATTCCTCCTCATCTCTGTCTTTCTCTGAGATTACACCCTCTGGTCCTGGACACTCCCACAAGGGTAAAAAGCTTCACAGCATCTACCATGTCAAGTCACTGAAAATCCTTCTGGCTCAATAAGCTCACCTCTCAAGGTAATCAAACCATGTGGGGATCAGGCAGGAAAACAGAGTTAAGGCTGAACATCACTCATAATCTAATTGTGTGGTGGAACAGGCTTGAGTGGCCATATAGCCTACTCCTCCTATTTCTTACAACCTTATGATCTTATGTAGCCCTCACATATCCCTTTCAAAAATCAACAGAGCATTCATTGCATTTTGCTTTGCAACACACACCTGTACTTATTCTGTTAGATTTGTCAGAATTTACTTGCTTTTTATGAATCCATCCAGGTTGTCTTCAATGAACCTTGCCCGAGTAGTGAGTACACATAGTCCTCGGACCTATGACATAATTGTTTCCTGAAAACCATGTCTTAAGTTGAAGCGTTGTCAGTCGGAACCTATTTTCTCATAAGAAATGAAAAAATGAAATCGAAATTGCTTATTGTTACAAGTAGGCTTCAAATGAAGTTACTGTGAAAAGCCTGTAGTCTCTGTTCAGGGAGGCTGGTACGGGAATTGAACCGTGCTGCTGGCCTGCCTTGAAAGCCAGTGACTTAGATCAGTGTGGTAAACCAGCCCAAGTGAAATAATTAAGGAATTGATCCCTGAACCAAGGCCTGATACCCTGTTTTCACCAAAATAACCCAGAATTTTGTACTCAATCAACTATGGATGAGTAATTTATCAAAATTAATGTAAAAAATGATAGCATTGCATGTACTATATAGTACTAGGCAGTGCTGCACTATACACCACATCACTCACAAAGGTATAGAAAAGTTTTAAAGCCTTAAATGCTCTTCGTCATTCCTGGACTCATGGTTGAGTGTGATGGGTGAGATTTTCAGGAACTTTTGAGGTGATTTGGAAGGACTTTTTTGAGGTGACTTTGTTGAACTTTTTGAAGGGCTCTTGGTTGCACTGCTTGAAGGGTCCCCCACACAAATCTGATTATGCCACTTCATTTGATGCCTCACCTATGTTCTTAACTGAATGTAAATGCTGAAATTCTTCCAGAATTCCTTCAAATTTGTCCCACCTTCCTTCTCAGTTGCCCTGAGGGCCTGGGCAAATGTGTGCCTCAGAGCGTAGGCCTCAAAGTGTGCAAATATCCCCTGATCTATGGTTGCAACAATGAGGTTGTGTTGGGAGGGGCAGAAACACGGACCAGAATTTTCCAGCCGCTCACACGTCCGATGGCGCACCCCCGCTGTGGAAGGGACCAAAAGACCCCATTCACCAGCCAATGACGGGCCACGACTGCTGTCTCAAAATATGCGGCGGGTTGCGCACAAAAATCCTACCCGCTATTTTGATGTCAGGATGCATGTCATCAAGGATGGTTGGATGACCAGGAACATTATCAAGGGTTAACAATTGTTAATTTGTTTAACAATTGGTTTTTGCTGCAATTATCCCTAATACTTGGAAGCAAATGATGGTTAAACACATCCACAAAGATATTCCTATTGACCCATGCCTTTTGATTGATTTCCATGTCACTGGGAGAAATGACTTGGAATATCCTTTGAAAGCACTGGGGTTTTCCAAATCGTTTACATTAAACGTCACCCACAGGATTGGCACTGAGCAGAAGAGTGAGCCTATCTTTAACCGCTTTGTAACCTGGCATGGATTTCTCCTCTTTCGCAATGTAGGTTCTCAATGGCCTTTTTTTTCCAAAAGAGTCCAGTTTTGTCAACATGAAAAACTTGCCAGGCAACGATACCCACCCTCTTCAAAGATTTCAACCAATGTGTCAGGAAAAGCACGAGCTACCTCTTCATCAGCACTGGCAGGTTCCCCTGAGACCCTGATGTTCTGAATATTGACCCTGGCTTTAAAATGCATCGACCACCTCCTACTTGCATTGAAAGGCTCAGCATTTGAACTCTCCACCTGTTGCTTCTTTAGATCATTATGAAGACTCCTTGCGTTGTCCTGAATTATGCCTTAAATCACAGGAACGCAAGAGTTCATTTTGGTCCTCCAGCCAAATGATTAATGGTGGGAACGATTCTCTGGCCTCATTGCGTCTGGCGCAATTCCCGTTAAGTCGGGAGAATAGCGGAAGAGGCCCAAACGGATCTGTGCTGGGTGCCTAACAGTGAGCGATGATGCCAGCCTGCTGCAGCTAACATAATCTGGTTCACTCCCTGGCTGGGCGTGAACCAGATAAGTTTATTTAGATCCTAATTAAAATGCACTGGAACTGTTTGAAACTGGATTCTCTCAGCTCCTGGTATTCACCCACCTGCCAATGTTTAACTGGAAGCATCACTACTCGTCTCCACCAGCAGGTTGGCACTGCCAAGGGGCGGAGCCAGAAAGGCATGTGGTATGAGAGAGGCATGGCCTAAAAGGGGGACATGAAGTGGGACAAGAAGGGGGTGCATTAACAGTTGTGCTGTTCACCTGGAGGGTGGAGGGTGCTGGTACCAGCAATTGGGGGTGTCTGAATGGAGATCAATTGGGAGGGCCCTGATGCCCCTATGCCAGCAATCGTTGGGGGAGAAGGGGTTGATGCCGGTGAGCATGGTGATGGTGGCGTGGCCCTTCAATGGCACTTTGAGATCGGATGTGAGGCCAGGCTTGCTGTAGTCCGTAGGTACCACCCCTCTCAGTGCCTATGCAAAACGTTCCCCCTCCAAACAATTTCTTAGTGTGGGTCGACTGAGATGTGGATTGGGTCAACCCACCCGGCAGGAATCACACCGCACTTCTCGCCGGAGACCACACTTAGAAATTTTTTCCGAGAGTTGCGCCCTGTTTTTCAACCTGAGCTGTAAGTCCAACATGCTGCTTAGTTATCACATCTGATTACATCAAAGCTGAGCCCTGACATGCCACTGAATTCCTAACTTGTCACAACAGTCATTTGAGGGATATCCTTGACTCGTCTCTAGTTATCTGATTTCTTCCTTTTATTTTCATTTTCAACTGAGCTGAAATATTTGGAGGCCTCTTCACTTCTTGCACAGCAAGGATGTTGGAAGAGTCACAGCCTCAGCTATTGATTCTCTAACTGCATTGTCTATTCTAATAGACATGCCATAGTGCCCTTGCTGTGTTTCATCAACTTTTTGTAATATTTCTTCCTTGTCTATTACTGGCTTATCTACCACTTCTGTGTCCTCGCGCTGCAGTCCTCCATTCCCATCCGTACACCTTCAGTGGAAACTGTGGCAAAGTTGAGAATATTTGCAATACCTTACTCCCTAATGAGGTCTACAAGAGTGTATCAATAGTTATCGGGTTACTCGAGTTTGTCAATATAAGCAGATATATCAGCATGCCTGCATGTGCTCTTTTCCCAGAGACTCTGTGCAGAATTTTCCCAAAATTGCAGAGTGCTGGATCAGGCAAGGAAAGCTTTGTGCAGCTCGATGGCTTCATAGATGCCTTTTCTAGCCACATCAAATGGCACTCTGCGCAACGTCAACGTGCTGGCGAGGATTACACAGCCCTCTGTGAATCCCCCCAATGGGGTTCCCCAGAGGCTCTGCCCCTGGATCCACCCCTTGCCCTGTCCCTGGCCCCGTGCATTGCCCCCTGCCACTGCTAGCCTGGCAATGCCAACTTGGAAGTGACAGATTGGCACTGCCAAGGGACAGTGCCAGGGTTCCAACAGGCAGTGCCAGGGCACACCCCAGTATGTCCCTCACCACCCAGAGGTTATAATCACCTCCGCACCCCCATAATGGCGTAGCCATTATGATTGGTTTCCATTTTGAAAATGAGTAATAATTTCTGCTGGCATGATATCATATTGGCAAGGGGTTGGGGGAGCATTCAGCGCTTCCAGAAGCAAGAGCGCCAAACCTTGTGATAATATTTAAATGTAATTAATTTCATGATAACCAATTTTACTGCCCACAAAGGGCTTGAACCTGATTACATCTCTGGTGAGGGCTCAGGGAAAATCTCAAACTGAGATCTTGCCGGCGTAAATCCTGCGATGACCCTCTTCCGAGAGTTAGCAGTCCATGGCGAATGAACCCTGTGATTGACACCCTTTGCCACTAATAGCTGTGAAATTCTCACTGAATCAGAGAATAGTTACAGAGCATAAAGAGGCCATTCAATCCATCCTCTCTGTGCTGGCTCTCCACAAGAGCATTTTACCTCATGAAAATCGCTTATTGTCACAAGTAGGCTTCAAATGAAGTTACGGTGAAAACCCTCTAGTCGCCACATTCCGGCACCTGTTCGGGGAGGCTGGTACGGGAATTGAACCGTGCTGCTGGCCTGCCTTGGTCTGCTTTCAAAGCCAGCGATTTAGCCCTGTGCTAAACCAGCCCCTAAACCAGCTCTATCATGACACTCCTCCAACATTTTCCTGGATCCCTTTACATTTCCATATAATCATCCAATTCCCTTTGGAATGCTATGATTGAATCTAACTCCACCACGCAGTGCATTCCAAATACTAACCACTCGCTGTGAAAGGAGGTTTTTTTTCATATCGCCATTGCTTCTTTTGTCAATCGCCTTAAATCTGTGCGCTCTGGTTCTTGATCCTTCCACCAATGAAAACAGTTTCTCCCTGTCAACTCTGTTCAGTTCATAATTTTTACCACGATTGTCAAATCTTCTCTTCACCTCCTTGATTTCAAGGAGAATAGTTCCTGCTTCTCCAACATATCTACAAACTGAAGTTCCTCATCCCTTGAACCACTCTTGTGAATCTCACAAAGAAAAATATTGCTGTACGATTACTGAAAAAAGTTGCTATTTTTTCTGTCAGTTTTGAAAATTAAACAATTTTTAAAATTCAACATTAAACCTTAAAAGCTGATTAAAAAGTAGCATTACTGGCAACACAAAGTATCTGGGGCATCTGTGAGAGTTTAGTTTGTGCTCAGAGTGTGAATGCATTGGAGAGAGTGCAGACGAGTTTAACAAGAATGGTTCTGGGGATGAAAAACTTGATTTATAAGGATAGATTGGAGTTGTTGGGACTCTTTTTTTCAGAAATAAGAAGGCTAAAAGGAGATTTGATTGAGATGTTCAAAAGCATGAGTAGGCTGGACAGAGTAGCTAGGGAGAAACTGTTCCCGCTCGTAAAAGATTCAAGGGTGATGGGACACTGATTTAAAATAGTTTGCAAAAGAAACAAATGTGATGTGAGAATAAACTAGTGGTTCAAACCTGGAATGCAGTGCCTGGAAGTGTGGTGGAGGCAGGTTCAGCTCTTGAGAGGGCATTCGATGATTATTTGGAGAGAGAAATGGGCAGGAGAATGGGAAAAAGGGCAGGGGGTGGCTTGTTTGGAGAGAGGGTGCAGACACAATTGGCTAAATGGCCTTCTTCTGCAGTGTAACAATTTTGTGATTCTACTTGTAAATGCATTGCTCCGGGCATCACTGGCATTCATGCAGTTCCCAAAGGTCCCAGCTTGAATCTCTGAGATGTGATAACTGGCTTTAGTCGAGGTGGTACTGAACACTACAACTGGCCTCACCATGCAGAGCCTGGAAGAGGAAATTTTAAACCATGGTTCTTCCTTTGTTTTTTATTCCGACTGATGAAAGTTCTACAGTGATTCCTGCGGAGATTTTAAAAGAGCAGGAGCTGAGAGTCAGAGCGGAGATTTAAAAAGAACGGGAGCTGAGAGTCGCGGAGATTTAAAAAGAACGGGAGCTGAGAGTCAGAGCGGAGATTTAAAAAGAGCAGGAGCTGAGAGTCGCGGAGATTTAAAAAGAACGGGAGCTGAGAGTCGCGGAGATTTAAAAAGAGCAGGAGCTGAGAGTCAGAGCGGAGATTTAAAAAGAACGGGAGCTGAGAGTCACGGAGATTTAAAAAGAGCAGGAGCTGAGAGTCAGAGCGGAGATTTAAAAAGAACGGGAGCTGAGAGTCACGGAGATTTGAAAAGAGCAGGAGCTGAGGGTCGGAGCAGAGATTTAAAAAGCGCGGGAGCTGAGAGTCAGAGCGGAGATTTAAAAAGAGCGGGAGCTGAGAGTCAGAGTGGAGATTTAAAAAGAGTGGGAGCTGAGAGTCAGAGCGGAGATTTGAAAAGAGCAGGAGGTGCGAGTCGGAACGGAGATTTAAAAAGAGCGGGAGCTGCGAGTCGGAGCGGAGATTTAAAAAGAGCGGGAGCTGAGAGTCAGAGCGGAGATTTAAAAAGAGCAGGAGCTGAGAGTCGCGGAGATTTAAAAAGAACGGGAGCTGAGAGTCGCGGAGATTTAAAAAGAGCAGGAGCTGAGAGTCAGAGCGGAGATTTAAAAAGAACGGGAGCTGAGAGTCGCGGAGATTTAAAAAGAACGGGAGCTGAGAGTCACGGAGATTTAAAAAGAGCAGGAGCTGAGAGTCAGAGCGGAGATTTAAAAAGAACGGGAGCTGAGAGTCGCGGAGATTTAAAAAGAACGGGAGCTGAGAGTCAGAGCGGAGATTTAAAAAGAGCAGGAGCTGAGAGTCGCGGAGATTTAAAAAGAACGGGAGCTGAGAGTCGCGGAGATTTAAAAAGAGCAGGAGCTGAGAGTCAGAGCGGAGATTTAAAAAGAACGGGAGCTGAGAGTCGCGGAGATTTAAAAAGAACGGGAGCTGAGAGTCACGGAGATTTAAAAAGAGCAGGAGCTGAGAGTCAGAGCGGAGATTTAAAAAGAACGGGAGCTGAGAGTCGCGGAGATTTGAAAAGAGCAGGAGCTGAGGGTCGGAGCAGAGATTTAAAAAGCGCGGGAGCTGAGAGTCAGAGCGGAGATTTAAAAAGAGCGGGAGCTGAGAGTCAGAGTGGAGATTTAAAAAGAGTGGGAGCTGAGAGTCAGAGCGGAGATTTGAAAAGAGCAGGAGGTGCGAGTCGGAACGGAGATTTAAAAAGAGCGGGAGCTGCGAGTCGGAGCGGAGATTTAAAAAGAGCGGGAGCTGAGAGTCAGAGCGGAGATTTAAAAAGAGCAGGAGCTGAGAGTCGCGGAGATTTAAAAAGAACGGGAGCTGAGAGTCGCGGAGATTTAAAAAGAGCAGGAGCTGAGAGTCAGAGCGGAGATTTAAAAAGAACGGGAGCTGAGAGTCGCGGAGATTTAAAAAGAACGGGAGCTGAGAGTCACGGAGATTTAAAAAGAGCAGGAGCTGAGAGTCAGAGCGGAGATTTAAAAAGAACGGGAGCTGAGAGTCGCGGAGATTTGAAAAGAGCAGGAGCTGAGGGTCGGAGCAGAGATTTAAAAAGCGCGGGAGCTGAGAGTCAGAGCGGAGATTTAAAAAGAGCGGGAGCTGAGAGTCAGAGTGGAGATTTAAAAAGAGTGGGAGCTGAGAGTCAGAGCGGAGATTTGAAAAGAGCAGGAGGTGCGAGTCGGAACGGAGATTTAAAAAGAGCGGGAGCTGCGAGTGGGAGCGGAGATTTAAAAAGAGCGGGAGCTGAGAGTCAGAGCGGAGATTTAAAAAGAGCAGGAGCTGCGAGGGACACCTCTGGACAGCAGGCTGAAATTAAAAAACAATTCAGGAGTGACATCACAGCAAAACAATAAGTTCATTGGCTGGTGTTATCGTGCGGGGCGCAGAGGTTGCTGAGTGAGTGCTTGCTGAGAAGGAGAGTGAATAACAGGTAAGTTCTTTCATTCTTTTTCCTTTTTTATCTAGAGGGGATGGCAGGGAAGGTAGTGCAATGTTCCTCCTGCAGAATGTTTGAGGTGAGGGATGCCATCACTGTCCCTGCTAGTTTCATCTGTGGGAAGTGCACCCATCTCCAGCTCCTCAGAAACCGCTTTAGGGACTGGAGCTGGATGAACTTCGGATCATTCGGGAGGCAGAGGTGGTCATAGATAGAAACTTCAGGGATGTAGTTACTCCGAAGAATAAAGATAGCTGGGTGACGGTGAGAGGGGCTGGGAGGAAGCAGTCAGTACAGGGATCCCCTGTGGTCGTTCCCCTTAGTAACAAGTATACCGCTTTGGATACTGTTGGGGGGGGGGGACTTACCAGGGGTAAGCCATGGGGTACAGGTCTCTGGCACGGAGTCTGTCCCTGTTGCTCAGAATGGAAGGGGGAGAGGAGTAGAGCATTAGTCATTGGAGACTCCATAGTTAGGGGGATAGATAGGAGATTCTGTGGGAACGAGAGAGACTCGCGATTGGTGTGTTGCCTCCCAGGTGCCAGGGTGCGTGATGTCTCGGATCGTGTTTTCAGGATCCTTAAGGAGGAGGGGGAGCAGCCCCAAGTTGTGGTCCACATAGGTACCAACGACATAGGTAGGAAAAGGGATAGGGATGTAAGGCAGGAATTCAGGGAGCTAGGGTGGAAACTTAGACCTAGGACAAACAGAGTTATTATCTCTGGGTTGTTACCCGTGCCACGTGATAGCGAGACGAGGAATAGGGAGAGAGAGGAGTTGAACACGTGGTGACAGGGATGGTGCAGGAGGGAGGGTTTCAGATTTCTGGATACCTGGGTCTTGGTACCTGGGACTTCGATGTTGTGGCCATTTCGGAGACATGGATAGAGCAGGGACAGGAATGGTTGTTGCAGGTGCCGGGGTTTAGATATTTCAGTAAGCTCAGGGAAGGTGGTAAAAGAGGGGGAGGGGTGGCATTGTTAGTCAAGGACATTATTACGATGGCAGAAAGGACGTTTGATGAGGACTCGTCTACTGAGGTAGTATGGGCTGAGGTTAGAAACAGGAAAGGAGAGGTCACCCTGTTAGGGGTTTTCTATAGGCCTCTGAAAAGTTCTAGAGATGTAGAGGAAAGGATTGCAAAGATGATTCTGGATAGGAGTGAAAGCAATAGGGTAGATGTTATGGGGGACTTTAACTTTCCAAATATTGACTGGAAACGCGATAGTTCGAGTACTTTAGATGGGTCTGTTTTTGTCCAATGTGTGCAGGAGGGTTTCCTGACACAGTATGTAGATAGGCCAACGAGAAGCGAGGCCATATTGGATTTGGTACTGGGTAATGAACCAGGACAGGTGTTAGATTTGGAGGTAGGTGAGCACTTTGGTGATAGTGACCACAATTCCATTACGTTTACTTTAGTGATGGAAAGGGATAGGTATATACCGCAGGGCAAGAGTTATATCTGGGGGAAAGGCAATTATGATGCGATGAGGCAAGACTTAGGATGCATCGGATGGAGAGGAAAACTGCAGGGGATGGGCACAATGGAAATGTGGAGCTTGTTCAAGGAACAGCTACTGCGTGCCCTTGATAAGTATGTACCTGTCTGACAGGGAGGAAGTGGTCGAGCAAGGGAACCGTGGTTTACTAAAGCAGTCGAAACACTTGTCAAGAGGAAGAAGGAGGCTTATGTAAAGATGAGACATGAAGATTCAGTTAGGGTGCTCGAGAGTTACAAGTTAGCTAGGAAGGACCTAAAGAGAGCGCTAAGAAGAGCCAGGAGGGAACATGAGAAGTCTTTGGCAGGTAGGATCAAGGATAACCCTAAAGCTTTCTATAGATATGTCAGGAATAAATGAATGACTAGGGTAAGAGTAGGGCCAGTCAAGGACAGTAGCGGGAAGTTGTGCTTGGAGTCCGAGGAGATAGGAGAAGTGCTAAATGAATATTTTTCGCCAGTATTCACACAGGAAAAAGACACTGAGATTCTTGCTACTAGACTAGAAGGGCTTGAGGTTCATAAGGAGGAGGTGTTAGCAATTCTGGAAAGTGTGAAAATAGATAAGTCCCCTGGGCCAGATGGGATTTATCCTTGGATTCTCTGGGAAGCTAGGGAGGAAATTGCTGGGCCTTTGGCTTTGATCTTTAAGTCATCTTTGTCTACAGGAATAGTGCCAGAAGACTGGAGGATAACAAATGTTGTCCCCTTGTTCAAGAAGGGGAGTAGAGACAACCCCGGTAACTATAGACCAGTGAGCCTTACTTCTGTTGTGGGCAAAATCTTGGAAAGGTTTATAAGAGATAGGATGTATAATCATCTGGAAAGGAATAATTTGATTAGAGATAGTCAACACGGTTTTGTGAAGGGTAGGTCGTGCCTCACAAACCTTATTGAGTTCTTTGAGAAGGTGACCAAACAGGTCGATGAGGGTAAAGCAGTTGATGTGGTGTATATGGATTTCAGTAAAGCGTTTGATAAGGTTCCCCACGGTAGGCTACTGCAGAAACTACGGAGGCATGGGTTTCAGGGTGATTTAGCAGTTTGGATCAGAAATTGGCTAGCTGGAAGAAGACAAAGGGTGGTGGTTGATGGGAAATGTTCAGACTGGAGTCCAGTTACTAGTGGTGTACCACAAGGATCTGTTTTGGGGCCACTGCTGTTTGTCATTTTTATAAATGACCTGGAGGAGGACGTAGAAGGATGAGTGAGTAAATTTGCAGATGACACTAAAGTCGGTGGAGTTGTGGACAGTGCGGAAGGATGTTACAAGTTACGGAGGGACATAGATAAGCTGCAGCGCTGGGCTGAGACGTGGCAAATGGAGTTTAATGCAGAAAAGTGTGAGGTGATTCATTTTGGAAGGAATAACAGGAAGACAGAGTACTGGGCTAATGGTAAGATTCTTGGCAGTGTGGATGAGCAGAGAGATCTTGGTGTCCATGTGCATAGATCCCTGAAAGTTGCCACCCAGGTTGAGAGGGTTGTTAAGAAGGCGTACGGTGTGTTAGCCTTTATTGGTAGAGGGATTGAGTTTCGGAGCCATTAGGTCATGTTGCAGCTGTACAAATCTCTGTTGAGGCCGCATTTGGAGTATTGCGTGCAATTCTGGTCGCCGCATTATAGGAAGGATGTGGAAGCATTGGAAAGGGTGCAGAGGAGATTTATCAGAATGTTGCCTGGTATGGAGGGAAGATCTTATGAGGAATGGCTGAGGGACTTGAGGCTGTTTTCATTAGAGAGAAGAAGGTTAAAAGGTGACCTAATTGAGGCATACAAGATGATCCGAGGATTGGATAGGGTGGACAGTGAGAGCCTTTTCCCTTGGATGGTGATATCTAGCACGAGGGGACATAACTTTAAATTGAGGGGAGATAGATATAAGACAGATGTCAGAGATAGGTTCTTTACTCAGAGAGTAGTAAGGGCGTAGAATGCCCTGCCTGCAACAGTAGTGGACTCGCCAACACTAAGGGCATTCAAATGGTCATTGGATAGACATATGGAGGATAAGGGAATAGTGTAGATGGGCTTTAGAGTGGTTTCAGAGGGCGGCTCAACATCGAGGGCCGAAGGACCTGTACTGCGCTGTAATGTTCTATGTTCTATGTTCTATGCTGGAAAATATGCATGGGTGTGCTTTGTGTGAGGGATTTGGTTGATTTAGTTTTTATGTTCTTCGTATTAAAATGCTCTGTTGTAGCACACAGTGCACAGATTGGGTTAAACATTAAATAGCTTGAACTATATTGAATTGTATTCCTACATGATTCAGCAGCTAGTTACATTACAGTTAATAGAGGCATAAGGGTGCAGGATTATAAAATCTAGAATCACTACAGTGGAGAAGGAGGCCATTGATCCCATCAATGCACTGAGCCTCTGAAAGCACGGCCCACCCAGGCCCACTCCCCCACTCTATCCCCATATCCCCACCTAACCTTTGGATATTAAGGGGCAAATTAGCATGGCCAATCCACCTAACCTGCACATCTTTGGACACTAAAGGGAAATTTAGCATGGCCAATCCACCTAACTTGCACATATTTTGACTGTGGGAGGAACCCGGAGCACACAAAGGAAACCGACACCGACAAGGGGAGAATGTGCAAACTCCACACAGTCACCCACTGTCAGTGTCGAACCAGGGTCCCGAGCACTGTGAGGCAGCAGTGCTAACCACTGTCTCACGCTGAGTCTTCTGACGATCGTGGGAGACATGGTGGAACCAAAAAGGTTAACATGATTCAACTTCCCCTCTTGTACATTAGGGAGAACCTCAAGCCCGAGTGAACATGCTTTATGACTAACCTGGTACTGTGGCAGGAAGCCGGCCATCATCAGGTTGGTTTGTGAAAGCTTCACAACACCATTTGACACCGACAATGAGTCCCGCCTCAATCTCAGAGCTTCAGCCTACACTTTCAACTCTCATTAAGGGGTTCCCCACCCTCCTCGCATCCCACCGACCGAACAATCAGCGCAAAATGGCCACCGATCCTTTGTCAGATGGGGGGCTAGCAGGCACACAGCATAGAACACTCAGCTCTAGCTGCCGATATGGCCGGAGAATTGCCTTGTCTGTGGCCGGCAATGCACATGGCGGCGGCCTGCCGCGGCCATGCTGTGCATCATGGCGCCCCCCCCTATGACCAGGCTCGCCACCCCCGGACCCCCCCCACCAGTGCCCCCAGCCCCTGCCAAAGCCTCCCCTGACCGCGGATCAGCTCTCGGCTCTCCCCGACTGTGGCGGCGCTTAGTCCGCAGCCACCACGCCAAACTCCCTCCCCCCCCCGAAAAATAACATGCGAGACCCACGCCATCGGAAACTCGACTGGTCAGGGGTGGAGCATCAGGGGGAGGGCCTCAGGTAACGTCCTGAGGCAGTCCATCCGGTGTGCGGTGTACTGCTAGAGTATGCCGTTTTGGAGGGGACGGAGCATAGCAAAAGCGGCGCCGCCCCCAATTTCGGTGCCAACGTGGATTCTTCGTCCGATCGCCGAACACGATTTCGGTTTTGGACACCGGAGAATCCTGTCCGTTATACGAATTTACAAAATAGGAGCCCAGGTTGCTGACATGGTGGGTAACAGCATACCTTGGCTGGGAAATCCAGAATTGAGGATTCTCCAGTTCTTAGTTGCCTTTTCTATTACCATAATAACTCACCTGACATAATGTATGGGGGTCCTTGCTCAGGTTGAATCCTATGCAGCAGGAGCCCGGAGGAAGGCGGGACGGTGTCAGAATCCTGACCCAACATCAATTTCCAGAGATTCAAATCCCCACATGCATGTAAAACCGTGTGCCCTTGCCTGGAAGAATTCCCTCCTCCCTAAATAATCCTTGAGGTATCTCCATTATTCCACACCATTCAATGTCTTTCTACTGTTTGGATATTCCTCTTGCTTTTCTCCCAAATCTATTACCTCGTGCTCAATTAATGCATTCGCCACCTGCCTGCCCATTTCACTGAACTATCTTCTTGAAGTTGTTTACGATGCTCCTTGTTTGTTAAACATCCTGTGTTTGTGCCATCAGCAAGTTTTATGATTGTACTTCTCAGACGCAAAATCACAACATCCCATTGAATCCTTTAGCAAATGTGGCTCCAGCACTAATCATTCCCAACTCTCCTCCCATCTGTGGAACATTCATTTCCCCGAAGACTTTGCTTCCTGTCAATCAACCAATTTCTTATCCATGACGCTACATTTCCTTTTGTACCTTGACCTGAAGTTCTCTAACAAATTTGTGAGTGATACCTTCTAAAAATTCACAGACGTATCTCTGATAAAAGAAAAATATGGTGGATGCTGGACATTTAAAATGAAAACAGAAAATGCTGGAAACGCTCAGCAGGTCTGGCAGCGTCTGTGGAGAGAGAAACAGAGTTATTGTTTCGTACTCTTCTTCGTAATGCTATTCATCTTCTGAATCTACTTTGCATTTATTACACTCCCTTTATCTATCCTGTTGATCACTCGATCATTAAATTTGCCAAGCACAGCTTGCCATTAACAAATTCATGTCCATTGTGGAAGCCAGGAATTTCTAAATGGTTGTTAATATTATTTAGAATTATTGATTAAGAAGTTTACCCACAGATAGCATTTGTCTGGTGGTCAATGATCACCCAGTTGATCGATTTTGACTTACTTGTTACATTAGCTACTGTCCAGTCAAATAGCTCAATTTGTATGTTGATGATTAAAGATGGTGCCAAAGCCTATGCTATTTCTTGAAGAAGCAGGGAACGTAGGCGTTTTGAATTAGTTAGGAAAGTCTCCGGGTCTTGGTTTATTAAAATGGAAGATATTATTTCCAATTTTAGCGCATTTGATGACACTGTCATCACACAGGCTTATTGTGGTAACCACCTAGAAAACACTTTCCAGCTTGTGCTGGTTAGAAAACATGAGCAAATGGCAGGATTCAGAGGAAATGACCTTCTTTCATGATATTGTGGTGTAGTGGTCAGTGCATGAAACTGTACTGTAGGTTTCTTAACCAGGCAGTAGTTTCAATGTATAAACAGTGTTCCTTAGTGTTGAAGAGAAATAACAGAACTGGAAGATAATAATCTGTCTAAATGTGACGAGTTTACCATTTTATTTGTACAAGAAGGCACAAAATGATCACTTGTTTGTTGCCTCTGGAAATATTAATTGTACTAGTGCATTTTGTTTAACTTTATACACTCTCAGCTTGACTTTGCTGCACAAAATACGCCACAAGTCAACTTGAAGTACTGTAAAACAAACCAGTTTTTCAAGAGATTACCATGCCATTAGATCAGTCCATTTTTAAAAGAAACAATTGCGAGGCTTATTTTTTCCACCCCTTCAGAGCTACAAATTACACCACTGACCACAAGAATACAGGATCCCACAACTTCTTGCTCTGAGCCAAGGGAAATAATAGAGTCATTATGGCATAGAAGGAGACCATTTGACCTATCGAGTCTATGCAGTTCTCTGTAGAGCAATTGAATCAGATCCAATCTCCCCCTCTAACCCTGTCAGTCTGCAAATTCATTTCCCTCAATTTCCACGCATCCTTTTGAAGTCATTCATTCTCTGCACTTCCACTGCCCTCGTGGGCAGTGAGTTCCAGGCCATTGACAATAAAAAATGTTTTTCCTCACACCTCTCCTGCATCTCTTGCCCAAAACCTTAAATCTGTGTCCACTAATCCTTGTACCATCAGTTAATGGGAACACCGTATTTTCTGTGTGCATTATCTGAACCTGCAATTATCTGTGCAGCGATATCAAATTTCCCCTCAATAGCCTTTGCTCCAAGAGCAACGCAAGGTCCTTGAACCTAACCTTGTGACTAAAATCCCTTATCCCAGCTGCAGTTCTGTTAAATCTGCTCTGCATATTCTCAAAGACCTTCGCATCTTTCGTAAAGTGTGGTGAGCAAAGTTGGATATAATACTATATTTTGCACCTAACCAGAGTTTTATCATGATTCACCCTTCCCTGCTTTTGTATTCAATACCATTATTTATGAAGCCCAAGGTGCCATCTGCTTTGCTAATTACTCACTCAATATACCCTGTCACATTCAAAGATCTCAGCACATGAACCCCTAGGTTTCTTTGCCCAAGTATACTTGTTAGGATTGTGTCATTTAGTCTATGTTGCCTATCCCTCTCCCTTCTGCTAACTACGCCTCGTCTCAAACTTCTTTTCATTAAATCCCATCTGCAACTTGTCTACCCATTCCATTAGCCTATCGATGTTCTGCTGCAGTCAATTGGTTCATCCTCACTGCCACACCTGCATGTTTGGTATGATTGATAAACATCTACTATAATCCTGTCGGAAAAACTACCATTTACCCCAACTCTCCATTTTCTGACCTTTTTCTAACCTAAGCTAACACTGACCTTTCTTTTAATAATCTTTATTATTATCACTAGTAGGCTTACATTAACACTGCAATGAAGTTACTGTGAAAATTCCCGAGTGGCCACATTCTGGCGCCTGTTCGGGTACAATGAGGGAGAATTCAGAATGTCCAATTCACCTAACAAGCACGTCGTTCCGGACTTTTGGGAGGAAATCGGAGCACCCGGAGGAAACCCACACACACACGGGGAGAACGTGCAGACTCCACACAGACAGTGACCCAAACGGGAATCGAACCTGGGACCCTGGCAGTGTGAAACAACAGTGCTAACCACGGTGCTGCCACGCCGCCCATTAAATGAGCCCATATTAAAGGAGACTCAGCTTTACTAACCAATCTTTTCTGTGGCACTTTTTAAAAACACTTTCTTAAAGTCCACATAGAAAACATCCATTGCTTTCCCATCATCAACTTTCTCTGTTACTTCATCAAAACAAAATCACTTAGATTAGTCAAGTACAATCTGCCTTTCACAAATCTGTGCTGGTTATTCTTAATTAACTCAAATCTCTCCCAATGGCCAATTGATTCTTTTCCTTGATTATTCTTTGTAAAATATCACTCACCACTGATATTGAACTAAAGAGCTTGAAGTCATTCACAATATCCTTACACCCATACTTGAATAATAAAGTCACATTTGCCACCCTCCTATCTTCTGGCAACTTCTCCATGTCTAGGGACGATTGAAAGATCATGGCAAGGCCTTCCGTTATTCCCACACCCATTTCTTTTAACAAGTTGAGCCACAAGCCACCTAGACCAGGTCCACTCTGGGCATAGCTAGCCTTTTCAATATATATATCTACCACCTTTTCTTCTTTTGATATTTTGTTAGCAATATCTTCCCTTGTCAACATCAATATAAATTATTCATTAAATATCCTGCACCTGTATATATATATATCATCCTCTTTGTCCTGAAGAGGACTCATTCTATTTCTTACTACACATTTACTCTTTATACGCTGATGGAAGCATTTTGGGTTCCCTTTTAAGTTAACTGACATTTTATTTTTAGACTCTTTGCCAGCCTTATTTTCCTCTTTATTCCCCCTTTCAACTTATTGTTATGCACCTGGTTCTTGCTTGAAGGATTCAACTGAAGAGTTTCCGATCCCAGCAGATGTTACTATTGGAGAAGTCAGATCCCAGGGAGGAACTCGGCATGATAGATATCTTTTCCTTTTTTCTTTAGAAATGTGGAGGGCAACTACTGAACAGGAATCAGCTGATGAACATTTAACAAAGAATAAAACATTTGTCAAACAAGAAACAATGGGCTGGATTCTCCCAAAGTGGAACCATGTCCCCACGCTGGTGTAAAAACAGTGAAGTTTTATTCCAGAGATTCCTGTAAAAAAGTGAAGCTATTCAATGCTCTGCAGGGGGCTAGCAGGAACCCGGAGTAAATCCCGCAGCTTTAGCTGTGGATACGGGCCCCCGCACTTCTGGTTTGGAGTCCGTGCATGCGCATGGCGGCAGCCTCCAGCAGCCACGCCGAGCTGCATGGCGGACTCAGACCGCGGAGCCAGACGCAAAGATTAGACACCCTCCCAATCAGCTGTGCGCCCGAGCATCTAACCGTGCAGATCTAACCCCCGGCCGTCTATAAGGCCGCCTCTCCCCCCACCCCCCCCATGCCCGATCCCCCCCCCCCCCCCCCCCCCCCACCCCCGACCAGTGTGGCCGCGAACTGAATCCGCAGCCGCCACGCCAGCATCCTGACCGGGAATAGGTGGTTAGTTCCACGCCGCCGAGAACTCGGCTGGTTGGGAACGGAGGATCGCTGGGCGGGCCTCTGTCAATGGGCGCCCCCCAGTCGCGCGGCGTAATCCGCGGTCACGCCGATTTTCGGGTCCCGGAGAATCGCCTGACCAGCGCCGGGCCCGATTTCGGCGTGAAAGTGGATTCTCCGCCTCAAACGCGATTTTGGATTTTCTTGTGGGTAGTTTAGAGTAGATGAGGTTTCAATTGACGTGGTATCACTGGACTCAAGAGTAGCTTTATTTTCTGTACATACGAGCTGAGATCTGTCAGTCTTGCTGTGATCTTGCACATCTTGTATGTCGATTGTGATCACATTGTCACTGTGCTCACATACAGTGGGTAGACATTCATTGTCTTCTTGTTGATTAAATGAGTTGGGTAGACATTCATAGTCATCTTCTGGTGGCTCAAATCAGGTACATAGACCTTCATAGTCCTCTTCATGCATGGTTGTCGCTCTGGAGTCTTTAATTGCTTCCATTCTGGAGTCTGTCAACGATCTCTTGGAGGAGGCTTCCATCCCTCTCTCTGTGGAGCCTTTCATCCCTCTCTTTATGGAGTCGTGCAGTGTTCTCTCTGCAGAGTCGATCTGTGCTCTCTCAACGGAGTGGATCAGTACTCTCTGTTTGGCATCGTTTTCTTCTTGGCTGATTGACAGGTTGCTGTCATCCAATGTATCAACGATCTGCCATTGCATCATGGTATTGGCTTCATCTACCATGAGTAGAGTGGTATTGAGCTTTTCAACCGTGTTGCTGTTGCTCTGATCATCATATCCGAATAACTCAGCCATGTCTGAGTAGTATTCTTCAATATACAAATCATCTTTTTTTGTTTCGGATTTGTTACTGTGCTCTTCATGTTCAATGAAAAAAATCATCGGGGGGAGTCTCCGATCCCAGGGCAGGGTCGGAGAATCTCCGGGATGGGCGCGATTCACGTGACGACGCCCCGACGCCATTGGCATTGGCGCGGCATGGTCGGGGGCCGCTCTACACAGCCACCCCGACGATTCTCCGCGCGGGAGGGGCCGAGTGCCCGCCAAGATAGCCCAAGTCCCGGCGGTGCCGTTCACATGTGGTCTTACCTGGCGGGACCTCGCCGTGCATCCTGCGGGGGGGGCAGCCTGGTGGGGAGCAGGAGGGATCCGACCCGGTGGGGCCTCCACCATGGCCTGGCCCGCGATCGGGGCCGACAGATTGGCGTGCCAGCCTCTCCTGGTGGGGGCCTCTTTTACTCCACGCCGGCCCCTATCGCCCTATGCCATGTTGCGTCGGGGCCGGTGTGGAGAAGTATCTAGCGCCCATGCGCGAGTTCGCGCCGGTCGCATGCGCAGACCCACGGCGCCCATTTGACGCCGGTATCGGCAGTTGTAGTGGCGTGAGTCGCAACAGTGCCTTGTTGACCCCCTGTAGGCAGAGGATCGCTACACTTAACGGTCCGATGACGTCATCATGAACTTCTCCGGTTTTTACGACGCCGTCAACACTCTGCCGTCAGACGGGAGAATCCCGCCCATCTTCTTTTTTTTCGGATTTGTCATTGTGCTCTTCACTTTGGGCGGTACAAACTGCTTGTTCCAGGTTGCTTTGAAAGTTGTTTTCAACTGTTTGTTGAAGTTCAGGCATTGTTGTGCCTTTCAAGGTAAAAATTTGGGGTTTTGTAGCTCTAAAATTCTTATTTTAAATTTTTGGGCAGTGTTGCTTTAAGTGGGCGTAGTCTGAGTCTTCTGACATCATGACGCTCGTGACGCATGCGCAACACTATTTTCCTTTACTGTGCGCCCTTTTTTCAACTGCACATGCGCGGCTTCTCTTAACTTGAGGTCTGCAATAAAATTAGTGATGGGCTCTCCGTTTCTCTGGCACCTGTTACGAGAGTTAAATCTTTCCAGGAACTCACCAGACTGACTTTTACAGTGTTCTTCAAATTCTGCGATAATCATGTTAAATTTAGTTTTGTCCTCATCTTCCAAGAAATTAAAGGAGTTATAGATCTCTATAGCTTCATGTCCTGCTATTGCTAGTTGCAGTGCTATTTTTCTTTCTTCAGAGGCAGTGTTCAAATCATTAGCTACCATATATATTTGGAACTGTTGTGTAAACATTTTTCAGTTATTACTTAAGTTACCGTTAATTTTCAGCTGCCACGTAGCTTGAACATGGTCCATCAAATCCTTTAGTCGTTGAGGATCCAAATGCTGCGAAGTCTTCCACAGTTGAGCAATCGGTACTTTGTTTTCTTTCTTCTAATCTAACCTATTTTAACTAGTTCTTTTAAAGCCAACAGTCCTGGTGCCATCTTTTACTACACTCTGTATCATTTTTTATTACACTTCTTTGTATGTTTTGATATACTACTGAGTATAATATGTGTTACTCAAACCTTGGTCACTGATGAGGTCTTCTGAATCTCGATGAAGAAGACTCGAACTCGTCCAGTAGTAACAAAAGATTTATTGAGTAACTATAACAATAATTGCATGAGTTCTTTAATTTAACATTGATACTAGTGATAAGATCAACAAGATCTAACTACTGTAACTATGCGTAACTACACTAACCATCTGAGCTAAACTTATACTCCTGCCCTGGTCACAGTACACCCGAAAGAGCGAGAGAGAGGCACAATGCGGTTGCTTTTATACCCCTCTTGGTCCTGCCCTCTAGTGATCATATGGTGCTACTGATTACACTAGAGATCACTACAGTCTTCTGTACATTTAAAGTTTTATGATCTGCAAATTTTCCCAAGTGTCCCAGCCTTTTACAATGGAAGTATTCTATCATGTTTGCAGGACGCTGATCACACCTGTGAAGCTTTTTGGCCTTGTTCTGCTGCCATCTTGAATTTTAATTGAATATGAGCTTCTTTGCCCTGGAGTGTTTTATATTTTGCTGTTTGATAATGTGTATCATCATTGGGGTTGCTCTGTACTACGGTTCATATTCCCCTCTTGATATGGCTCTATTTTGCTGATGGACCTCAGATTGTTTGACAATCTGTATCGTCTTCTCCATAGTTAAATCTTCTTTGGATACCACAAAGTCTCGTACCAGCTCTGACTTAAGATCACCACATTCACTGCTTTCAGCTAACTGACACAAATCATTGATGAGGGAATCCATAGGTTCTCCAGGACTTTGGTCCCTTCAATTAAACTTCGCTCTTTCCAAAATATTGTTACCCCATAGGCTAAAGCGGAAAATCCCAGCCATGTCACTGGAGGACCAAATTTAGTAGCCAATTATTTCTTCTTTTTTTTCCTCACCAGGTAGTTGTCACGTGCTCTGGTGTAGACTCTGGACCTAGCTGCGGCATGTTTTAAACTATGCACATACATTAACTATCCCCCAGTGCTGCCTGTATTACTTCCCCTTGTTTAGAAGCTTTTGAAAGCCTTTTTAAAAAATGTGCTCACCCTTCCATGATCATCGATAAGTTCATGGACTCTGCTTTTTTGATCAGGATTTTCAATGGACCTCCATGTACTGTGGTGGATTCCATCTTGAGCTGCACAGTTGAATTCCTCTCCACCTCTCAACATCTATTCCTATTATGGTGATTCATAACTGTTTCATTAAAGTCTTCCATTTTGGCACTTTTTTTCAGATAATTTTTCAATTTTTAATTCAGAGATTTCAGGACCTGCACCTGCTGCTACCATGTTGTATGTTGATGTGATTATCCAAGGAAGAGGTTCAAAGGCATTGGGTCTGAACAGTAACTATTTATTTTAGAACAGACTATGTATAGATAATTGACTCCCTTTACAACATCATTTGAGCAGTACAGTTTCCCCAGCCCCACATTAATCCTTTCAGTCCTGAAACCCTTAACACAACATTCAAAAACATCCTCCATTTCCAACAATACAATACCTTCCCTAATTAATATTGCCATTTCACCTCCCTTTTTCCTTTCCCTTACTTTTCTGAACAAAAGGGGCCAGATTTTGTCATCCAGGATGGGAAGCAGGAGACGGAGTTTATTCCAGGATGCAAATCCATCTTCATTGCCAAACCATAACCAGCAGCGGTTTTCCCTGGGTTGGAAAAGGATGGGTCTGCCATCCACTCGGCTGCCTGGATGGGGAACAGAGACAGGCTGCCTCCAGAGTATGCATGATAATGGGTGCCCAGAAAAGGGTTCTGCAAGTGTTCTTATGTCTAACACAGCAGAATTATTACTCTCAAAACATGTCATCAGCCAATTATTAACATGCATAGTTTTCTTTCTGAACTCCCTCCTGCCTTTTCCAACCCCAGAATTCTAGAGATCCTTGATGTGTATCCTCTATCCTTCTATCCATTCCACTGTAGCCATCTGGGATGGCCACTTCCAGAATACAAAATGGACATTTGCAAAGATTGCAGGGAAAAATGGACAATGTTAAGAAAGCAAGCAGGCACAAAACCTGTCTGCATATTGGAGAAACAGCTCCCAGACGAGACTGAAACTAGGCATATGGATGACCCATCTCCGGGAACAAAGGAAGATACTTAAGTAACCGATCTGGCCCCAGATCTCGCGGCGCCAGTTCCCCAAACCGAAAGCAGAAACAAAGCCAGGCCAACGGCCACCTAGGACACGCCCAGCCATCAGGGCACCCACCACTTTATTGGTCAGGATCAATGCGAATGATCAAGAAACGGCCCAATTGATTGGGGCCAGGTTCAAGGCCCGCCCAAAAGCGCGCGAAGCCCCCTTTGGGTATAAGAACAAGGCCCCAAGAGAGAATCGCTCTCTTGGAATTGGCTCTCAAAGCAGAGAGACCCTTCCACCAGCTACTCCAGAAGCAAGTAAGTCCAAGGTCAACGCTCGCTACCAGACGGACGACCTTAGGTGTTCCCCTTCACCACTTCAACCCCAGCAGCCTCAGAACCGAACAACTGCCATTGTTCCTCTGACTGAGTGGGCGCCTGAAGCTACGTATAGGCTTTAGCAGTAGTGATAGTTTAGTCTGTAGTATTTTATGCATGAGTAGATATTGCTCTGTATGTGAATAAATAGTATTGACTTTGAACTAACTAACTGGTGTATCGGCTCTTTGATCAGTATTCGGGTTTGAACCTTGTGGCGGTATCGAAAGATACCTGCCGACTCTAAAGCAAACATAATTAGATTAAGGAAGGCGTCCATATTGACCGCCATATTTAGAAACACCCAAAGAGAACAGCACCACTCAAAACAATGTAGGTAATTCTCCATCTTATAGCATATCCGTAATCTTCATAAAGTTTTCTTTTCTCCTTTTAAAAAAATGCTTTTATTAAGGCATTAGTATATATACATCAAACACAACCAAAACCAAAAAGAGAACAAATAGGAAATCACAACAAATAAATAACCAACACCCCCGCGCCCCACCCTCCATCCACTCTGCCTCCTTTGTTAACCCCCAAGTCTCCAAAACCCATTCCCCCCCTTGCTGACTTCTTAACTATTCTTGAAGAAGTCGACAAATGGTTCTCATCACTGGGCACACCCCTCCACAATCCCTCTCAAGGCAAACTTGATTTTTTTGCAGCCTAAGGAATTCCGCGAGGTCGCTCACCGACATTCCCGGTTTCGACCGAGTCCCTCCATTCCAACAGGATCCATCTCCAGGCTACCAGGGAGGCAAAGGCCAAAACATTAGCTTCTCTCACCTCCTGGACTCCCGACACTCCAAAAATTGCCACATCTGGACTCGGGGCCACCTTCACCCTCAGTACCTCAGACATCACGTCAGAGAACCCCCGCCAAATCCCTCCAGCTTTGGACAGGCCCAAAACATGTGGACATGGTTCACGGCCGCCGTCCCCCATCCCCCCCCCCCCCCCCCGCCCCGCGAACCTCCTCACCTCCTCAGCTCTTCCTTCCACTTAACCTCTCCTGTCGGGGTGCCCTCCCAGTCCATTAATTCTTTATAAATCTCCAACATTCTTCCTTCACCAACCCCTGTCTTCGAAACCACCTTGTCCTGCAACCCGGGGGCGGCAGGATGGCAGCTGTTTCCTCAAATAATAATGCACCTGTAAGTACCGGAACCCATTCCCACTGGGCAGCTCATACTCCTCTACCAAGCCCTCCAAGCTCGGAAAGCTGCCCCCACAAATAAGTCTCCAAACCGCTCAATCCCTGCCCGCTGCCACTCCCGGAACGCTGTGTCCAACCCCCCTGGAACAAATCTGTGATTCCCGAAAACCGGAGCCCAAACCGAGGCACCTTTCAGCCTCAGGTGCTGCTGCCACTTTCTCCACAACCTCAGGACCGCCACCACTACTGGACTTGTGGACTACCTGGCCGAGGAGAGTGGCAGAGGCCCCTAAACTAGTGTCCTTACAAGAGGCTGCCTCCATCCGCTCCCGCTCCAAGCATTCCCCCACTATCCACTTCCTGATCATCGCTATATTTGCTGCCCAGTAATAGTTCATTAAATCTGCAAGACCAACCCTCCCACCTCACGTCCCCACTCCAGCAGCTCCTTCTTCACCCGTAGGGCTTTCCCCGCCCACACAAACCCCAAGCTCGATACATTAACCTTTCTAAAGAAGACCTTTGGAATAAAAATTGGAAGGTTCTGGAACACGAATAGAAACCTCAGGAGCACCGTCATCTTCAAGGACTGCACCCGCCCGCCAACGACAACTGGAGCACATCCCAACCCTTAAAATCCCCCTCCATCTGCTCCACCAGCCGCGCCAGATTTAATTTATGTAGCTGCTCCCATTCCCACACCACCTGGATGCCCAGACACCAGAACCACCCCCCCCCCCCCCCCACTACCTTAAACGGCAGCTCACCCAACCTCCTCTCCTGACCCTTGCCTGGATCAAAAAGACGTCACTCTTCCCCATGTTTAACTTATACCCAGAGAACCGATCGAATTCCACCAAAATGTCCACGATACCTCCAATACTTTCCAATGGGTCCGATGTGTAGAGAAACAGGTCGTCCACATATAGCGAGACCCTGTGCTCCACCACCCCCCCACCCCACCCCGTACTATCCCTTTTCAACCCCTTGCGCTCTAAGCGCCATTGCCAGTGGCTCTATCACCAAGACAAAGAGCAACGGGGCGAGTGGGCACCCTTGCCTTGTCCCGCGATACAGCCTAAAATACTCCGAACTCACCTGATTCATCCTTACATTCACTGCCGGGGCCCAATACAACAACCGGACCCAATCCACAAACCCCTGCCAAACCTGAACCGCCACAGTATCTCCCACAAATATTCCCATTCTACCCGATCAAAGCCCTTCTCCATGCCCACAGCGACCCCAAACGTTCACATTCCATCCTTCCGAGCTCATCCCCGCACTCATACACTGTCCCTTGCCATCTCTGCTCGCTCCTCCTTCTCCCTATGTGCCCGGATCGATATGAACTCTGCCCTTACCACTGCCTTGAGCGCTTCATACAGCGTGGCGGCCGAGATCTCACCTGTACCATTTAGTTCCACATACCCCCTGATGGCGGCCCTCACCTGCTCACATACCTCATCATCCGCTAACAACATTATGTCCAGCCTCCACTATGGGGCGCTGGCCCCCCCCACACCCCACCGATCCACTTGCAAGTCCACTTGCGTGTGGTCTGAAACCAAGATCGCCGAGTACACCAAGTCGATCACCCCACCAATAACGTCTTGCCCACCACAAAAAAATCAATCCGAGAGTACACTCTGTGTACTCCTTCACCCTCGGCCTCCCAAACCTCCATGAGTCCACCACCCCCCTCCTCCCCCCCATGCGCTCCATGAACCTTTTCCGCTCCTTTGCCACCACCGATACCCTCCCCGAAATTGGGCTCAACCAGTCCAGCCCTGGATCAATGGCCGTGTAAAAGTCTCCCGCCATAATCAACCAGTGCGAGTCCAGGTCCAGGATATTCCCCAGCACTCGCCTCAGAAACTCCACATCGTCCAGATCTGGGGCATGAACATTTATCAGGACCATTGGCATCCCCTCCAGCTTCCCAGTCACCATTACAAACTGTCCCCCTGAATCTGGTACTATATTCCCCACCTCAAATGCCACCCGTTTATTTACTAGCACCGCCACCCCTACCTTGCCCTACCCACCCTTTCCTTAGTCTTGTCTGATCCCTGATCTTCAAGTGTGTTTTCTTGTAAAAAGGCCACATCCGCCTTCAAGCTACTCAGATGGGTGAAAACACGCGATCGTTTAACTAGCCCATTCAGCCCCCACATTCCATGTGACCAGCCTGGTCGGAGGGCACCCTGCCCCACTCCCTTGCCGATCAACCATACCCCTTCTTCGGCCAGCCCCCGGCTCATGCCGCGCAACCCTCCAGGCCCACCCTCAGATGTCCACCATCAGGACTTCCTCCCATGTTACGCCACAGCAGCAACACCTTTGTCAGCAGAGCCCCCTCCTCCCCTTCCCCTCAACAAAATAACAACTCCATCCCCCTCTGCTACACTAACCACCTGATCAACTCCACTGCGCTCCCTTTAACTAGCCCGCCCAGCTAGCCTGGCAGACCCTGTCCCAGGCATCTGAGCCTCCAACCCGTCCGCTGATTCCCCTCCCCCCCTCCCAACCCCCCGCCGCTCGCACACCTCACAAACAAAAATGAAACAAGAAAAAAGATGCACTTACCCTCAACGCAACAAAACATCTCAAATGAAAAAAAGTTCTCCAACAAACAAGAAAAAAGGTACAAGAACAAATGGACAGGAAAAGCACCCATCTCCTCACACCTCCTCCACAGTTCAATGTTCTCCTCCTGCCAGTCCGTTGTTTCTTAAAAACTCCATCACCTCCTCTGGTGTTCCAAAATAATGTTCTCGGCTATTAAAAGTGTAGCCACCTGGGTTGGCCAATTCCCGACGTAAAATGGAGAACAGCAAAGGATGAAGGGAAATTCAGCCAACACGGGCAGAAACTAGCAGGTGCAAGTTTACTGTGTATTAGACTCTGCAAAAGCCCAGACAGCATCGATACAAGCAGCCATCTGCATAATAATGTAGCGGCCATCTACATACTAATGAGCGATCCCCAGGAACAATCGAAACATTTGAGATAAACAAGGCCAAGCCAGACTCATTGGCGCCAGCAGGACCCAACACAAAAGAGGTTAACAGACACCTAAAGACCGCCCAATGATCAGGGAACCGTTCCAGCATTGGAGAAATCGAACCAAGCGATTGGAACAAAGTCCAATCACTTGAAACCAGGTACGGGGTCCGCCCCAAAGGGCGGGAAGCCCCTGGGGACTATAAAGTAAAGCCCCCAAGTTTAAATCATCCTTCCTGACAGGGTCACTCAGCAACGCGAACCAACCCTTGACAGTGACCTGTCCAGCTGCCTCCAAAGAACGTAAGTCTCAAGTCAACGCTCACTGCGAGATAGGCGCTCCTAGCTACCAGTCCTCACCAGCTTTGAATCCCTCAGACTCAGAATCCGAAAGAAAGGCCATTTGTTCCCCTGACCTGGTGGGCCAGTCCGAAGCTAAGTATAGGCCTGTTAGTGATAGAAATAGCTTAGAAAGTAGAGCTTATGCATGAGTAGTGATTTACTGTGTATAATAAATGTGCTTTGATTTGAATCTTACTAATTGGTGTATTGAGTTATTGATCATTACTTGAACTTGAACCTCGTGGCGGTATCATAAAGATACCTGGCGACTCTAGAGCAAAGGTTATAAAACAGAGCCAATTGAACCAACCAAAAGTTAGCAACAAAAGTCACCCAGAGGTGGGCTGGGCACCAACTGAATAATTTGCATGCCCACGTGGGCGTGCAGCGTATAATGCATTAATGTTTATGGACCGGAGCATGGCATTCTATTTAGCGCCCGGCACTGTGACATTATACAGCATGTGAAGAGTTAATGTTATGTTAAAACTAGCCAGTAGATGGAGCTAAGGAACATACTATGTATTGCACTGGCTCTTGGACTTCTGGGGGAAGTCCAAAGGGAAGTCCAGAGCAGAGTGGATTAGAACTGAAGGAGACAAGGTTCAAAGTGTATTGCAGAGCTAGTTAAGATATTATAGTTATAGTTAGTATATAGAGATAGTGTTAGTGAGTGTAGTTTAATTCTTCTATATGTGTTTAATATTTAGAATAAGCGTTGATCTCAAATTTAGTAGTGTTAATAAAATTAGTTTAGTTCTTCATAAGAGCTTTGTGTATCTTTATGATCACTGTGCCTTCCATACTGAAAATTCATCACAAAGGTTACCCCAGAGACCACTCCCGATTTTTGGCTGACGCATTTCCTGATTCCGGAGTTGGTCAACGAAGAATCCCTCCCGTCGCTTGAGTTTGAGATTCAGTCCCTGGAGATATATCCTACACACGGGGTCCTGAAGACATATGAATTTTCCTGAGTTCTCACATGGCATAGGAATTACAAGCAAGTATCTTCTGCCCATTCGCATTCTAAAAATCTCCGTTACCTCTTTTAGTACCTAGTTAATACCTTATATAAACTATTCATTTTAATTCAAAAGCAAAATGGCGTCAGAGTGCGGAATTCTGGTGCTGTTACGTGTTAAGGTGTTCCAGCATTGCAACTGTCCCACATCCCCCTCAGCTTCCAGCAGTCAAAAACATTTCAGCCATGTGGTGTAATGGTACCAAATCTGGGATAAGAAATTTTGGAATAAATATTCCCTCTCCTTTCTCCTCTTCCAATCCTCATCCCTCCAATCAGGCTTCCAAACAGATGAGAGCAAGCAGCCAGGTTTCCTTCCACTTAATTACATTTAATTGAAGTTCCCATTCAGCAGAACAGTTTTATCACCGCACTGAACTAGACACATGAGTCAACTGAGAAAATTGAAACAATTAGCAGACATGAGGTTCAAGTGTAATAAAACAAGCTGGTAATAGGATATTAAAACTCTTTGGGGTATATCTGTTTTGTATATGTATTTTAAGTATAAATGGAGCCATAAAACATTCGGAAATCTGAATTTCTAGCTTGGGTTGCAGCAAAGGCTAATAATAGACAACAAAGCCCAGTCATTTAAGAAATTATATATATATATGTATTTTGACATAATATACACATATTTTAGAAACCTGATAAACAAAAGGCAAATTGCATGCAAAATAAATAATAGAACGTGTCACCCTTTAACAGTGGTCCCTGGCTTTTAGAAACATTAGAAAATATAGTAATGTAGAAGCAATACAAACAATAATTTAAACATTCACTGGTCAATTCAATCTACATTGCAGATTGCATTCAATTTCCATCTGATGGTAATGTGAGAAAAATGATTGTTCATGCCTGACAATAAAGACATTTAAACATAAAGATGTAGTAAAGAATCATTATTTTGTTGACAATGGGCTATTTTAGCTATAAGTCTGTGTTTTACATTGAACATCGTTAGTATATGTTAATAGCAAGTTACAAAGTCATGTTTTTTTTAACAAACCAGCATTTTGTAAGTGCACAAGGCAAAAATGGGGCATTTCTCCATGTATCCATGAAATTAAATTTTCAAATTTTCTTCATGAAATAAGACAAAGTTAGCCCTATTTCAGAAAGGCAGTATCCTTACAAAATCAGAATTTGATGATTTGGCTGCCATGTCAGGGAATTGCCTGAGAATACTCTTGTGTGCCCGCACAGGTCAAATAGTTGCTGAAATGAAGTGCCCCCTAAGTTCTGCCAGTGCTGTAGACTGGTGCCCCAACATTGGTCACTGTCTTCAGTCAACTAGGTGAGAACATTGGGTGCAGAAGTGGGAAAACGTCAACTCTTAACCAGTGAGAAAATACAAATTGTCCATCCAGAGTCTGTCACACCCTGACAACTTCCATGTCTGTAGAATTAATAAAACCGAATGAGTACATGAGTAATGTGTAAAAGCAGCACCAACAATAAAGAATGCCATCAAATTTGACTGGCGTTGCTTCTATAAATGCAAATGGCATGTTTGAACCTTTGTCCTTGTGAACTTTCTGATGACAAGGAAACTTGCGTAAAATGTGGAAAAGCGAACTTTTAAAAAAAGCGCTTTTTGAAATGTTTCTTCCTCTGTGGACAGTTGTAGTAGTGTCCTCATCAGTCAGAGAATCAACATCATCTTTATCCTCTCTGTTCTTTTTTGGAAAGCTTTTCCAAAAGTTCCTTCACTTCATTATTATTTGGGTCTGAGCATACCAATATCTTCTTTACTTTGAATCTGAAAAGAAGCAGAATAGATTTAAGGTGTGAAATACATATGATACAGACTCTTAATAATGGTATGTAATTTCAGAACCCAGGGAGAGCCACTGTTCTGAATACTTACACCACAGCTTCAATTTTGCAGCGACCATCATTTTGCTGAATGACGTAGTCCTTAATTCTGTTCAAGCGAGGGACTGAAACGGAGTAATTGCGGCAGCAGCTCTTCAGTATTAGATTAGGAACTGGAATTTAAAGTTGAATGAAAAGCATGTTATTTGTTGCATTAATGAAAGAAAAGGAAAACTCTGGAGCAACCTAATTAAGAGCAGACTGATGAGTTTATTGTGCTGCACGTGACAGCCTAACAGCAGCACATGTTGCCTGAAATCTGTAACTGCCATTTCCACTGCTGAATTCAAGTCAATTGTCATAACATTAATTTTAAAATGTCATTGTTACTTCGAGGAACACATGTAAAAAACTATCTTGCTTTTTCTTGTATTAAAAGCAATTTTTAAAAGCAAAATCTACACTGATATACCCTTATAACTAATCTGATGATTGTTCTTAACCAATAAGAGTACAGGACATAATGTGATAAGTTTGATTGGTGATATGTTATTGATCACATTGCTAATCATTGATTACAACATCTCACCTCAGATTAGACCCAATTTTAAAGAACAGTTTTTAAACTTGGTGTAGGACTGATGGAGATACACGATGAATTCTGATTTCAATATTTTCTTGTAATTCTACTTGACATAAGACGGCATTTGCGTATGTATGTATGCACCATTAGAACATTTGAAATGTCAGTGTTGGTTCATCTGTCAAATGACCCATCAATAGTGTCTTTCAATGGTCATTGGCGATGTCTCATTACAAGATTTGCTAAAGATTATAATAATTCTTATTGATATCAGTGGAGACGTACTGAAAGGTAAGTGCACTGGAACCATATAGGCCAGTACCAGCCTTTTGGTAGGTGAATTACTGTTTAGGCGGAGAAGATGGAGTGAACCTCCAGGGCTATTCTAATAGAGAACCCTTAAGTTAATGTGATTCTTGTGGGTTTTTAAAAATAAATTTAGAGTACCCAATCCATTTTTTCCAATTGAGGGGCAACTTAGCATGTCCAATCCATCTAACCTGCACACCTTTGGCATGTGGGGGCGAAACCCACGCAAACACGGGGAGAATGTGCAAACTCCACACGGACAGTGACCCAGAGCCGGGATCGAACCTGGGACCTTGGTGCTGTGAAACAGCAATGCTAACCACTGTGCCACCGTGCTGCCTCCCTTGTGAGTTTTGTTGATTTAGAATCACACACAGTGAAATGTTGTAGCCATGCTAATCATCCCCAACCACCAATTATTATTAGATTAAATCAAATTTGCTGTTTCAATAACACTGAATTGTTCAGTGTACAAATTGAAAATACTTTTCAAGTATTGAAAGTAATGGTTTCATGTTTGTCAATCAATTATTGTCAATCATGAAAAAAACGAAACCATCGAAAAACATAACCAAGGTATTAGAAGATATTCTGTGGCCGTTGAGAGAAAATCTGTTTAGCTATTTCCCTTAAAAGTTATTTATATTTGCTTATATGTTCAGAACAGTCCCATACGTGGTATTGTTAGAAGTATTGAAATTTGGTTTGAATGAAATTTCAAAACTCACTTAGAGATGAGCAATTTGACAGGATTCTGTCGTATCTGTCAGTTGTTGCATTATAAAATGTACTTAGGTGAGAAGGTTTCATGAAAGCAGACAGTAAAGAGAACAAAATAATAGAGATGCAATGACTTCTCTCTCACCTGCTGACACAGTGAACACGATGACACTGAGACAAAACAGCACCGCAAGAACTTGCTTCATTTTCTCAAAGTAGATTTCCTCACTGACTGGACAAAGTGAAAACTCGAACATTTCTTTGAAACGGAGCTTGTATATATCCCCTCAGGCGGTCAGCTTCCTGTCTAAATTCCGTGAATGGAGGTGGTGAAGGGGAGGTGAGTTTCTGTGCCCCTGTGGAAAGTCTGATAAGATGATTAGATTTACGCACCAGCCCCCGGTTCCCATTTTTTTTTAGCTGTTTCCTTTACATTTCTCTTCATTTGAAACAAGTTTTCACAGAAAGCATTGATTTTGTGGCCATCACTGAAGGACCTTTAATTCTTTCAAACTCCTGGTTATTTTGTTTGAATCGATGGGCAAATCTATCATGTTCAGAAAAGCTGGTTTTCTGTACTTCGGTCGACTTCTCAATTTCCTGCAGCTCACTTTTTCGGTGTATCTCATTAACATATCTCTATGCCTCATCTAAACCACAGATCCACCCCCAAAGGACTAAATGGAACAAACTGATCTGCTTCCGTGCTCATTACTAAAGTATGACCATCATATAAAGAAAGTATATTTAATTCTTTGTACTAAAGGTCAGTTGAAGTTCAGCCATTGAACACACATATTGACTGCCTTTTGTTTCAAGCTGTGAAACCTTGATTATCCGATATTACCTGGAAGGTGTGCAGGTAACTCAGACTGCAGTTGATCTAAGCCCACCTGGCCCAAACTTTTGTGTCAGAGATGAATTTAAAACTTGTTCTGATACAAACCAAAGTTGATGCCCATCGATGTCAAAATAAAAGCTTCAACCTGACCTCAGTCCCCCAAGCTGACCTGATTCAGAACATTTACCTGCTGCATGAAGAAGCTTCAGCAAAGTGCAGGATATTGTCACCAAGAATCAACAGATCCAATGCATCAAATACCACCGGCATAGTGGTTAGCACTGCTCCTTCACAGCGCCAGGAATCCGGGTTCAATTCCGGCCTTGGGCGGTTGGCTATGTGGAGTTTGCACGTTCTCCCCATGTCTGCGTGGGTTTCCTCCCACAGACCAAAAATGTGCAGGTTAGGTGGACAGGCCACGCTAAATTGCCTCAAAGTGGTCAAAGGTTAGGTGTAGTTATGGGGATGGGGTGGGGAGTGGGCCTAGGGTAGGATGCTCTTTCGAAGGGTGGGTGCAGATCCAATGGGCTGAATAGCCGCCTCTGCATTGTAGGGATTCTATGGTCTAGTTGGCAGACAATAATTAACGTGCACAGTAAGAACTTCAAAATAGTGACTGAGGTTTTTTTTTCTCTTCGGGTACTTATAATTCCGACTTTGAAAGCTCCGATTGACTCCATCTCCAACACACTCTCAGGCAATGCATGCCAGATCCTGAACGCTCACTGTGTAAAAAAGATTTTCCTCATGCCGACTGTTATTTTTGTTGCCAAGAACCTTTAATCTCTGTCCCATAGTTCTTCACCCTTCCACAAATAGGAACAGTTCTATCTACTCTGTTTAGACCCCTTAGGATTTTGAAAGCCATCAATTAAAATCACATCTCAACCTTATTTTCTCTAAGCAAAACAACCCCAGTTTCTCCAGTCTAGTAATAGTAATCTTTATTATTGGCACAAGTAGGCTTACATTAAGACTGCAATGAAGTTTCTGTGAAAAAACCCCAGTCGCCGCACTCTGACGCCTGTTTGGGTACACTCAGGGAGAATTCAGAATGTCCAATTCACCGAACAATATCCCAAGTAACGAACGTCACTCATCCCTGGAACTATTCCCATAAATCTTTTCTGCACCTTCTCTAAAACTTCCATCTGCTCCATAGAGAAGGGTCTTTTGCCGATCCCACTGAAGTCAATGGAGCGTTGAATGATGTACTGCATTTTACAGTCATAATGTCGCCCTTGATGTGCAGTGCCAAGAACTGTACACAATATTCCAGCTGAAGCCAAACTGAGCTAGATAGATAGATAGATGTTTATAGCATGGAAACAGGCCCATAGGCCCAGCTTGTCCATGCCACCCAGTTTCTATCACTAAGCTAGTCCCACATGCCTGCATTTGTCCCCTGTCCCTCTATACCCACCCTGCCCATGTAACTGTCTAACTGCTTGTGGTAATACCAGGTATTGCGGTACCAGAGAGAGGAATAACCATTGGCTAGACCGCGGGGTCTACCATTGGGCAATGTACATAGCCCCGCCCTGAGAGGCGGGGTATAAGAACTAGTGCCATCCCCAGCAGCCTTCACTTCTGTAACTTCGCTGCTGGGTACAGTTCTATCTGATTAAAGCTGAATCGATATGACTCCACGTGGACTCAAGCGTATTGATTGTGCATCACTGCTTTTTAAAGGACAACATTTCTCCCGCCTCTACCACCACCTCTGGCAGCCCATTCCAGATGCTCACCACCCTCTGTGTGAAGAAATTTCCACAATACCCTCTAGTTTTAGACTCCTCTACCTTTGGGAAAAGATGTCGACTATCTACCTTATCGATGCTCCTCGTTATTTTCTATATAAAATATAAAATATGTTTTAAAAATCTATAAAGGCCCATCATAACTCTTTTGTTGTTGTACTCTATGGTCGGGATTTCACACTGGGCGAGAGACACAGCCACCTAGCATGAATGTCAGATGTAAGCCTATGCTCTGTTCTACCAGCTTGCCTTACAGACATCAAAATCAGTGGTCTCTTAATGGGGGGGGGGGTGGGGGGGGGGGGCAGCAGGAGGGCTATTTCTGGGGTCAGGCTGATAGACCTCAGCAATGGGGCCAATAGGGTGGATGGACAGGGTGGACAGGCTGATGAGGAAAGAAACGTAAGGGGGGAAAGATCTTGGGGAATGTCGTCAAATGGATCCAGGAGGCCCATAAAGGAATAAAGGAGATAGCCCCATAGAACGCCATCAGTCCCAGCATTAGAAACCTTCAAGGTTCACACTTGGCACTGACCTCTGCCCTCCAAGGGGAAAATTGCCTAGGGGAGAGCAGTGGAAAGATGTTCTTAAATTTTCATCAATGCACTACTCATAAGCATCAATTGGCCGATGGGTTGGTGGGCTACGCAATGCCTCCCCTGCCATGGGTAAAACTGCAGCACGTGGATTGGGCAGAGAAGTGGGCTCATAAAGTGGTGCCCATGACATTAAATTCAATTTTACATGCCCCTGCCATCCTCCCTCTACTTGGCAAACGACTTCATTTCATAGAAGTTACAGTGCAGAAGGAGGCCATTTGGCCCATCGAGTCTGCACCGGCTCTTGGAAAGAGCACCCTACCCAAGCTCACACCTCCATAACCCCATAACCCAGTAACCCCACCCAACACTAAGAACAATTTAGCATGGCCAATCCACCTAACCTGCACATCTTTGGACTGTGCAAACTCCACACTGACAGTCACCCAAGGCTGGAATCAAACCCATGTCCCTGGTGCTGTGAGGCGGCAATGTTAAACATTGTGCCACCGTGACACCACAGCTACTCTGAGAACCTCATGATATTGAACACCTTCACCAAATCACCTCTCAATCTTCTCCAAGGAGGGCAATCCCAGCTTCTACAATCTATCCTCCTAACAAAAGTCTTTCATTCACTTTAACAAGATGAATAGAAAAGCAGTATACTACTTAAATGGAGTTAGATTCCAGAATTTGGTGGAACAGAGGTAGCTGGGTAGCCTGGTACATGAATCACAAAAGGTTAGTACGAAGGTATAGCAAGTGATTAGGAAGACAAATGGAATATTGGCATTTATTGCACGGGCAATGGAATATAAAAGTAAGGAAGTTTTACTGCAGCTGTACAGGGCCTTAGTGAAATGCATCTGGAGTACTGTGCCCAGTTTTAATCTCCTTATTTGTTAAAATATATAATTGCGTTAGAAGTAGCTCCGGGAAAGTTAATTCCTTAATTTGAGTCTACTGTCCTGGGGAAGTCGGTGACTGACCTTTAACAGGTGCAAGTTTCAGTTTGGTCTGGTTTTCCTTTGCTCAATACACAGAGGCTGTGTACTGTCTGTGTCCCGACTTGACCACAATTCCCTTTATCCTTTGCGGGCGGCCATTTTAGATGACCACACTATGTTCCCCAAATGTGCATTTTTACCCACTTTCTCAACGAGCCCTGCAATTTTAATCAAAATGTGTACATTTACCCCCAGGTCCCTCTGCTCCTGCACCCCTTTTAAAATTGTACCTTTTATTTTACATTGTGCTTCCTCGTTCTTCCTTCCAAAATGTAGCACTTCACACTGCATTAAATTTCACCCGTCACACGTCCACCCGTTTACCAGCCTGGTTACATTCCTCTTGATGTGCGTTACTATCCTCCTCAGAGTTCATAATGCTTCCCACATTTGTATCACCTACAAATTTTTTAACCTCCCCACACACCCAAATCTAGGTAATTAATATATATATATATATATCAAGCAGAGGTCCTAGTACTGACCCCTGGGGAACTCCACTGTACATCACCTTCCAGTCTGCAAAAACGACTGTTCACCACCATTCGGTTTTCTGTCACTCAGGCAACTTCCACTGTTTAACATGCATGTAGTCCTGTGTTGTGTCTGACTCCTGGCATGCTCTTCTACACGCCTCATTGAACTAACATTTGTCATTTGGCTTTAAAGTAATAGTGGAGTGATTGTTATTGTGATTGAATACAATTCTGATGCTGCCAATGACGCACAAATGGCCAGTTTTGAAATGATAAATATGTCCTGAATTTATCCTATTTTCATCTGTAATGGAACCAAACAATACAATGTAAGGAGTCCTCAGTGTGAGGACAGGACTTTGTCTCCACAAGGATTATGCATTGTGATCTATGACCAACCTCCTACCAATACTGTCATGGACACATGTATCTGCAACAGGTAGATTGATGAAGTTGACGTCAAGTACATTTTTAAGTTTTTGTTAGTTACCTCACAACTCGGTGCAAGCCCAGTCTAGCAGTATATCTTTCAGAACTTAGCCAATTTGGTCAGTAAAATAAATTTGCCATAGTCCCGGATGACCATAAGCTGAGGAGAGAGCTGACTGGTGGTGATTTAATCTGAGGATCACCACACCTCAGGTGAGGGGCAATGTTGCGAAGGTAGGCCTTCAAGAATGACCTCAACCGGTATGGGAATTGAACCTGTGCTGCTGGCCTCACTCTGCATCACGATCCAGCCATCCTGCCCACTGAGCTAAACCAGCCCCAAGAAATCTAGATTGTGATGACCGAGCCAGTTGTAGTGCTATCAAACTACTCTTGGTGATGGACATTGAGGTCCCCCACCCAGAGTGAAATTGGTGACCTTGCTCTCCTCAGTATCTCTTCCAAGTAGTGTTAAACATGGAAGAACACCTGATTTATCAACTGAGGGTTGGTGGTCGATGATAAACATCTGGAGGTTTCATTGCCCATGTTTGACCTGACGCCATGAAACTTAAAGACTTTTAGACTCTGTCCCTCCCAAATGTATAGCACTATACTGCTACCTCTGGTGGGTCGACGTGTTGATGGGACAGGAACTACCCAGGGATGCTGTTTGAGGAGCCTGAAATGTTGACTGGCAGATACAAATCTGTACATGTCTAACTGTTTTTTGAGGAGGTCTTTTGGCCCTTCAAGCCTGCTCTGCCATTTATTTGATCCTGGCTGATCATCCAACAGAGTCGCGTAATCCTGCTTTTTCCCCATAACCTTTGATCCCATTCGCCCCAAGTGCTATATCTAGCCACCACTTGATATATATTCCATGTTTTAGCACCACCTACTTCCACAGGCTCACCACTCTTTGGGTGAAGGAACGTCTCCTCATCTCTGTCCGAAATGGTTTACCCTGAATGCTCAGACTGTGACTCCTGGGGCGAAATTCTCCGTTATCGGCGGAAACTCCGCCGATCGGCGCAAAAAACGGCGCAAATCCCACTTGCGTCACGTCATAAAAATGGGCCGATAGTCTGCGGCCCGAAATGGGCTAGCAGCGACGTAACGGGATCCGCGCTTGCGCAGTGGTTCACGCCGTGCAGCGTCATACGCGCTGCACGGCGTGACGGCTCATAAGGCCGCGCAGCTCCCCCCCACCCGACCGGAACAGCCGACCGCAACACCCGACTTGATGGCTGGCCGTCGCTCAGCCCCGAGGTTCGAGTCACGCGATGTGGAGGCGCTCCTGGATGCGGTGGAGCAGAGGAGGGACGTCCTGTATCCCGGGCACGGCCGCAGAGTTGCCCCACGCCACAGCCGGCGTCTGTGGAGGGAAGTGGCAGAGGCCGTCACCGCTGTGGCCCTAACACCACGGACAGGCACCCAGTGCCACAAGAAGGTGAACGACCTCGTCAGAGCAGGCAGGGTGAGCCTCCCCATATCCCCCATATCCCCCCTCCCCCATATCCCCCCCTCCCCCATATCCCCCCTCCCCCATATCCCCCCCTCCCCCATATCCCCCATATCCCCCATATCCCCCCTCCCCCATATCCCCCCCTCCCCCATATCCCCCATATCCCCCCTCCCCCATATCCCCCATACTCCCCCCTCCCCCATATCCCCCATACTCCCCCCTCCATCATATCCCCCATATTCCCCCCTTCCCCATATCCCCCCTCCCCCATATCCCCCCTCCCCCATATCCCCCATATCCCCCATATCCCCCCTCCCCCATATCCCCCATATCCCCCCTCCCCCATATCCCCCATATCCCCCCTCCCCCATATCCCCCCTCCCCCATATCCCCCATATCCCCCATATTCCCCCCTCCCCCATATCCCCCTCCCCATATCCCCATATCCCCCCTCCCCATATCCCCATATCACCCCTCCCCCATATCCCCCATATTCCCCCCTCCCCCATATTCCCCCCTCCCCCATATCCCCCATATTCCCCCCTCCCCCATATCCCCCCTCCCCCATATTCCCCATATCCCCCCTCCCCCATATCCCCCCTCCCCCATATCCCCCCTCCCCCATATCCCCCATATCCCCCCTCCCCCATATCCCCCCCCTCCCCCATATCCCCCATATCCCCCCTCCCCATATCCCCCCTCCCCATATCCCCCATATCCCCCCTCCCCCATATCCCCCATATCCCCCCCTCCCCATATCCCCCCCTCCCCCATATCCCCCATATCCCCAAGTGAATCCAGCCCTAACCTTAACCTCTGCAATGCACGCGCAACCGATGGCGTGCATTCATATACCTGCCTAACACTGTTGCTTTTTACCCCTGCCACCACCCCCCCCCCCCCCCACAGGAGAAGCGCGCACACAACACCAGGGAGCATGTGAGGACTGGAGGAGGGCCCGCTGATGAGAGGCCACTGACCGTACACGAGGAAAGGGCCCTGGAACTGGCTGGCGGACCTGAGGACCGGGAGGTTGCTGATGCAGAGGTCGGGGCCCCACGAGCAAGTGAGCCACCAACAGCCCGTCCCCATATCCCCCCTCCCCTATATCCCCCTCTCCCGTATCATCTGATCACTGCCTGATGTCTAACCATGCATGCTTCATTGTGTATCGCAGGACCAAACGTCCAGGCACCCATCCCCGCAGATGCAGACCGCCCGCAGGATGCCCCTCGGAGACCACGGGAGACGGAGAGACCCGCACCCTCCAGCATGCGACGCCCGCAGGATGCCCCTCGGAGACCACGGGAGACGGAGAGACCCGCACCCTCCAGCATGCGACGCCCGCAGGATACCCCTCGGAGACCACGGGAGACGGAGAGACCCGGACCCTCCAGCATGCGACGCCCGCAGGATGCCTCTCGCACACCACGGGAGACGGAGAGACCCGGACCCTCCAGCATGCGACGCCCGCAGGATGCCCCGTGGAGACCACGGGAGACGGAGAGACCCGGACCCTCCAGCATGCGACGCCCGCAGGATGCCTCTCGCACACCACGGGAGACGGAGAGACCCGGACCCTCCAGCATGCGACGCCCGCAGGATGCCTCTCGCACACCACGGGAGACGGAGAGACCTGGAGCAACAGGGAGATGACACCCCCGTCACGTGCGGGAGCGACCACCCAGCGATGAGGGGGGCAGCCACAGGCCCCCGTCACATCCGAGCCAGGACACCACTACCCAGGACACCACTATCCAGGACACCCCTACCCGGGACACCACTACCCAGGACACCCCTACCCGGGACACCACTACGCGGGACAGCACTACCCGGGACACCACTACCCGGGACAGCACTAACCGGGACAGCACTACCCAGGACACCCCTACCCGGGAAGACGAAATACCGTACAGTGACTCAGAGTGGATGGGTGGAGACGAACCCCCACCCCAAAGTGCCATGGACTCAGAGTGGGACGAAGAGCACGACACAACGCCACTGCTGTCACCAACACCCTCCACCATCGCAGAAACACTCACCACGGTTGGGCACTTTAGTGATGAGGCGTCTGGTACACTCACTGGTGCGCACAACACAGCCGTCCCGGTACTGCAGGTGGAGGTAGGAGCAGCAGAGGGACCGGGCGGTCGGAGGGCAGCCCAGGCCAAGCGAACATCTGCCGCCCAGATGGATCCCGGGTTCCTGCAGTTACCACACCCACACATAGATCCGATGCAACCACCGACACGGAGACGAGCGAATAGGGTGACGGGTGGCTTGCGGCGGCTGCGGTCGCAGGTGGAGGAGTCCACCCGCGTCCAGGAGCTGGGAGTGGTCCCGGTCATGCGTGCCACCCAGGCTGACACCGCACGGGTGGCGTCCGCGGTGGAGGCAATGGGTGCGACGGTGTCAGACATGGGGAACGGTTTGCGAGGCCTGGGGCCTTCCGTGCAGGCGGCGTCTGTGGCCCAGGAAATGGCTGCCCTCTCACAGGAGGCCATGAGCCAGTGCCAGCGCCAGATGGCAGAGGCGCTCAACGCCATAGCCCAGTCTCAGCAGGCCATGGCCCAGTCTCAGCAGGCCATGGCCCAGTCTCAGCAGGCCATAGCCCAGTCTCTGCAGGCCATGGCCCAGTCTCTGCAGGCCATGGCCCAGTCTCAGCAGGCCATCGCTGAGGGCATCGGCGCCAGTGGCCATGTGCGAGCTGGCGTCTCCCTGTCGCAGACAGGGTTCGACAACCCCCTGGGCTCCATGGCTGCAAACCTGCAGACCCCTGTCGATACCAGCACGGGCCTCCAGGACTGGCAGCGCCAGATGTCGGGGGCGCGTCGGATGGCCAGTCCGTTCGCATCCCCCACCCATGTAGAGGCCTGGGGGCCATCGGGCACCCCGAGGGAGGAGGAGGTGGTGTGGTCCGTCCCGGCTCCCTCTGTAGGGGAGGTCCCGGTACACCGCGACACCTCGGACTCCCCCCCCTTCCGTCCCAGGTGCATCGGGTGGGCAACGGGCAGGACAGGCTGGCAGCTAGCCATCCCAGTCGCCCGGGCCGCAGCCTGGCCCATCTAGGCCAGGACGCCCCAGGAAACGGCCGCCAAAGGGATCCAGTGTCAGAGGGCAGGAATCACAGGAGTCCACCTCCAGTTCTGCTGTACTGTCTGGGGAACCACGTAGACGTAGTCAAAGGGCCCGTAAGGCCAAACAATTAGACACTGAGTAAGTTGGCACGGGTGCAGGGCACAGATGAGTTTTAGGCGCTAGGGCACGTGCATGAACTCCTTTGGTTATTAAAGTCAATGTTACACCTACCGAAGCTGCCTTTGTGCTCTGTCCAAAGTGTGCGGGGGTGTCATGTACGTTGAGCGCAAGTGTGTGTGTGAGGGGTGGTCTTACCTCAGCCCCAGGTGAGTCTGCCCCCTTCCCCCTGGGCCGCCATCAACATCCCCCGGGCAGAGGACGGGACCGTGCGCTGCAGTGTCACAGCCGCATGCAGGGATGGTCCGGGTGGATGGTGGTACTGTGGCCATGGGTCAGACATAGTCCAACGATGTAGAGCCAGGAGCTCATCGGAGGCGGGTTGTCATCATTCTCCATGGCCTGCGATAGACACGCGTCCACCCGCAACTGGGTGAGCCCGGCCCGTTGTGCCGCCGGTGGATCGGCAATTGGGGGTGGGGGGGTGGTGTGCATGCGTGTGGGGTGTGTGGGGTTGGGGAGGGGGGTGAGGGTGCTGGGTGGGTGGATGGGTGGGGGGTATGGGTGGTCGGCTGTTGTCATGGTGTGCGGTCTGTGGCCATACTACCCGATTCCCACGCCCATCTAGTCAGTGAAGCGGGCGTCTATCAGTCTGTCCCGTGCCCGCTGGGCCAGCCGGTAACGGTGGACAGCCACCCGTCTGTGTCTACCCCGTCTGCCCAGACCATTGCCCCCATCCCCCTCATCTGGGGAGGACTGGGCCTTTTCTTGCTGCTCCTCCACTCCGCCCTCCTCTGCCTGCGGCACATCGCCCCTCTGCTGGGCTATGTTGTGCAGGACGCAGCACACCACAATGATGCGGCCGACCCTATCTGACCGATACTGGAGGGCGCCCCCAGAGAGGTCCAGGCATCTGAAACGCATCTTCAGCACGCCAAAGCACCTTTCGATCACTCCCCTTGTCGCTACATGGGCATCATTGTAGCGGTTCTCCGCCTCATTGCGTGGCCTCCGTATAGGCGTCATCAGCCACGATCGCAATGGGTAGCCCCTGTCGCCCAGCAACCAGCCCCTCAGCCGGGGATGGCGTCCCTCGTACATGCCGGGGATGGATGACCGCGACAACACGAATGAGTCGTGTACACTGCCTGGGTGACGGGCGCAGACGTGCAGGATCATCATGCGGTGGTCGCAGACCACCTGTACGTTCATCGAATAGGTCCCCGTCCTATTAGTGAACACAGCCCTGTTATCTGCAGGTGGCCGCACGGCGACGTGCATCCCATCGATCGCGCCCTGGACCATGGGGAACCCGGCAATGGCAGAGAAGCCCACGGCCCGGGCATCTTGGCTGGCCCGGTCCACGGGGAAGCGGATGTAGCGGTGCACCATGGCATAAAGGGCATCTGTCACTGCCCGGATGCACCGATGCACCGATGTCTGCGATATGCCGGACAGGTCCCCACTCGGTGCCTGGAATGACCCCGTTGCATAAAAGTTCAGGGCTACCGTAACCTTGACGGACACGGGGAGAGGGTGTCCCCCGCCAGTGCCACGCGGTGACAGGTGTGCCAGCAGGTGGCAGATGTGTGCCACGGTTTCCCGGCTCATCCGGAGTCTCCTCCTGCATTCCCGGTCCGTGAGGTCCTGGTATGACTGCCGGGGCCGGTACACACGGGGCTCCCTCGGGTGCCTCCGTTGCCGTGGGGCCGCGACGTCCTCCTCCCCCTCCTCGTCCTGTCGGTCAGGTGTCCCTCCAGCCTGGGCGGCTGCCGCCTGCCCCTCTGCGGCAGCCTGCGCCGCCTCTCTGGCACGCTCCTCCTCCTCCTCCTCCTCATCCAGGGCAACATAGACATGAGCGGCTGCCACCACGGCGGCCAACATCGCTGGATGGTCTGAAAACATGACGGCCTGGTGGGGGGGAGGGGAACGTCGACATGTCATCATTGCCCATATCCCCTCCTCCCCCCAGCCAGGTGGCATGGACCGCATGGGTCCAACTGTTGGAGGCTGGCACCTGGCCAGGTGGACCAACTCATTTGCCCTCCCATCACCCACCCCGGCACGGCCCCCTCCCCAACCTCCCCAACCTCCACCCCAGCACGGACCCCCCCCCCCCCCCCCAACCTCCACCCCGGCACGGACCCCCTCCCCAACCTCCACCCCGGCACGGACCCCCTCCCCAACCCCCAACCTCCACCCCAGCACGGACCCCCCCAACCTCCACCCCGGCACGGCCCCCTCCCCAACCCCCAACCTCCACCCCAGCACGGACCCCCCCCAACCTCCACCCCGGCACGGACCCCCTCCCCAACCTCCACCCCGGCACGGACCCCCTCCCCAACTTCCACCCCGGCACGGACCCCCTCCCCAACCCCCAACCTCCACCCCGGCACGGCCCCCTCCCCAACCTCCACCCCGGCACGGAACCCCTCCCCAACACCCAACCTCCACCCCAGCACGGACCCCCCCCAACCTCCACCCCGGCACGGCCCCCTCCCCAACCTCCACCCCGGCACGGACCCCCTCCCCAACACCCAACCTCCACCCCAGCACGGACCCCCCCCAACCTCCACCCCGGCACGGACCCCCCCCCCAACCTCCACCCCGGCACGGACCCCCTCCCCAACCTCCACCCCGGCACGGACCCCCTCCCCAATCTCCACCCCGGCACGGACCCCCTCCCCAACCTCCACACCGGCACGGACCCCCCCCCCAACCTCCACCCCGGCACGGACGCCCTCCACAACCCCCAACCTCCACCCCGGCACGGACCCCCTCCCGGCACTCCCCCGGAGCCCAGCCTACTCTAACCACCCCCCCCCCCCCCCCCCCCCCGCTGCACACACACACAAGCCGAGACACACCTCTCCTCAGGCAATCAGTCTGCGGCCACGCCATTTCCTGCCCAGAGCCAACCCCCCAGGCCGTCACTCACCTCCTCGCTGGTCGGCGTGAGCCTGGAGCACCGGGTCACGCCGATGAAAAGGAGGTTTGATTCACGTCGACGTGAACGGTCATCACGTCGACGGGACTTCGGCCCATCCGGAAGGGAGAATATCGGCAGGCCGAAAATCGGCTGCCTTGCGCAGACCCGTGACATTCTCCGCGGCAGCGGCGCCATTAACGCCCCGCCGACTTTTCTCCCTTCGGAGACTTCGGCGGGGGCGGGGGCGGGATTCCTCCCCCTCCTCGTCCTGTCGGTCAGGTGTCCCTCCAGCCTGGGCGGCTGCCGCCTGCCCCTCTGCGGCAGCCTGCGCCGCCTCTCTGGCACGCTCCTCCTCCTCCTCCTCCTCCTCCTCCTCCTCCTCCTCCTCATCCAGGGCAACATAGACATGAGCGGCTGCCACCACGGCGGCCAACATCGCTGGATGGTCTGAAAACATGACGGCCTGGTGGGGGGGAGGGGAACGTCGACATGTCATCATTGCCCATATCCCCTCCTCCCCCCAGCCAGGTGGCATGGACCGCATGGGTCCAACTGTCGGAGGCTGGAACCTGGCCAGGTGGACCAACTCATTTGCCCTCCCATCACCCACCCCGGCACGGCCCCCTCCCCAACCTCCCCAACCTCCACCCCAGCACGGACCCCCCCCCCCCCCAACCTCCACCCCGGCACGGACCCCCTCCCCAACCTCCACCCCGGCACGGACCCCCTCCCCAACCCCCAACCTCCACCCCAGCACGGACCCCCCCAACCTCCACCCCGGCACGGCCCCCTCCCCAACCCCCAACCTCCACCCCGGCACGGACCCCCTCCCCAACTTCCACCCCGGCACGGACCCCCTCCCCAACCCCCAACCTCCACCCCAGCACGGACCCCCCCAACCTCCACCCCGGCACGGCCCCCTCCCCAACCTCCACCCCGGCACGGACCCCCTCCCCAACACCCAACCTCCACCCCAGCACGGACCCCCCCCAACCTCCACCCCGGCACGGCCCCCTCCCCAACCTCCACCCCGGCACGGACCCCCTCCCCAACACCCAACCTCCACCCCAGCACGGACCCCCCCCAACCTCCACCCCGGCACGGACCCCCCCCCCAACCTCCACCCCGGCACGGACCCCCTCCCCAACCTCCACCCCGGCACGGACCCCCTCCCCAACCTCCACCCCGGCACGGACCCCCTCCCCAACCTCCACCCCGGCACGGACCCCCCCCCCCCAACCTCCACCCCGGCACGGACGCCCTCCACAACCCCCAACCTCCACCCCGGCACGGACCCCCTCCCGGCACTCCCCCGGAGCCCAGCCTACTCTAACCACCCTCCCCCCCCCCCCCCGCCGCACACACACACAAGCCGAGACACACCTCTCCTCAGGCAATCAGTCTGCGGCCACGCCATTTCCTGCCCAGAGCCAACCCCCCAGGCCGTCACTCACCTCCTCGCTGGTCGGCGTGAGCCTGGAGCACCGGGTCACGCCGATGAAAAGGAGGTTTGATTCACGTCGACGTGAACGGTCATCACGTCGACGGGACTTCGGCCCATCCGGAAGGGAGAATATCGGCAGGCCGAAAATCGGCTGCCTTGCGCAGACCCGTGACATTCTCCGCGGCAGCGGCGCCATTAACGCCCCGCCGACTTTTCTCCCTTCGGAGACTTCGGCGGGGGCGGGGGCGGGATTCACGGCGGCCAACGGCCATTCTCCGACCCGGCGGGGGGTCGGAGAATGACGCCCCTGGTTCTGGACACACCCACCATTGGGAACATCTTCCCTGCATCTACCCTGTCTAGTCCTGTTAGAATTTTATAAGTCTCTGTGAGATCCCCCCTCATTCTTCTGAAGTCCAGCGAGAACAATCGTAACCTTGTCAATCTCTCCTCATATGACAGGCCCGCCATCCCTGGAATCAGTCTGGTAAACCTTCGCTGCATTCCCTCGAGAGAAAGAATATCCTTCCTCAGAAAAGGAGACCAAAACTGCACACAATATTCCAGGCGTGGCCTCACCAAGGCCCTGTGCAATTGCAACACCACATTCCTGCTCCTGTACTCTAATGTTGCAGGGTTAACTGAGTTGACTGTTCCTCTTTAATTTTGATGCACAGTCCTCAATGCAGCATCCCCTGGTCACCCAACCAGCAACAATTCTGAAGAAAGGTTATATTCAACTCGAATCATTGGGCGGAATAAGATGGTACCGTCGCAGAGGCCAGAAGATGCAGCAAGCTGTTCAAAATTCCATTGATTTGGGGGAGACTGGAAGATCCTGCCGGTGGGAGGGGCTGTAAAGTTTTGCCCCATAACTGTTTCTCCCTCCACAGAGGCTGCTGGATCTGCTGCGTATTTCCAGCATTTTCTATTTCACTGCTATGTCCACAGGCAATGGCTGCCCTCTGGAACCTCAGGTAATGGCTAACTCTGCATTCCTCATGTGTAAACACGTACATAGGGCTTAATTTTTCCAGCAATGTTGTGGTGGGTTTGGCATCGGGGTTGAGGGGGTCCAGAAAAATAGTGGGAAGGGGTTTGGGAAAGTGACGGGGGTAGCAAGGAGGATCTTTGAAGCATTTTGGCTACTGGGGAAGAGGAAAAATGTCATGCTCCATGGTGATCAGCAGCCAATTTGTACAAATAAGTCCCCAGTTAGGGACGGGTTTACAGCATAGCTGGCATTTTGTCAGCAGTGGAGTGGCGTCCCCACCATGCGTTGGGCTGTTTGTTACATGGAATTGGTTTCGTTGTGCCAGACTTAGGGCCCATCAGAATCGCAAGCTCCATTCTGTTAACAGGAGATTGCAAACTCGAAATGTCACAATTGCGGTCAAGACAGAAGCAGCAGAGGGATTTCCCTTCCATGGAGACTCGCTTCCTAGTAGAGACAATGGCTTGTAGATGCTTCATGTGCAGACTGGTAAGGGTGCCTCCATGTTGTTGTAACCTTGCAGTCCCCACCTTGCATCAGCAGCACCCATATCCCGCAGTGGGGCTGCCTAGGGTTGTGGAACTGCATTAGCAGTGCCATCTAATTGACTCAGCGCTATCGATTGCCTACCCACTGACCTAGACACAATGCTAAGTAAGCTCAGATCCAGTCCATTCGGAAGTCGCCTCTTAGAAAGAAGAGATGGTTGTCTCCCTGCCAGCAAGTGTGGGTTTGGGATCCTGATCTAGTTCCAATGTCAGGGTCCTGAAGTCCATGGTCTAATTCTGCCCATAGAATACCAGCTATACATCATAACTGAACCCGCTTGTCCACTCTTACCCACCTCTGCCCTCAATTCCATGTACAATTTTTAAAACAAATCACTGGATGTTGATCAGGAGTAGAGAGCATAGGGAAGACTTCTTTAAAAAATGTATATATTTATTAAGATTTGACATTATGGAAAATGATGTAACAATGTTACAAAATAATACCATAGCATGAAGAGAACAAAATGGCTTAACATGAGTATAGAGTGGCATAGGAGAACTGGCTTGGTACAAACATTAGATAAAACTAGATGATCATATCACCCCACCAAGGACTGAGGGAAGAACAGGATAATGTCGTAAAGACATGGCAAAACGGTACATACCCTCCCAGTGAGTGAGGCCACACCTGGAGTATTGTGTTCAGTTTTGGTCTCCTTACCTGAGAAAGGACGTACTGGCGCTGGAGGGTGTGCAGAGGAGATTCACTAGGTTAATCCCAGAGCTGAAGGGGTTGGATTACGAGGAGAGGTTGAGCAGACTGGGACTGTACTCGTTGGAATTTAGAAGGATGCGGGGGATCTTATAGAAACATATAAAATTATGAGGGGAATAGATAGGATAGATGCGGGCAGGTTGTTTTCACTGGCGGGTGAAAGCAAAACTAGGGGGCATAGCCTCAAAATAAGGGGAAGTAGATTTAGGACTGAATCGAAGGGTTGTGAATCTATGGAATTCCTTGCCCAGTGAAGCAGTTGTGGCTCCTTCATTAAATGCTTTCAAGATAAAGATAGATAGTTTTTTGAAGAATAAAGGGATTAAGGGTTATGGTATTCGGGCCCGAAAGTGGAGCTGAGTCCACAAAAGATCAGCCATGATCTCATTGAATGGTGGAGCAGGTTCAAATGGCCAGATGGCCTACTCCTGCTCCTAGTTCTTATGTTCTTATGCTGCACAGATCCACATCCATCACAATAAGGTGTTTTTCACAGTAACTTCATTGAAGCCTACTTGTGACAATAAGCGATTATTATTATTTTTAAGTAAGAATAAAGTTCCTGTGACAAGATCGGTCACGCACCAACATACAATTTCTTTGACCGCAGTGGAGCCGCAGGCATTAATGACTCCTCACAGCCATATTTCTTCGATTTGATTTAGATTTATTGTCACGTGTACCGAGGTACAGTGAGAAATATTGTTCTACATACAGTGCAGGCAAATTGTTCCATCCATAAAAAACGTAGGACATACGATAAATACATAATGTAAATACATAGACATTGAGTGAAGCATACAGAGTGTAATGCTGCTCAGTAGAGAAGATGCATGGAGAGATCAGTTCGGTCCATAAGAGGGTCATTCAGGAGTCTGGTAACAGCAGGGAAGAAGCTGTTTTTGAATCTATCTGTTAGTGCGTGTTCTCAGACTTTTGTATCTCTTCCCTGTTGGAAGAGGTTGTAAGAGAGAATAACCCGGGTGGGAGGGTCTTTGATAATGCTGCCTGCTTTCCCAAGGCAGCGGGAGATGTAGACAGTGTCAATGGATGGGAGACAGGTTCCCGTGATGGACTGGGTTGTGTTCACAGCTTTCTTTAGTTTCTTACGGTCTTGAGCCGAGCAGTTGCCATACCAAGCTGTGATGCAGCCTGATAGGATGCTTTCCGTGGTGCATCTATAAAAATTGATCCGTCAATGTGGATCTGCCAAATTTCCTTAATTTCCTGAGTAAGTATAAGTGCTTTTGTGCTTTCTTGGTCGTAGTGTTGACGTGGGTGGACGAGGACAGATTGTTGATGATGTGCACTCCTAGGAATTTGAGGTGTCAACCATCTCGACCTTGACACCATTGATGCAGAGAGAGGTGTGTCTGATACATTGCTTCCTGAAGTCAAAGGCCAGCTCCTTAGTTTTGCTGACATTGAGGGAGAGATTGTTGTCATTACACCACACCAGTAGGTTCTCTGTCACCCACCTGTACTCTGACTCATCGTGTTTGAGATCCGACCCAATATGGTCGTGTCATCAGAAAACTTGTAGATGGAGTTGGAGCCAAATTTTGCCACACAGTCATGTGTATCGGGAGTATAGTAGGTGTCTAAGTATGCAGCCTTGTGGGGCCTCGGTATTGCGGACTATCATCACTGATTGTGGTCTATGGGTCAGGAAGTCGGGGATCCAGTTGCAGAAGGAGGAGCAAAGTTCAGACCCACCTGCACCCATGTAGAAGTGAAGAGTGGGTTCATCGTATCCAACCCTAAATAAAAACAAAAGGAAATACACGAAAACCCCAGTTCTAAGGGGAGTTACAAATGTGCCACACAACACAACTAAACCTCAATCTAAGCCCAGAGCAGAACCAATATCTTTCCATACAATTGTGAAGAAAGGATCTGCAACAACATATTTGAGTTACTATCAGACCCTCGGGGCCTTCCCTCGGGGAATAAAAGAACAGAGGGAGTAGAAATATCAAAACGAACCCAACGGATAACAAGAGAGCCGGGACCTAACCGAAGCCCTGAGCCAGCACGACGCTCGTGAAACACCCACCAATAAGAGGGGAAGAAGTCACTCAACCAACATGAAGGCAACTCGCCACTTGTCACAGGGCAATCGTCAAAGCACAGGACTAGGATCATTATTCTGGCTCCAGCTGAGGTTGGGGCTGGGGGATAGGGGTTGGGGGCAGGGAGGGCGGGGGGGGGGGGAGCATCCTGAAAAGAAGAGCAATCGTCAAGATATCCAGCAATAGTGCGTTTTGGGAGGAAGGGCCGACTCCCTCCTCCCCAGCACCACCATTGGGCCTACTCCAAAAACCAGGCCAGGCCACGATAAGAGCCAGCAACATGCTCATCCAGACAAGAAGAAAAAAGACACAAAACACCCAGGAAATGAATGTCCAAAGCAACACAAGGTGACAACCATCGCAGAAGGAAGACCTAGAGTGGCCCTATTCCTCAACAGCCAGTCCATCATTACTAATCTAACTTCACCATGTGTCAACACTAAACCATGCATCACGCACCAGTAGCTCAAGGAAGATCAAATTGGATGCACCCAGCCTCCATATCAAGAGTACTGAAATATGTCATTCAATTTCCAAACTCAGCCTTCCACCTCTCACCAGAGACCAGGCTCATGTTCACATCCTGCCCGGCCTCCCTCCTCTCCCGAACCCGTCAGGATAGACCACATACCATGTGGTAGTAGGATCTCGACAACACGGAGGTGGCCTGTCACCAGGGAAAGTGCTCTATCAAGTGCAAGAACCTTCTGCACGCTTCCATCACTCTCATAAATGTATCCCGTAATTCTTCGAAGTAAGCGCTGACTACCTGTACTGCAGAGCCGAGATTTTCAGCAAAGCCAGCATCTTCGATAGTGTCCATCATCCGATACCCACAGCATTGCCAAGACGAGAGCCCGCTCAGCAGCAACTGTGCTACTGCAAGCTGGACCCCACCCCAGCCCTCTCCAACCACCATGAACAAATGAGGATTTTAACATTTTACCTCGGCTCGTTCTCGCAAGAACTCCAATCAGGAACTTCTGGGATAGTGCAAGCCACGCAACCCAAGAAAAGACAAATACGAAATGTACACCAGGATGAAACGACAGATTAACAGATGAGCAGAGCTGGAACTCGGGACAACACGATCACTGCCACGCTAACATCAGGTGCCCACCCTCCGTCTTATTTATTAATAGCCCCCCTCTGCCCTGGAACTGGAGCCCCGTGATGCCGAGGCCAATTCTCATCACGTCAGTTTAACTGAAATCACATAGTTCAGTACTGACCAGTCATGAGGTGTGGGGATCTCCCCAATAGGCACGCGATGCCTTCGTGTCACACTGCTCAGTAACCCAACAGGGGAGTTTTGGCTGGAACTTTTAACAAGTTGCTACATTTTGCTTTCTGTGTTAATCCCCCACCAAAGGGGAGAAACCAGTAATACATTATGTTCATCTTGTGACTACTTAGTCTGAGTATGTTAGATATTTGTACTGTATTTTCCATCAGTAATTACAGAATGCGAATAATTTTTCTTTATTAGTTTGTGCTGTGTGTTTGAGGTATGTTGTGATGTGTGGATTTGTGAAATGCCAGATCCAGCTCTGACGTGTCGCGGTGTGAACCTGATCGGGTTTTTGTGTGCTGTTGTTTGGTTCACTTTCTCTGCAAGGTGCTTGTGGAGTAAGTGGTTTGATTTTCAAAGTTTGCTGTAACTGTTCTCATTAAGTTGCTGATTGTGTTATCTTCATAGATTGGGGCTAAAAACCCAACAAAGCCCAATACGCGATCGCGATACACAATTAATCTGTGCCCACCGAAAGCAACTCAGGTAGCCTGCTAACCTCATAATGACTGCTCATTTCCATGTTAACAACATCCGACCTTCCATGGTCAAACATGTGCCGAATCGCTGCACCCTCATCAGGCACCCCAAGTCCATGAGGGGTATCCACCAATTAAAGCGACTGTGCACCACTTCCAGCCAGCCTGCACTTTTTAAAGGGGAGTCACATTCTGGCTGCAGCAGCTCATTTGACTGGCTGGGAAGCAGGAGGAAATCTCAGTAATAACACAGCAGCTCAGAGAGAAGATCCCCCAGGCTCTCGGATGCAACTCAGGAGGCTTCTCGCCAATCCTGAATTGCTCTCTCATGGTTGGGTCCTGCAATAATCACATGCTCAGTCTGCTTGCTTCACGCTCCCTCTGGAGAAAAATAATCGTGTTTCCCTTGCTCTCTCTATCAGTTCCGATGACTTTTTAAAAATTAATATTTTTATTGAAGGTTTTCCATTTAACCACAAGACGTAACTGTAATGATATGTATATAGTCAGGTTAGTGAAGGGTTAATTATTACATCTCTGTGTAATTCAAACACTAGAGGGCACCACCACTTCTCTGCATATAAATCAGACCCTGAGGAAATTCTGGGTAGTTAGTGAAGGGGAAAGCATGGGAACAGCACTAGGAGAAGATTAGATTAGACAAGAGTTAACATGAGATTAGATCATAGTATAGTTAGTGACTATTTAGATTATTGAGTACTGCTAGACAGATTCAATGTTACTTTATTATTAACTACAGCTCAGTAGAGTGTGAAAACTTCATTTAATTAATAGTTTTACAATAAATTTGTTTTGTTTCAATCTAACGATTGGTGGATTCTTTGTCGTCAACACATCGGATCATTCTGAAAGAAAAGATAAAGAACACAACATATTACCAACAAGGGTAATATAACAGCAACAAATGCCCAAAATCTAACCCAGTACAGAAGGATCATTACTCCACATATACAAACAGAAAAGATTAGCAAATACTCACACAATTGGTTCAGATTAACAATCATCGTAATCATTGTAGTCGTATCTCCTTTCGTATGGATAATAAGGATACCAGGAAGAGCGAGGATCTCAGGATAACAGGAGAAATACCTGAGCACATGGCCCCGAGATGCACCCCCTCCTCCACAGCACAACAAAGACAGAGCTACACAATATACAGGGGTTAAATACAACTAATCGATATCTAACACAGCAGTCCAAGGCCTCTAGCAGTGAAAGTAAAGCCCAGAAATAGAGGAACAACAGGATACTGCCTTCGGTACAAGATGTGGCTTGGCAGTGTACCCTCTCATATACCGGAGCCAATAAACCAAGGATTCTTGCACCATGTCAAGATTCACACCGCAATATACCTCAGTCTTCTCCAGCCAAATCAGAGGCACCGTTCAGACTCCATTGTCACAGGAAAACTTAAACCATTTTCTACTAAGGATAGCCCGCCGACAAGAAAAGAAGCATTGTCAAGACACCCATCAACAGGATATCCTGAGGGAGATACAACCCTCTGCCTCCTGACAGGATAAGGGACACACTCTAGAATTAAATATAAATCAGAACCTGTATCAGCACATCTACCCAGATAAAGAAAGGAAACCGCAGAGGGAGAGGAACACCAGGATTAGCCAATAGACGTCAGACATGTCCAGCAGTGTACACTTTCGCAGAAAGGAAGCCAGGAACAGAACATCATAACATCATAAGAAACAGGATACTACTCCATCCCCCCCCCCCCCCCACCTCCGCCCCGCGCCCCCCCATTTCCACCCCAGGGGAGCTCAAGCCTCAAGAAGGTGAACAGCCTGAAATTCCCGATATCAGACCACTTGGAGGAGGGCGACTTACTCCTCCAAGAGAAGGAAAATTCTAACAACGCTGAACTGAAGCACTCAGACTCACAGACTCACGCTCAGGACCCATAGCTACCAGGATACCACATCCCCAGGGGAACCACATCTCAAGGAGAGTAGTCCAAAAACACTCAAAAGGGGCCACCTCAGGGGAGGGTACCCAATGTATCCACCACCTGACCCGGATAAACATAGTTACGACTGTCCTAAGATACTCAATCGAGCTAAACTAGGATAAAGGGCAAACTAGAATAGGGGCCAACAAACCAAGGGTACTCTCATTACTCTTATACATCGAACAAAATGTGGTGTTGGGTGTTCTGACACACAGATGAGCCAACACGGTTGTATATGGTACAACGCTATTTTATTCAAACTTACTATGTCTTTGTCTTGACACTCTGCACGTGGGGGTTCCCTGCTTGTGATTTTGTAATAGCTCTTCTCTGTGTCTTTGTCCCCAGACCTACTGAACACCAGGTGTCGTGCTCGTGCTTTTTATGTGGTTGGTGTTCTTGTCTGTGATTGGTTGTGGTGTTGTGTGCTCTGATTTGCCTGTTGGTGTGTCCATCATGATGTGTGTGTTTGAATATCATGACATCCCCCCTTTTTACAAAGATATGTGCCTACGTGGTAATAAATATGATCGTGTCGTGAGTGCATCTAAGAGTGTGTGTGTGTGTCGTGTGCAGCATGTGCATATGACGGAACTATGTACATGGGGCGATGTCGGGTGCGTCACATGAACCAAGTTGTACCATAACATAACATAAATGCGAACGAGAGAAGAAAAAAAAAACTTGAACAGTTGTCCAGTCAGACGACATCTGGAACGATAAACAACAGGTTATCATGTAAAATTGTGCAACTTGTTAGACATATGAACGGTATTATAAGTCCAGTCTAATGGGCTTGCGACGAGTTCGGGTTGACCGCCTCAAGGGTGGACCAAGAACCACCGGCTGCTGTGCAGGCATGGCCATGGGTGGCGATGGAAAGGGCGTGATGTGCGGCAGCTCCACAAAGTCATCCTCGGAAGCCTGTTGAGGATCTGGCGTGTGCGTACTGTGTGGCTGTGAGCGTGGAAGTCGGCGAAGGGCGCGCCGATTGCGGCGACGCACTGAACCATCCGGCATGCGAACCAGGAACGAGCGGGGAGCCACTTGTCGGAGGACTTCGGCCGGTGCTGACCAGCCACCATACGGTTGATGGACGCGTACTTTGTCTCCGGAGGACAGGGGGGGCAGGTCCGTTGCTCGTGTGTCGTACCGACTTTTCTGGCGATCACGCTGCATTTGCATGTTCCGAAGAACCGTCTCATGGTCTGTTGTTGGTGCCAGGATGGAAGGTACCGTCGTCCTGAGGGAGCGACCCATTAGTAGCTGCGCTGGCGAGAGACCCGTGGATAGCGGGGCCGATCGATAGGCCAGCAAGGCGAGGTTAAAGTCCGATCCGGCAGTAGCCGCCTTGCACAGGAGCCGCTTGGCGATGTGGACACCCTTTTCAGCCTTCCCGTTCGATTGTGGATGTAGAGGGCTGGATGTCACATGAGTGAAACCATATGCTGCGGCAAAGGACGACCATTCACGGCTGGCGAAACAGGGTCCATTGTCTGACATGACAGTCCTTGGAATGCCATAGCGAGCAAATGTTTCCTTGCAGGCCCCAATGACTGCGGACGACGTCAGATCATGGAGAGGCATGACTTCCGGGTAGTTTGAGAAGTAGTCTATAATAACGATGTAATCTCTGCCGAGCGCGTGAAATAGGTCAACACCCACCTTCGCCCAGGGGGACGTCACCATCTCGTGTGGTAGAAGTGTCTCCGGAGGTTGCGCCGGCTGAAACCTCTGACAGGTTGTGCAGTTGAGCACCATGTTGGCTATGTCTTCATTGATACCCGGCCAATATACCGCCTCCCGGGCCCTTCGTCTGCATTTTTCGACGCCCAAGTGGCCTTCGTGTAGTTGATGAAGAATCATCTGGCGCACGCTGTGCGGAATAACGATCCTGTCTGATTTCATAAGGACCCCGTCTATGTTGGTAAGATCATCTCGCACATTATAAAACTGGGGGCACTGCCCTTTGAGCCACCCTTCCGTCATGTGGCGCATCACTCGCTGCAGAAGGGGGTCAGTCGCCGTCTCTGCGCGTATGTGGGCCAGACTAGGATCATCAGCTGGCAGATTTGCAGCTGTCAGAGTTACGTGTGCCTCAATTTGACGCACGAACCCCTCCGCATCTGGTGGTGTGCTCACTGCTCGGGAAAGAGTGTCCGCCACGATGAGATCCTTCCCCGGAGTGTAGATCAGTTCGAAATCGTACCTCCTGAGTTTAAGTAAGATGCGCTGGAGGCGAGGAGTCATGTCGTTCAGGTCTTTGTTAATGATGTTGACCAGGGGGCGGTGGTCAGTTTCGACCGTAAATCGTGGCAGGCCATACACATAGTCGTGGAACTTGTCCAGTCCAGTTAACAAGCCCAGGCATTCTTTTTCTATTTGCGCGTAGCGCTGTTCGGTAGGGGTCATGGCTCGTGAGGCATATGCAACCGGGGCCCATGACGACGTGCTGTCTTTTTGCAGGAGTACCGCTCCAATACCAGATTGGCTGGCGTCTGTTGAGATCTTTGTAGGGCGAGTCGTGTCAAAGAACGCCAGCACTGGTGCCGTGACCAGTTTGTGCTTGAGCTCCTCCCATTCCCGCTGATGCGATTAGTGCCAGTTGAATTCTGTCGATTTTTTTACGAGATGGCGCATATTTGTCGTATGAGAAGCCAGGTTGGGAATGAACTTCCCAAGGAAGTTGACCATGCCCAGGAATCTTAGGACAGCCTTCTTGTCAGCCGGTCGTGGCATGGCTGTGATGGCGCTAACTTTGTCTGCATCGGGACGGACCCCTGACCTTGAGATGTGGTCCCCGAGGAATTTCAGCTCCGTCTGGCCGAAGGCACACTTCGCACGGTTGAGACGCAGGCTATTTTGTCGTATGCGGGTGAAGACACGTCGTAGACGATGCATGTGTTCCTGCGGAGTGGTGGACCAAATGATGATATCGTCCACATATACACGTACCCCTTCGATGCCTTCCATCATCTGCTCCATAATGCGGTGGAAAACTTCAGATGCTGAAATGATGCCGAATGGCATCCGGTTGTAGCAGAATCTGCCAAAAGGGGTGTTGAATGTGCATAGTCTTCGGCTGGCCGGGTCCAGTTGGATCTGCCAAAATCCTTTGGACGCATCCAATTTGGTGAATATTTTGGCTCGCGCCATCTCGCTGGTGAGGTCCTCTCGTTTCGGGATGGGATAGTGTTCCCGCATGATGTTGTTATTCAGATCTTTAGGATCTATACATATACGGAGCTCGCCAGAGGGCTTCTTTACACAGACCATGGAGCTGACCCATGGCGTGGGCTCCGTGACCCTGGATAGGACCCCTTGGTCCTGAAGAACCTGCAGTTGTACCTTGAGGCGGTCTTTGAGTGGCGCAGGAACCCTGCGAGGTGCGTGAACGACAGGGATGGCGTCCGGTTTGAGTCGAATCTTGTACGTGTATGGCAATGTCCCCATGCCTTCAAAAACCTCCTGGTTGTGAGCAAGGAGGGAATGGAGATTTGCGTGGAACTCAGCATCCGGGAAGTCGGATATCTCATCTGGAGAGAGAGACATAATGCGCTGTACCAGGTGAAGGACCTTACACGCCTGTGCGCCCAGTAACGAGTCCTTTGATGAGCCGACAACTTCGAAGGGGAGTGTGGCCGTGTGCATCTTGTGAGTTACCTGTAGCTGGCAAGATCCTATGGACGGGATGACGTTCCCGTTATAGTCAACCATCTTGAGCCGGGATGGCGTGATGGGTGGTTTGACCTTCATGGCCTGGACTGCAGAATATGCAATCAGGTTGGCGGATGCGCCGGTGTCCAGACGGAAGGTGACGCGCGATCGGTTGACCGTCAGGGTGGCACACCACTCATCGGCTGGATTGATGGCATTGACCTTGTTGACATCGATGACGGAAACGCGGAAGGCATCCTGGTCATCTGCATCACTTAACTGGAAGTCTTGATGCGTGGGCTGGACGGTCCTGACTTGTCTGCGAGATTGTCGAGGATGTGCCGGATCCATGGGTTGAGCCGAACGACAGTGGGCAGCGTAGTGGCCCATCTTGCCACATCTGAGGCACTGTCGGTTTTTTGCAGGACATTGCCCTTTTAAATGTAGAGCTCCACAATTGCCGCACGTCATGACGTCACGGCGTTCGTTGCGCCACTGCGCATGCGCAGTGCGATCTTGCGGTGGGCGCGCCTGCGCAGTGCGTCCCTCGTTGTGGCCGTTATTTTTGGCGCGCACCTGCGCGGGAGACCGCGAAAAGCGCGGGAAGCGGCCGCTGTCGTCCGGGCCGTGGGTCGGGAAGTAATCGAGGGCCTGGATGCGTTCGACGTCGTGGGCGGCCTGGCTTGCCGATTCGACGGCTGGGGACCCCCTCCGTGCCAACTCGGACGCCTGAAATCGGGCAAAACGGCAGGTAGCATTTTCGTGGAGGACACAGGCTTCCACAGCAGACGCTAAGGTGAGGCTTTTTATTTTAAGAAGTTGCTGGCGTAGGCCACTAGAGGCAACGCCAAAAACAATCTGGTCCCTGATCATGGACTCTGTGGTGGTGCCGTAACCGCAGGACTGCGCTAGAATCCGGAGGTGCGTCAAAAAGGGTTGAAAAAGCTCCTCCTTACCTTGCAGGCGTTGCTGAAAGAGGTATCTTTCAAAACTTTCATTCACTTCAACTTTAAAGTGCTGGTCCAGTTTGAGGATGACCGTGTCATATTTGGATTGGTTTTCGCCTTCTTCGAACACCAGTGAGTTGAAGACGTCGAAGGCGTGCTGACCTGCGTAGAAGAGGAGCATTGCAATCTTCGTTTCATCCGAGGCACTCTGTTTTTCGGTGGCACGGATGTACAGGTCAAATCGCTGCCTGAAGAGCTTCCAATTGGTACCTAGGTTCCCCGCGACTTGCAACGGCTGCGGTTTGTCGGTGCGGTCCATGTCCAGAATGGCAGGTTAGTAGGCAGGTATCGATCCACTCCTGTACCATGTGGTGTTGGGTGTTCTGACACACAGATGAGCCAACACGGTTGTATATGGTACAACGCTATTTTATTCAAACTTACTATGTACAGTTTTGTCTTGACACTCTGCACGTGGGGGTTCCCTGCTTGTGATTTTGTAATAGCTCTTCTCTGTGTCTTTGTCCCCAGACCTACTGAACACCAGGTGTCGTGCTCGTGCTTTTTATGTGGTTGGTGTTCTTGTCTGTGATTGGTTGTGGTGTTGTGTGCTCTGATTTGCCTGTTGGTGTGTCCATCATGATGTGTGTGTTTGAATATCATGACACAAAACAAATAACCCTTGTCTCTAGGCACCCTAGAGGTGCCACCTAGGCCCCACCATTAACCCGATTCCACCCATTTCCCCTCATTAAAAGAACCCTAACAACAGGATGATTTGCCCACCTTACATTCCATGACCCAAGTAATCAAGTACCAACTGTCACTACCTGCGCAGCCAAGTAAATATAAAATATAAATATAAAAGACCAATCCAAGAAAGGCTAGAAGTCCAAGAATTAACCGACCACGCGTGCAACAGTACATATGTCCTGTATTCCAACAATACCAGAGGCACCAACGACAGTCTTTTCCAGGATAATTTGGGTGGGATTCTGTAATAATGGGGCTATGTCCCCATGCTGGCGTGAAAAGCGGCGCCAACCATTCTGGTGTCAACGGTCCCCAATAATGGGGAATTTTCCCCTTCCTAGGGGGCTAGGTTGGCGCCCGAATGGTCCCCGCAGCTCCAGCCGGCGCGGAACGGCCCGCGTGAGTTCACGCATGTGCGGAACGGCTGCCGTGATTCCGTGCATGCGTGGATCGGCTGGCGTATTTCCACACATGCGTGCTACGGCCGGCGTATTTCTGGGCATGCGCAGGGTTTCCATTCTCCGCGCCACCTCCCGGGCAATATGGCGCAGCCCTATAGGGGCCCGGTGCGGAGTAAAATAGACCTCCACAGAACCAGCCCACCCCGCCGATCGGTAGGCCCAGATCGCGGGCCAGGCCACCGTGGGGACATCCCCTGGGGTCTGATCCCCCGGCCCCCCCTCCAGGACGGCCCACGCAGGCACACCTTCCAGGTCCCACCGTATGGGACCTGAGTAACCCACGCCGGTGAGACTCAAACAAACTCGACGGCCACTCGGCCCATCGGGGCCCGGAGAATCGCCGGGGGCACAGCTGTCAACGGCCTCTGACCGGCGGGGCGGGAATCCCATGGGCACCCAAGAACCAGCCCCAGAGAATGGGGAAGCTGACATCGGGGCGGCGGGGTGCGATTCTCGCATCCCCCCATGGATCCCAGCCATGATCTGTCGGTACCTTAAAGGAGACAAGCAAGGATTTCTGAATCTTCAAATCAGAAAAATACGAACGAAAAACGCAGTGGGCACATTCTAACGGAAATGTTTCTGAGTGCGATCTACCAGCCTTGTTGTGCCAGGCATGAAAACGAGTGGTCCGGTTAGAATGCAGGTGAGGCCGAAATCGGGAACCACACCGGCTGCCGATTGGCTTCTGATTTAACTGGCCCACTCCCTTTGCTGAGATCCGGATCCGACCGCAGCGTGGCGGGAAACCAATAACCACGAATTAAGTCCAATCTCCATACCATTTAAAAAAAATTTAAAGTGCCCAATTATTATTTTTTTTCCAATTAAGGGGCAATTTAGCGTGGCCAATCCACTATTTTTGCACATCTTTCAGTTGTGGGGGTGAGACCCACGCAGACACGGGGTGAATGTGCAAACTCCACACGGAGTGACCCGGGGCTGGGATTAAACCCGGGTCCTCGGCGGCGTGTGGCAGCAGTGCTAACCATGGCGCCACCGTGCCGCCCCCAATCTCCATACCATAAATGTGAAGAACCCCCTATCGAACGGCCTCCTGTGATCTAACCGCCTCCTAAGTGAGTGGTCACCGGGCGCTGTTTAGCACACCTATTTAAAAATGTGGAAACAGCGTAATGTCTGCTGTGGAGTTTCGAGGAAGTGAGTGGCCATCTTCGAAATCAGGCAGTCAGCCAGGTAGCACTGGGCCCGGCATGCCACCCCCTGGATCGTGTATACCCATAACAGGGGCAGTTCCAACTGCTGCAGTTTGTCGCAACGAATACCCCCGTGACAGACCCCCGTTCATGATAATATGGTGATGGTCACGTTAACTCCCACTGACTGTGGCGGATGCTGGCTGCACAGCTGAAGGCTATTGTTAATGGGGAACTGGCAATCCTAGTAATGTGAGCACTTCACAGCTCGCATGTGGATTCCCGTGGGTGCCTGTGCTACGACGCAGGCAATTGTTGCTGCCCAGCATCTCAATCAGACTGTGAGGCCTGGACACTTTGCCTGAACACTTGGGGCATCAACAACACAGTGGCAGCAGCCAAGCTGAGCTACAGCACTGGAGATATCCCCGTGACAGATGATGGTTGTGTGGACCGAGGAGAGAATCAGCTCCCAGCCCAGTAATATTTCCACACTGTTACACATGCTGACCCCGTGACGTGCCATTTGTCAGGAAGGATGGACTCGGGCGAGCTGGCGTCCGCTGTCAACTCCCTGTAGGGATGGAGGGTCCATATGCCCCTGCAACATCTGGCAGCTCTCCAATGTCTGCACCATGGTGTTAATGCTTTCCGTGGTGTCCCTCTGTGAGTGGGCTACGCTGTGCAGTGCCTCGCTAATGTCCGCATGCATCAGGAACATGGTCCTCAGCGACCAGGACATGCTCTGAGGCACGTCGGCAATGTCCACCTGAGACTGGGACATGCTCCGCAGCGCTTCGGAAAGGTCCACCTGCGTCAGGCAACACATCCTCCAGCACTCGGACATGCTGTCGAGGTGCTCAGTAATGCTATCATTCATTGAGCTGTGCCTCGGACACCACCACTCATGCTGCTGACGTTGTGCTCCAGGCTTTCCACTGTGGTCACCACCCTAGCAATGTTGGCCTCGGTGCCACACATTGTCTGTGCAATCTACTGTGCCCTTAGCCTCTGGGACACCTTCAATCGGCTATGAACCTGCTGGAGTGTCGCTGACATCCCCCTCTGAATATCATGGCCATATCCTATCGGCTGCATCAGCTCCGGGATAGCCTGGTCCAGAGGCTCAGCATCCAACTGGGAACTCTGCTTGGTCCTGGGATGCAGCAGACTACCGACTGCTGTCTCCCATGGATGTTCCTCCCTCCATCTGAGATTTATCTGCAACTGTGTGGAGATCACCAAATTGTGTCCCAGAAGCCTGTCCATTACTTTTGCCCACTGAGGCTTGTATCTCTGCGCTGGTTGAAGGTGGGGATGACAATCGTGATGTTTATTGGGGAGGCGGGAGGGGGGGCAATCCCGATGGGCCGGCACCAGCAGTGGCGATCCTGCGGGAGAAAGGCCATGTGGTCAGTGAGAGGGAAGGATTATCATGCTGGCATGAACAGTTCACGCGTGACAAGTCATCTGGGTAGGGGGCCGGTGGATCGTCCCCTCTGCAGCATAGGCCAAGCTTGATCTCCAGGGCTCGTTCCTTGTAGGGGGTGAGGACCCCGAAGTCCAGCAACGTGCCACCCGTCTTGGCTATATCCCACCGATTTTGAACCAAATCTTGCTGTGGGGACATGGAGGAGGGCATTGTGAGCCGGATACTTGGATTGGATTGGATTTGTTTATTGTCACGTGTACAGAGGTGCAGTGAAAAGTATTTTTCTGCGAGCAGCTCAACAGATCATTAAGTACATGAGAAGAAAAGGGAATAAAAGAAAATACATAATAGGGCAACACAACATGTACAATGTACTACATAAGCACTGGCATCAAATGAAGCATACAGGGTGTAGTGTTAATGAAATCAGTCCATAAGAAGGTCATTTAGGAGTCTGGTAACAGAGGGGAAGAAGCTGTTTTTGAGTCTGTTCGTGCGTGTTCTCAGACTTCTGTATCTCCTGCCCGATGGAAGAAGTTGGAAGAGTGAGTAAGCTAGGTGGGAGGGATCTTTGATTATGCTGCCCGCTTTCCCCAGGCAGCAGGAGGTGTAGATGGAGTCAATGGATGGGAGGCAGGTTTGTGTGATGGACTGGGCAGTGTTCCTGACTCTCTGAAGTTTCTTGCGGTCCTGGGCTGAGCAGTTACCATACCAGGCTGTGATGCAGCCAGATAGGATGTTTTCTGTGGTGCATCTGTAAAAGTTGGTAAGAGTTAATGTGGACATGCCGAATTTCCTTAGCTTCCTGAGGAAGTATAGGCGCTGTTGTGCTTTCTTGGTGGTAGCGTCGACGTGGGTGGACCAGCACAGATTTTGAGATGTGCACCCCTAGGAATTTGAAACTGCTCACCATCTCCACCTCGGCCCCGTTGATGCTGACAGGGGTATTACAGTACTTTGCTTCCTGGGGTCAATTACCAGTCAATTACTTCATGCATCGCGGGGCGGGGGATGGGTGACAAGGCGAGGGACAGCCATGGACACCACTGTTGGGCATGGGTGGGGTGTGCTGGTGAGCGGCAGGAGGTGCAGTGGCACGGGCACAGGATTGTCCTGGGCCGGCGGGGTGGTGCCAGGCGCAGGGTCATCGGGGGAGGGGGCTTCTGGGAAAGGCAGGCAGGATCGGTGCAGGGGAACCAATGCCAACCTACACGCACGGCCCTGTGGAGGTCGTTTATATTCTTGTGGCACTGGGTGGCGGTCCTCCTGGTCACACGCCCTGAGCTAACGGCTGCTGCCACCACCTCCCAGGCAGCACTGGCTGACACTCCGATCCCCTTGGGGGAACAGTGTACCCCTTCTGGACTATACCGCTTCCATGAGACGGGCCAGGTCGGCATCTCCGAATCACGGAGCTGGTCTGCACGGTGACAAGGCTGCGTGCTCTCTGGGATTTGCTCTCTGGGATCGGTTTAAGTGCTGCCCCCCCTTGTTAGAGGAGAGCTGCCAGGTACAGTCCCATCAAATCTGTCGGCATAAAGCCCGTGGGGCATCATTAATTGCCCCAATTAACATCAGTTACCGGTGATGGCCTCGCCAGTCGGCCATCGGGAGACACTCGACAATTCCCATTCGCAATCACACTTATAAAAAACATACATATTGAAGCGGGGGGGGGCCATTCGGCCCTTCGAGCCTGCTCCGCCATTCATTATGATCATGGCTGATCATCAAGTTCAAGACCCTGATCTCACCTTCCCATCATATCCTTTGATCCCTTTAGCCCCAAGAGTGTTCAAACAAGGATTACAGCACATAACAAATAAGTAAATACTGCACAACCCTCATGACATACAACCCAATAAAAAGAAGGAGACCCACATAAAATCCCCAAACAAGGAAATGTCTCTGTATTGCAAATACTGATCGGTAAGAATTAAAAATTTGACACAGGACCAGAACCCTATTGGGCAGATCTTCTTACCCACCTCGCTCCTCCAGTACTACATATCAAAACCAAAATTACATGCAAATGCTAATGAATAAAAAACTAAGGTCTCCCTCATTCCAACACTGGAGCATGCCGGTAGATGAACATCAAAGAAAAAAAAAAATGGACAATCCTGATTTTCGCAGCATAACAGGTTAACAGTTCCTGTGCTCATATCTCATACTCCATCATCTTATTTCCAACGGCATCGCTGAAGCATAGGCCTGCTCGCCAGCGAAACCTCCACTGCGAACTGGGCCCCATCCCGGCCAGTTCTGACCATCTCAATCAAACAACAATTGTTTTAACTTAACTCGGCTCCCCATCGGCAAACTTTAGTCAGGATCTTCCAGGAACATGGCACAGATCATATACATCAGTATGAAACACTTGTGGGTTGCACATCAGGATAAAAATAAAGGATAAAAAGATGAGCAGAGCCAGACTAGTGAAAATGCAGCTTCTCCTGCGCTTACATCACATGATCCCCCTCCAGTGACACTTTACTAACACGAGTGACAGTTGCTTAACTTTAGTATAACGTCATTAACCTGAGTAACTGTTTACTAACCTCAACAACAGTCCTTTCACTTCAGTCTAACTGCACTAACCTCAGAGCCTCAGTGAGTTTACTGTTCTCACTGACTCAACTTTCCTCAGTGACAATTCATTAACGTCAATATAACTCCAGCAACCTCACTGACAATCTGCTAACGCCACCATCAGCAAGTCAGGCTGAACACAATATGACCTACACATTTGCTTAGTGCCATGTTTGGAAGAATTGTTGCTTTCACGTCAGAACATAGAGCATATAGATCATAGAACTGTACAGCACAGTACAGGCCCTTCGGTCCACGATGTTGTGCCGAACTAGTCTGAAACTAAGATCAAATCAACCTACTCCCAATCATTCTAGTGCAATCCATATGCTTATCCAATAACCGCTTGAAAGTTCCTAAAGTGTCCGGCTCCACTACCATAGCTGGGAGTGTATTCCACACCCTAACCACTCTCTGAGGAAATACCCTACCTCTGACATCCCTTCTATACGTTCCACCATGAACCTTATAGTTATGCCCCCTTGTAACAGCTACATCCACCCGAGGAAAAAGTCGCTGAACCTCCACTCTATCTATCCCTCCCATCATCTTATACACCTCAATTAAGTCACCTCTCATCCTCCTTCGCTCCAATGAGAAAAGCCCTAGCTCCCTCAACCTTTCCTCATAAGACCCACCCACCAATCCACGCAGCATCCTGGTAAATCTCCTTTGCACCCTTTCCAATGTTTCCACATCCTTCCTATAATGAGGTGACCAGAACTGCACATAATGCTCCAAATGTCCTGTACAGTTGCAGCATAACCTCACGGCTTTTAAACTCAATCCCCCTGTTAATAAATGCTTTCTTCACGGCTCTATTCACTTGGGTGGCAACTTTCAGAGATCTATGGACATGAACTCCGAGATCTCTCTGCTCCTCCACATTCTTCAGAACCCTGCCGTTAACCATGTAATTCGCATTCACATTTGTCCTACCAAAATTAATCACCTCACACTTATCAGGGTTAAACTCCATCTGCCACTTTTCAGCCCAGCTCTGCATCCAATCAATGTCTCTTTGCAGCCTACAACAGCCCTCCACATTATCCACTACTCCACCAATCTTGGTGTCATCAGCAAATTTACTAACACAACCTTCAACTCCATCATCCAAGTCATTGATAAAAATCACAAATAGCAGAGGATCCAGCACTGATCCCTGTGGTACGCTGCTGGTGAATGGGCTCCAGGATGAAAATTTACCATCTACCACTACCCTCTGTCTTCTATGTGATAGCCAGTTACTGATCCAATCGGACAAATTTCTCTCTATACCATGCCTCCTTACTTTCTGCATGAGCCGACCATGGGGCACCTTATCAAACGCTTTACTAAAATCCATGTATACGACATCAACTGCTCTACCTTCATCTATGTACTTAGTTACGTCCTCAAAGAAGACAATCAAACTTGTGAGGCAAGAGTTAACCCTCATAAATCCATGCTGATTATCCTGGATTAAGCTGTCTCTTTCCAAATGATCATAAATCCTATCCCTCAGGACCCTTTCCAATAATTTACTGATGACCGAAGTGAGACTAACCAGCCTATAATTCCCTTTCTTGAACAAGGGTCAACATTCGCCTCCCAGTCTTCTGGCACTATTCCTGTAGACAGTGAGGACATAAAGATCAAAGCCAAAGGCTCTGCAATCTCATCCCTCTCCTCACCAAAAGTCCTAGGATATATCCCTTCAGGCCCAGGGGACTTATCTATCCTCAGGCTTCTCAAAATTTTTAACACATCTTCCTTCCGAATATCTACCTCCTCCAGCCTACCAGCCTGTATTGCACTATCCTCCTCAACAACATGGCCCCTCTCCTTTGTGAACACTGAAGAAAAGTATTCATTTCGGGTCTCTCCTATATCTTCAGACTCCATGCACACATTCCCACTACTGTCCTTGACCGGCCCTAACTTCACCTTGGTCATTCTTTTCTTCCTCACATAAGTGTAAAAATCCTTAAGGTTTTCCTTGATCCTATCCGCCAAGGACTTCTCATGCCCCCTCCTAGCTCTCCTAAGACCTTTCTTGAGCTCCTTCCTAGCTATCTTGTAACCCTCAAGTGCCCTAACTGAACCTTGTTTTCTCATCCTTACATAAGTCCCCTTCTTCCTCTTGACAAGACATTCAACCCCTTTTGTGTCAGCACGGTAAACTTGTGGATAGCACAATTGCTTCACAGCTCCAGGGTCCAAGGTTCGATTCCGGCTTGGATCACTGTCTGTGCGGAGCCTGCACATCCTCCCCGTGTGTGCGTGGGTTTCCTACGGGTGCTCCGGTTTCCTCCCACAGTCCAAAGATGTGCAAGTTAGGTGGATTGGCTGTGATAAATTGCCCTTAGTGTCCAAAATTGCCCTTAATGTTGGGTGGGGTTGCTGGGTTATGGGGATAGGGTGGCGGTGTTGACCTTGGGTAGGGTGCACTTTCCAAGAGCCGGTGCAGCCTCGATGGGCCGAATGGCCTCCTTCTGCACTGTAAATTCTATGATAATCTATGATAAACCATGGTTCCCTCACTCGACCATTTCCTCCCTGCCTGACAGTGACATACATGCCAAGGACACACAGTATTTGCTCCTTGAACAAGCTCCACATCTCAGTTGTGCCTATCCCTGACAGTTCCTGGTTCCATCTTATGCTCCCCAATTCTTGCCTAATCGCATCGTAATTACTCTTCTCCCAGTTATAAACCTTGCCCTGCCGTCTGTTCCTATCCTCTCCATTGCTATTGTGAAAGTCACCGAATTATGGTCACTATCTCCAACGTGCTCTCCCACAACCAAATCTAACACTTGGCCCGGTTCATTACCCAGTACCAAATCCAATGTGGCCCCGCCTCTTGTCGGTTTATCCACATATTGTGTGAGGAAACCCTCCTGCACACACTGGATAAAAACAGCCCCATCCAAACTATTCAAATTATAGTGGTTCCAATTAATATTTGGAAAGTTAAAGTCACCCATGACAACTACCCTGTGACTACCGCACCTATCCAAAATCTGCATTGCAATCTTTTCCTCCACACCTCTGTTACTATTTGGGGGCCTATAGAAAACTCCTAATAAAGTGACCACTCCTTTCCTATTTCTAACTTCAGCCCACACTACCTCGGTAGACAGATCCTCCTCAAACTGCCTTTCTGCAGCCATCATACTATCCTTGATTAACAATGCTAATCGTTCACCTCTTTTACCACCTTCCCTAATCTTACTGAAACATCTAAACCCCGGAACCTCCAACAACCATTCCTGCCCCTGTAATGGCCACAACATCGTAGTCCCAGGTACCAATCCATGCTTCAAGCTCACCAACCTTATTCCTGATGCTCCTCGCATTGAAGTAGACACACTTCAAACCACCTTGATGCCTGCAGATCCACTCTTGTGACCTTGGTACCTTCCTCAGTACTGCACTACCCTCAACTTCGTGAACTCCAGCAACGCTATCTCCTGGACTACAAATCAGTTTCCCATCCCCCTGCCAAATTAGTTTAAACCCCCCCGAAGAGCTGTAGCAAATTTCCCTCCCAGGATATTGGTGCCCCTCTGGTTCAGGTGTATCCCATCCTGTTTGTACAGGACCCACCTTCCCCAGAATGTGCTCCAATTATCCAAGTAACTGAAAGCCTCCATCCTCCATCATCCCTGTAGCCACGTGTTGAACTGCACTCTCTGCCTTTTCCTCACCTCGCTAGCACGTGGCACTGGCAGCAAACCAGAGATGACAACATGGTCTGTCCTGGCTCTCAGCTGCCACCCTAGCTCCCTGAATTCCTGTTTTACATCGTCGTCCCTTTTCCTACCTATGTCGTTGGTACAACTGCGTACCACGACTTGTGGCTGCTCCCCCACCCCCTTAAGGATCCTGAAAACACGATCAGAGATGTCACGGACCTTGGCACCCGGGAGGCAACATATCAACTGTGAGCCTCTATCGTTGCCACTGTACCTCTAACGAGAGTCTCCAATAACTAATGCTCCCCTGCTCTCCCCCCTTCCCTTCTGAGCCACAGGGACAGACTCAGTGCCAGAGACCTGGTCACCATGGCTTACCTCTGATAAGTCCCCCCCTCAACAGTATCCAAAATGGTATACCTGTTATTGAGGGGAACAACTGCAGGGGGTCCCTGCACTGACTGCTTCTTCCCCCTCCCTTTAAACGTCACCCAGCTACCTTCATTCTTCAGAGTAACTACATCCCTGTAGCTTCTATCTATAACCGACTCTGCCTGCCGAATGATCCTCAGTTCATCCAGCTCCAGCTCCAGTTCCCTAACATGGTCTTTGAGGAGCTGTAGATGGGTGCACTTCCTGCAGGTGAACTCAGCAGGGCCACTGATGGTGTCTCTCACCTCGAACATCCTGCAGGAGGAACATTATACTGCCCTCTCTGCCATCCCTTCCATGTATCCACTTGTCAATTACAGAGAGAAAAAAAAAGCTTACCTGATTTTCACACTCCCCGACGAGTTACGAAATGAAAATCGTTTATTGTCACAAGTAGGCTTCAAATGAAGTTACGGTGAAAAGCCCCTAGTCGCCACATTCTGGCACCTGTTTGGGGAGGCTGGTACGGGAATTGAACTGTGCTGCTGGTTTGCCTTGGTCTGCTTTCAAAGCCAGCAATTAGCCCTGTGCTAAACCAGCTCCAGAGTTAGGTATGTATAACTGAAAGAGTAATAAATATATTTACTCGAGTATCGAATTGACATATAGAAAAGGATGTGAGTGCAGATTTTATAATGTGGGAGCCATACCTCAGAATCAAAAAGATTGAGAACCCGGTTGCAGGGTTTTTCACAGTAACTTCATTGCAGTGTTAATGTAAGCCTACTTGTGACAATAAAGATTATTTTTAAAAATTTAAAACTTCACCAGGTTTAAGTAGCCATAAAAATCATCAAACACAGCAAGAGACAGTATAAACCAATCAGAAATCAATTTCAAAGTGATTGATAATCCCTTTAAATAGTGCTGGTGGATTAGGCAGGGGAGGGGGGGGCGGGGGCTAGCGGTGGTATCTTTCTTGTTGCTGAATGTATGTTCTGCTGTGCGCTGTTAAGAGAGGATTTTTTTTGGAGCATTGAGGTTAAAAATGGCACCACTGCCATAAAATAAGGGTCTTCCTCAGAGTAAGGGTTAACATGGATCTGGGGAGTGGTACCATTCACAGGATGATGTTCTAGAGTGTCACATGATCGTAGACTGTGTGTAGTAGAGTCTGAAAAGGGCCAGCATGGAGACAACACCCATGCAGAGCTGCACCTTGGATCGCTATGGGTTACCAATAAATGGTTTGCGTTTAACCAGACAAGCCTCCAGGTCTCTCTGAAAACTTTACAACATGGTGGCAGTGAAGGATGGACCCGAAAATCCCAGAGAAGCCGGAAGAGGAAATCATAATCTCTAAGCCTGAAGAAGTATAGATCCAAAGCCGGACCTGAGCTGAGAGTATCTAAATTGAAGATAGAGTTGGGGATTGCCTAAGTTAGTAGCTCCAATATGGACGTGGAGATTGAAGGCCTCCTCGAAGGAGGCCAATTGCCAGACCTGATCAAAGGAGGAGCAGAAAGAATGAGCAAAATTCAAAAAAATGAATTAAAACAATTTGAAAAGGTAGTAAAATGTAGTGATCTTTACATGGGTATGTACATAAGGGGTTAATGGGAAATTGAAAGATCACTAGGGGGCAGCACTGGTGGGTATAAAAGCAGACGCAAGCGGCTCTCTGCCTCTCTTGGTGATTAGACTGTGACGAGAACAGGAGCATAGATCTAGCTCAGGGCTACTCGTATGGTCACACATAGCTACGGTATAGAAACGTTGTAACCTTTCTACTGGTATTGATCTTAAAGTAAGAACTCACGCAGTTGTTAAATTCTGTTACTCAATAAACCTTCAATACCTCTAGACGACTTTGAGCCTTCTTCATCAAGGTGCAGAAAGCCTCTGCCGTAATTGGATTGAGTAATGCATGTTACATACAGTAGTGCTACCAAACACACTACAGTAAGGTAACAAAAGATAAAATAGTCCACGGTGCAGAGTAAAAGCCCAACAAGATCAGGCATTAGGGCAGATTCAAAGAACCTAGCCAGATCACAAGAGTGAGCAAAATGTTTAAAAAGAAAAAAGGATTGAAAAAACAAGAAGGAGGACTGTGCAGATGAACAGCCTGACTGAGTGAAAGCTGAATCATCTTGGCTAGCTAACTCACAAGAGGAGTGAGCAAATAATACAGTTAAAAAATGAAGCGGAACTTTCAGTTTCATTAGTATCAACACATTCAGAGCACAGCTAAAAGAAAGTTCCACCCTAACGTGAGGTGGCTGAGCTCAATTGATAAAAAAGAAGCTTTTAAAAATGGCAGCCAGAGTTTAAAGATTAGCTTCCAGGTGATTCCCAGGCTCACAAATCCAGTAGCTAGCCTAAACATCTTCGGTTCAGTGTTCCCTGTGACATTATAGAAATGTTCAGTATACAAAGAGATAAGTCATGTTACAATTAACCACTAGATGCAGTACTAAACAAAGCACTAACTCTCAGGCTTCTGGGAGGAGAGATCTAGAGAGGATAGACTACAGTTGGCGTTAGAGTGTAGAGACAAGTGTTAGTAGAGTGTAGATTACTATAATTATTGTTTACTATAGGAGTAAGTGGTCGAGCTTAATTTAAGCAGTGTAAATAAAAGTTAGCTTTATTCATGAACTTAGCTTCTGTGGTCTTTGTGAACATTACGACATCCATCGTGATAACAGAATCACAAAGAACACCACATGGTACCGGGAGTGTGTTCCTAACAGTAAACAGTGTGTTTCGAAAGAAAGCTTAACTTCGAAGAAGAAAGAGAATCATCACACCGCTACACAGATCTCAGAACCAGCACAAAGTTACTGAGAGTAAGATGGAAGGTCTGAAAAAACTAGAACACTTCAGGATGACCAGTAAACTAAGCTTAAACTGGAAGAATTTCAAACAGCAATTTGAAGTTCTTTTATCTGCGTTAGAATCAGCTCCTGATCTTCAAAAAAGTCGTGCTCCTCCTCAATTTGGCTGGTGAATTCTTTTGAATTCACAGAAAGCGAGAATAAACAAAAGTTTGATGTTCATTGCAAAGCGCAAGTCAATGAGACATACGAGCGCTACATGTATTAAAAAAAAGGTTGCAGCTCAAAGGAGAATCGTTTGACTCATTTGTCACTGATTTAAGAATCCAAGCGCAGTCGTGTAATTTTTCCTCTGTTACGGATTTAGTGTAGCGAGATCAAATAGTGTTTGGTATATATGATGAGTGATTGCGAGAATGATTATTAAGAAGACCGATTAGAAGCAGCCAGAAACCTGTGCAAAGCCAGTGAGCAAACCACTAACGAATATGCAGAGTTCAGAGCAAAATGAAAAGACGCAAACTCTAGCAAGATGGTCGGCGTCATTGACTCTGTGGCGCAGTTCAGAAGACAGCGCTCCACAATTGGTGGCAATTTAAAAAAAAAAAATTTAGCGTACCCAATTATTTTTATTTTCCAATTAAGGGGCAATTTAGCGTGGCCAATCCATCTAACCTGCACATCTTTGGGTTGTGGGGGTGAAACCCCGCAGACACGGGGAGAATGTGCAAACTCCACACGGACAGTGACCAGGGCCGGGATTTGAACCAGGGGCCTCAACGCCGTAGGCAGCAGTGCTAATTTTGCGCCGCGTGCCACCCCCCATTGTTGGCAATTTTGAGTGTGATGTCAGCAATGTCATGATGTACACATGCTGCGGCCACGCCCACAAAAGAAAAATTTGTCCGTGAAAGGAAAAAAGTGCTTGCGATGCAACAAGCTTAATCATTTTGCCTCACATTTCGTTTTACTTCAGCGATACCGGCAAACAACTCCAAAAAGTCGTTCCAAAGGTTTAGAAAGGTTCAGAGTATACAAAACAAAGGATATGAAGAAAGAATTTTGACTTTCAATAATGAGTCCTCTATGTTTACGCTGCAGGATACCTTTATGGCAGAAGCGATACCAAGAGTTAATGCACTTGACAATGTAGCCACCTGAGTTGGCCACTTCCCGACTTAAAATAGAGAACCGCAAAGGCTGAAGGGAAATTCAGCCAACACAGGCAAAGACTAACAAGTGCAGAAATCATGTATATTGGGACCTGCAAAACAACCAGACAGCACTGAAACCAGCAGCCATCTGCGTAGTAATGTGCGATTCCAAGGCACAATGGCAACAGTTAAGGTAAATAAAGCCAAGCCAGACTCCTCGGCGACAGCAGGAGTCAAGACAAAGGAAGGCCAACGGACACTTAGGGACAGCCCAGCGATCAGGGAACCGCTCCAGCATTGGAGAAATCGATCCAAGTGATCAGAAAGTAGTCCGATCACTTGGAACCAGGTACGGGGTCCCCCCCCCCCGAAGGGTGGGAAACCCCTAGGGACTACAAAGTAAAGCCCCCAAGTTCAAATCGTCCTTCTTTGGCAGGGTCACTCAGCAACTTGAATCAACCCGTGAGAGTGACCTGCCTCGCTGCCATCAACCAAGTAAGTCTCAAGTCAACGCTCACTATGAGATAGGCGCTCCTAGCTACAAGTCCATACCAGTTTTTGAATCCTGCAGACTCAGGACCTGAACGAAAGGTCATTTGTTCCCCTGACCTGGTGGGCCAGTCCGAAGCTAAGTATAGGCCTTTTAGTGATAGGAATAGCCTAGAAAGTAGAGTTTATGCATGAGTAGTGATTTACTGTGTATAATAAATGTGTTTTGATTTGAATCTTACTAATTGGTGTGTTGAGTTATTGATCATTACTTGAACTTGAACCTCGTGGCGGTATCATAAAGATACCTGGCGACTCTAGAGCAAAGGTTAAACAAACAGAGCAAATTAGGATTTAGGAGTCAACCAAAAGTTAGCAACAACAATAATGATAAAATAACATTTCAGCTCTCTGATTTAATGAAAGATTGGACTGTCATGCTTAACATAAATAGGTCTGATGTGCAATTCAAGTTGGATACAGGTGCACATGCGAATTTAAGCATGGAAACAGATTTGAAAAGTGTAGGCGGGTTTTGAAAACTTTTAAAAAGTCAATCGTAGATTAACGCACCACAATGGGAATGCAATAGCGCGAAAGATTCCTGCTGCCTCACGGTGCAGAACAGCCACATATGTGTGCCATTAGAATTTGAGATTGTGGATGATGCAAAGTCATCACTAATTGAGGCAAAGGTATGTATTAAATTAAATCTGGTGCAATGATATCAGACTGCCAACATTTCTCACCATGCAAATGAGGGCAAAGAACTAGTTGTTGCAGATGCATTGTCAAGAGCCATGACTTACAATGCTGAGAAAGCAACAGCAGTACTGCTCAATGTGCAAGCACAAGGAACCTCAATTGCTGAAATGCAACCTGTGTCGGATGCAAAGTTAAAATTAATAAGGGATGAATCTGAACAAGATAATATACTTCAACGAGTGATCCAGAATCTAAGAGAAGGATGACCTAATGGCAGTTGTAACAGTTATCGCAGTGTCGACGATGACCTGACTGTCAGAAAAAGATTCCTGTTGAAAGGAGACAGAATTGTGATACATTCCTGTCTACGAAAAAGTATTCTGGAGAAGATACACGAAGGGCACCAGGGGATCGAGAAGTGTAGAAGAAGAGCCAGGTAGTCAGTATACTGGCCGGGCATTAACAAAGATGTTGACAACTACGTGCAAGCGTGTAGTGTTTGTCAAACGCACGACATTACCCACCTTAACAATTCCAACATGTATGACGATTTATTGTATAAAAAAATGAAGCAACAAAAATTCAAGCAACAAGTGTATTACAATAGAAATGCAAAACCATTATCGCCATTGCACAAAGGTGACTTCATCAGGATTCGCAATCCAAATGGTGGATGGATGGACCTTGCTAAGGTGTTAATTGAAGTTGCACCAAGATCATATGTGGTCAGGACTGCAGCTGGACTGATCTTTCACAGAAACAGATGAGCATTATTGAAAATGAAACAGCCAGTGCAATTTCCAGAGCCAACTACAACAAACGAGGACAACTTGTTTTCTACCATTGACTTTCCAACAGCTTTGTTATCGAATACAAAAGACAATTTCAGTGACACTGAAATGACATTGAGAAGGTCAAGAAGGAATAGAAAAACAGCCAAATCATTTAAACTTATAGACACTAAACAACTACAACTCTGTAATTGTAATTATGATATGTGATAACTTAATGCATGAACTTTATGAACACATTCTAGACTATGCATGTAAAAAATGTCAGAAAAGATTCAAACATTTTTTTCAAAGAAAGGGGGATGTGACATTATAGAAATGTATAGTATACAAAGAGTTAATGTCATGTTACAATTAACCACTAGATGGAGCTAGATGCAGTACTATATAAAGCACTGCCTGTCAGGCTTCTGGAAGGGGGAAGGCTAGAGTAGAGTACATAGGAGAGATCTAGAGAGGATAGAGTACAATTAGAGTTAGAGTGTAGAGACTAGTGTTAGCAGAGTGTAGATTAATATAATTATTGTTTACTATAGGAGTAAGAGGTCGAGTTTAATTTAAGTAGTGAAAATAAAAGTTAGCTTTGTTAATGAACTTAACTTCTGTGGTCTTTGTGAGCACTACGGCATCCTTCCTGATAACAGAATCACAAAGAACACCACATTCCCTGCAGAAACAGTAGGTTTTTTTCAAAGTCTGCGATCACAGCAGGAGTCCACCAAAACTGCCGAGGTATGGGAAGAACCATGAGAAAAACAAATGGCAGCTGCACAGCCATCGTGAAGGAAAAAAAATAATTAAAGAGGTACTCTGCTGTAATAAATAAAGGTCATGGATAGAAAATTAAAAGTAGCAAATCGTTTTAGGCGAAGAAAAGTGCCAAACTCGACCTAAAATCAGAAGTCTTGGAGAAGAAATGTTTTACATTACAGGAGTGCATCTGGATTATTATGTAAGAAATCAGAAGAAATACATTTGTATGCTTGTTTGGTGTATTTGCAGATGAACATAGAACAGAAGGAGGCCATTCGGCCCATCGAGTCTGCACAACCCACTTAAGTCCTCACTTCCACCCTATCTCCGTAACCCAATAACCCCTCCTTACCTTTTTGGTCACTAAAGGCAATTTATCATAGCCAATCCACCTAACTTGCACGTCTTTGGACTGTGGGAGGAAACCGGAGCACACGGAGGAAACACACACAGACACGGGGAGAACGTGCAGACCCCACACAGACAGTGACCCAGTGGGGAATCGAACGTGGGACCCTGTCACTGTGTAGCCACAGTGCTATCCACTTGTGCTACCATGCTGCCCAAATCCTAAGGTATAGATAAATCCTGAACCATATTTGGTGAAATATGATAAGCCTTTGACAAATATTTTAATTTCCAAATTGTGGAGAGTGCAGACTTCAAAAGAGGCTTTAGAACGCCTTCAATGAAGTGTCGTGGAAGGCAGAAAACTCCAGAGTGAGGGAGGCGGAAGACCCTAGAGCAAGAGTGACAGAAGACCCAGACTAAGGGAGACAGGAGACCCCAGGCCGATGGAGCCTAACTCAATTTTTCACAAGATGTTCTCAGACCATGTCAGTGCAATAAAGTGCACAAGCTGAAGTGTTTAGAGCAGAAGATGGAAGAGTTTGAGAAGCAGCTGAAAGAGATATTGTTCAAACTGACATATTACACCAAACTGAAGCAGCAAATTGTAGTGTAGAATGGGAAGCTGGCTGTGAATGAAGGAAAGCAATCTTAGATAACCCAAAATAAACAAAATTTTCAAAAATGACAATGAAGCAATTCCACCGGGTAAAGTTCCTTTCAAAGCTGAATAAGAAAAACTGAACCAGCAGAATAGCTCAGAGCAGAGAGGTAAAATAGGTACTCAAAGAAGTTGCTCCCCTGAATGACTCTTTGAAGAATCAATGTTTGTCATAAGGAGAAAAAAAAGATGTTGGAAACTAGTTCAGCAAAGCTGTATTGGAGCTTTCAAAGCTGTATTGGAGCAGCAAAGCAATGCACTGAAGTGCAGAGTGAGCTGGCATGAGGTCAACAAGAAAATAACAAGTGAAAGGAAAACTGATTGTCCTTCAAGGTCAATACAAAATGAATTTTAAAAATCTTCAGTAACATGAAGAAATGAAGATTGTTTTGAACAGCAAAATGGAAGAACGGCAGGAGAAACTCAAGGATTCTCTGTTGAACTACTAGAAAATTCATGACAAAGCATTTGATCTTTTGAAAGGAAAAGAAAACCCAGTGAAGGACCTTGACATCCTACAATGATCCCTCAGGTCAAAGTTTGTTCCATTAGAAAATTAGAAAGAGGCAAAATTAATTTTATGTGACTTTGAATGAACTGAAGACCCAGTTGAGAGAGAAGACTCAGCAATGTTCAATATTCTGTGAGGAATATGAAGGCAGTGGTGTTGTGGTATTATCGCTGAACTTTTAATCCAGAGAGTCAGGGTAATGCTCTGGGCACTCGCGTTTGAATTCCACCATGGTAGATGGTGAAATTTGAATTGAATAAATTTCTGGAATTAAAAGTCCGATGAAACCTTTGTTGATTGTCATTAAAAAAAACATCTCATTCACTCAAGGGCCATTAGGGCTAGGGATGTCTTTACCTGGCCAACATGCAATCCTTGATGCCCTCAGGGAAACAAATGCTGGCAGATCCCATGAACAAACAAAAAAAAGACTAAAGAGCAGAAGAACCAGCTGAATGCAAAAGAGGAGGCATTGAAAGGAAAAGCCGGAGAGCTTTCCTAGCCATGAGTTGGACAATTACAGAACCTGAAAGCAGTTCATAATTTGCCAAAGATAGACCTGGTCAACAGTGTGATGATGTGCATCAATGTAAATACATGTAGGCTACCTAGACACTAGAGGGAGCACAGAAGACATCACACACACACACTCAACCAATGGATCAGTTAGATGGGGCACGACCAATGGACATTCACGATACACGAGGAGGTGACACGACCACAGGAGGGCATTACACCAACCCATATATAAAGGACACCACACACATGATCTGCCTCTTTCCAGTGGAGACAGTCAGTGAGTAGAGACACAGGGTTGATTCAATATTACACCCACCACGTGGATTGCAGCAACTGGTTAGTCAGTCTGGGTAGCTATAGTAGGATTAGCAGAAGTTTCGAACCCAAGTAATAGAAGACTCGATGGGCCGAATGGCCTCCTTCTGCACTGTAAATTCTATGATTCTATGATAAGTGTAAATAGTTTAATAAACGTGTTGAAGTTATCTCCACGTCTGAACATTCCTTTGTCAAGTGCACCACAAGGAAGCCGCTTATGTTACACCTAGAACATAACAAATCAAACAGTGAAACCAAAATGAAGGGCAAGGACAAAGATCTGCTGCAACACGGATTGTTGATAAAGAGAAACACAACTCGAAGGAGCTTAAAAAGACAACCAAATACTGAGACTTTCATTCTACCAAAAGTGACAGAATGAGATTTAGAAGAATTGCCAAATCTCCAGCCCATCTGAATTAGTGAAGTCAGAGACTTTGGTGGAAGGGTGGAGAAGAGGGCTAGCAAGTAAAGTGAAGATTGTATTGTAAATGTATTTGAGTAAGGACTTGGGGAGGTATATACAGTAAATATGCAGTAAATAGAGAACCGTTAAGAGTATTGACAGGCAGAGGGATCTGGGTGTACAGGTCCACATGTCACTGAAAGTGGCAATGCAGGTGGAGTAAGTAGTCAAGAAGGAATTTGGCATGCTTGCCTTCATCGGTCGGGGCATTGAGTATAAAAATCGGCAAGTCATGCTGTAGCTGTATAGAACCTCACTTCGGCCACAGTTGGAATATGGTGTTCAATTCTGGTTACCACACTACCAGAAGGATGTGGAGGCTTAGGGGAGGGGACAGAAGAGGTTTACCAGGATGTTGCCTAGTATGGGGGGCATTAACTATGAGGGGAGGTTGGATAAACTCGGTTTGATCTCGCAAGAACGACAAAGGTTGAGGGGCGACCTGATAGAAGTCTACAAAATAATGGGGGGCATGGAGAGAGTGGATAGTCAGAAGCTTTTTCCTAGGGTGGAGGAGTCAATAACTAGGGGGCATAGGTTTAAGGTGCAAGAGGCACAGTTTAGAGGAGATATGTGAGGGAACTTTTTTTATTTACACAGAATGTAGTGGGTGCCTGGAACTTGCTGCCGGAGGAGGTGGGGGAAGCAGGTACGATAGTGACCTTTAAGGGGCGTCTTGACAAATACGTGAGTAGAATGGGAATAGAGGGATGCAGACTCCGGAAAGGCCATGTCCCTGCCGTTCTTGAGTGCGGCGTACTTTTGCGCGAATGTCCGGGAAAACCATGCTAAGACGGGTGCAATGTCTCCGGCCCATTAGGAATTTGGCGGGAGCTACCCCAGTCACCGAATGTGGAGTGGTCCTGTATGAAAACAAAAAACAAGCCAGTCTCGTGTCCATAGACAAGGAAGACTGCTTCTTTAGGCCCCATTTGAATGTCTGCACTGCGCGCTCCGCCAACCCATTGGAAGCCGGGTGGTATGGGGCAGTGCGGATATGGCATATGCTGTTCATCATGAACCTCGCAAACTCCTCACTTGTGAAAGGAGTGCCGTTGTCTGTGACCAGGAACTAGGGGAGGCCATGCGTACTGAAAGACAAACATATCTTCTCGATTGTTGCGCAGGACGTTGTGCCTACCATCTTATGCACCTCTAACCATTTAGACTGGGCATCGATTAATAGAAGGAACATGGATCCTTGAAAAGGGCCGGCGAAATCCGCAGGCAAGCGCGCCCAAGGCCGCCCTGGCCATTCCCAGTGATGTAGGGGCATGGCTGGCAGAAGCTTCTGATGCTCCTGGCAAATGGAGCAGTTTTGGGCCACCTTCTCAATGTCGGTGTCGAGGCCTGCCACCAAACATAACTCCGAGCCAACATTTTCATTTTGGCACACCCAGATGCCCATTGTGCAAGTCCCTTCGTATCAGCTCCTGTCCTTTTTCCGGGACAATCACACGCGTTCCCCACAAGAGGATACCGTCTTCCTTGCTAAATTCTGACAGCCTGGAGGAAAATGCCCGCAACTCACCTGGGAACTGTCTATGTTGCCCACCATACAGGACTATGTGCCGAACCTTTGACAGGACTGGCTCCATCTGGGTCCACTCACGGATCTGTGATGCCATGACAGGCAAGGAGTCCATAAAATTTAGGGTTGCAACCACCTCACCGCTCGTTGGGGTCGACATGGGGCCGGTCGACAAAGGCAATCGGCTCAGGGCATCGACATTCGCTATCTAGGTCCCTGGTTTATGCTCCAGAGAATACTCGTAGGCAGCGAGCAACAAAGCCCAGCACTGGATCCATACGGAAGCAATGGACGGTATTGGCTTATCCTCTCGGAAAAGTCCCAGCAGACGCTTATGATCAGTCACGATAGTGAAGTGGCGGCCATACACATACTAGTGGAAGTGTGACATCTGGCTTTATTACAGGTACAATTGGCGTTGCCCAGTCAGCGAAACGGACGGGCCTGATAATATGCAAGGACTCCAAACGAGTGAGCTCCCCTTCTACCTTCTCGAGCAAGGCATAAGGCACCGGGCGCGCCCCGAATTAGCGCGGTGTGGCTCCTGGTTCGACTTGGATACGGGCTAAGGCCCCTTTTATTTTCGCCAAACCGGGCTGGAATACGTCTGAGTACCGTCCTAGTACCTCCGCCAACCCTCCAGAACCTGTTTGGAGGATACACTGCCACTGCAGCCGCAACCAATCCTGACCTAACAGGCTGGGCCCGTGCACCACAATAAGTGGGAAACGCCCATCCTGGCATCCATAAACAACAGGGGTCATCATAGTTCCTGCAATGTCCAATGGTTCCCCCGTGTAGGTGGCCAACCTGGCCTGTGTATCGGTTATGTAAGGGTCTGTATACCCAGCTTGATGTGATCAAATGTCCACTCGGCGATCACGGAGACCGCTGCACCAGTGTCCAACTCCATCTCAAGCGGCTGACCATTGACCCGTACTGTCACCTTAATGGGGTGACAGTCGATCCGGACATTGCCTCGCCCAAGGTACCACAGAGGTGTGGGGAGATGCTCTTGGACAGAAGGAGTTGTGCCCCAAACGTGCACCTCCATTCCCTGTAGCTTCTGCACTCTCTGTTCTGCGCTCTCTCGGGACAATACTGTTTGAATGGCCTGTTGAAAAGTCAATGTTGGCTGGGCTAACAACTTTCTCTGGGTGGCCGCGTTGTTAATACCGCAAACCAAACGGTCGCGTAACACTTCTGACAATGTCTTATCATAGTCACAGTACTCCACAATCCTGCGTAGCCTGGATAGAAACTCTGCAAGGGATAGTCCTGGGGTCCTCTCAGCGGTATTAAACCGGTAACGCTGGACTATCGTGGACGGGGTTGGGTTAAAATGTTGCCCTACTAAGGTCACAAGTTTATCAAACGTCTTGATGTCTGGCGCAGCTGGGCACGTAAGGCTACTAATCACCCCAAACGTATGCAGGCCATAGGCAGTGAGCAAAAAGACCACCTGGCGCTCGTTTTCGATGATGTTGTTTGCCTCGAAATAGCAACGCATCCGTTATGAGTACTGGTTCCAACTTTCCAGCGCAGCACCAAAGACATCCAAACGAGGCATGGTGTAACAGAAAACAAACTTCCAACCTGTATCCAACAAAAATCCAGGGAGGTGGCTTCAGCAGCCTAGACAGCTGTCCACTTTAACCCTCGTTGCCAGTTTTGTGAGGGCCACGAAGAATCCGGTACGAGTTGTAGAATAGAAAGAAATAACATTCAATTACAATTACATATATATACACACACACAACAGCAGCAGTACTCTCTTGCTTTTCACTCCTCTCTAGCTGGTTCCATACTGGCCAGCTCTATTCATGCAGAGATTCTGCTAATGATTTCTCCGCCCCCCTCATTGGGGAAGCTCATACTCCCTATGGATTGTGGGATTGCCATTAGTCCCCAGCCAGTGGTCAGCAGGCAGGTTATAACAGGTTACCAATAAACGGTTTATGTTCAACCAGACAAGCCTCCAGACATCATCGTGAAACACCAAACAACCTTTACAACAACTGCCGTCAAATCATTATTCGAGGCTGCTGACACCATCTTCTGGGTCAGATTCATCGTACCCCTCTAATGACATATGGGCCAAAATTCTCCAGCCATTCTCTGGTGGCAAGATTCTCTGGGTCTGCCAGGAGTGCATCCCTTCCCATGGGTTTCCCGGTGGCGTGGAGTGGCTTCAATGGGAATCCCATTGACAGCGGTGGGAGAAGAGAGTCCTGCCACCAGTGAGTGGCGTGCCTCTTCCCGCTTCCGAAAGCCATGCTGGGAGGCGGGAGAAGCTCACCCATGCTCAAAATGACTTCCAGTGTGGCCAAGACTGGAAATAGACACATCGAGCGTGGATGCCATTTTAGACCCAGAACAGCTCTTGTAACAAAGGAAATGGTGGGGGCTTTGCAACTGAATGCCGCAACTAATATATCCTTTATCTGCATCTTTATTTAAAGTGACATTGTATTTGATCTTGTTATATTTCCCCCTCAGACACAAGGTGCTTCTTGTGGGTTCTGATGATTTAGTTGTTCTGTCTAATATTGTTCAACTATAATTTTTTCTAATGTCACAACAGTATATTTTTCATCGAGAAATTAAGGTAAACAGCCAATGCCCAGAGCGCAGAAGGCCATTAGTAAATGATCAGTAAACCTTACATCATACTCAGAATATACAGGAAATATTGTGGTAACAGATTTTAATAGATAACCTATACCGACTGGTATGAGATGAACTTCCTCTCCCCCCTTCAACAAAACAAATGATAGAAAATTAGATTGAGATCTAACGTTATGTTTATGGTTACATGTACCGTGTTTAAAATAGCATAGCCGGAGATGTTTACATACTTCTCCACAGCCTGAAAGATTGTGGAATTCCTTGGAACTGCACCCATTCCGTTGAGGTTCTTCACCTGTACTAGAAGGGCAGCACAGTAGCACAGTGGTTAGCACAGTTGCTTCACAGCTCCAGAGTCCCAGGTTCGATTCCTAGCTTGGGTCCCTGTCTGTGCGGCGTCTTCATGTTCTCCCTGTGTCTGCGTGGGTTTCCTCCGGGTGCTCCGATTTCCTCCCACAGTCCAAAGATGTGCAAGTTAGGTGGATTGGCCATGATAAATTGCCCTTAGTGTCCAAAAAGGTGTGGTGGGGTTATGGGGATAGGGTGGAGGCGTGGGCTTAAGTGGGGTGCTCTTTCCAAAAGCCAGTGCAGACTCGATGGGCCAAATGGCCTCCTTCTGCACTGTAAATTCTATGATTCTATGAAATCCCAATTAACATTGCTATTCTCACATACATTATTGGCCAAACCAAACCAGTTAACAATACAAACATGCTGAAATGCTGAGGGAAATAATTCTGACTTGTCAGAAATATTGAAAATGGAGTCAGAGATATAATGGCCCAGATCTTCTGGTCTCAAGATGGATGTACTCTGGATGTACCTGGGAAGATATGTTTTGGGACTCCTAGGAAGTCCCAATGCAAAGGTGCCATGGGAATTGCCTGGGAAGTTGAAACTTCCAATGGGCAATTGCCCTGCATCCAAAACTCTCCAAAAATGTCTCAAACACTGAATTAGAGTCTTTGAAGGGTTCCGACCCCCCAACTTGGATAGTTATCCAGGAAACGTTAGATAAGAAAATATCATATCTAACTCTTGGGTAACCACAACTGACTACGCAGATCCGCTCTGACCTCGACCCTCCGATTCCCCTTGACCCTCCGAGTATCTAACCATCTGACTTTCCCCTGACCCTCTGATTCACCCCGACCCTCCAATGTCCCTTGACATGACGCAACCTCACCATCCTACCCACCATGCTACTGTACCCACCATTTCACATACAACCCAGTCATCTGCCATTTACCACCCGACTCACAGTGCCACCCTGTCGCCTGCCACCCACCACCTTCTCCCCTTGCCACCCTGCTACCTACCACCCTGCCACCTACCATATTGCCTCACTGCCACCCTAACCACCCTGCCACCCTAACCATACCTACTCACCCCTCACATCACCACCAAAACATGGAAAAGCTAATTAAATGACCCAAGCTTCGCAGTGTGTTACCGACTGAGAGACTTACCAAAATCCAACAGCTCTAAAAAGGGAGCATGCTTGGCCTTCCTTGATGATTCTGCCCTAGGAGCAAGGAGTCTGAGAACATTTCTGAAGAAGTTCACAAGTCTGGGCCTGGAATATGGAGCTTCGGCATTGAGTAAAAATATTGGAGCGAGTGACAACCTGATGATGATGACCACTCCTCAGAAGATTTAGCCCTCAGATTTACCCATGTTTACCCACATCTCCATATGGACAACATCATTAAATACTCCCTTTTCCATAGTGGCTTCCTCAAAAAGTTCAACTGCATTAGTCAGATATGAACTACTGTCCACAAATCCTTGTTAATTCTCTTTGATCAGCTGATTACTTATACAAGTGCTTGGTTGCTTTGTCCCAGATAACAGATTCCAGTGACTATCGCAGAACTGAAGATAAACTGATAGGCTTGTAGATACCTGTTATCCCTGTCCATTCCTTGTTAAACAATGAAGTGTCATTTGACATTTTCCAAACCATTTTCCAATCCTGAATCTGGAGGGTTTTTGAAAATAGGACACACACCTGCAATTTCTTTATATGCCTTTGAATAGCTGATGTGAAGACTATCACGTCCTGCAGATGAGGTTGCTTGAAATCTTAATCTTTGTGTTATGTCTGAATAGAGGAAGTGACTCTGAAATCTGGAGCATGAAGAGAATCCTGGAAGGTGGTTGGTTCATTACTCAGGGACATACACAAATCACCTGATGTTTTCTGAGGATGTGTAACAACTCCTTCCTGATGTGGGACTGGTTCAAGCAGTTCACTATCAATTCATTTATCATTCCTTTGAAATTTACCGTACCGAAATTCATAGTGTTCATAAGTTCATAAGATATCGGAGCAGATTAGGCCTTTCGGCCCATCGGGCCTGCTCCGCCATTCTATCATGGCTGATATGTTCCTCATCGGCTACCTACAATGCTGCAGACCAAGAGCTGGAATGCGAAATCAGCCAGAGCATCTCCTCCCTAGAACATATGACCTAGGAGCGGGAATAGGCAATTTAGCCTCCCGAGCCTCAACATCCTCATGTGATCATGGCTGATCCCATCCTGGCCTCAACTCCACCGTCCTGCCCATTCTCCATAACCCTTCAACCCATTACCAATTAAAAATCTGTATAACTCCTCCTTAAATTTACTCATGATCCCAGCATCCACCGCACTCTGGGGTAGCGAATGCCACAGATTCACAATCCTTTGGGAGAAGTAGTTTTTCCTCAAATCTGTTTTAAATTTGCTGCCCCTTATTCTCAGATTATGACCTCTAGTTTTAGAATGCCCCACAAGAGGAAGATAAGCTCCACGTCTACTTTATCCATACCTTTTAGCAACTTGTATACTTCGATTGATCTCCCCTCATTCTTCTAAACTCTAGAGAGTATAGGCCTAAACTGTTCAATCTCTCCTCATACGACAAACCCTTCATCTCTAGAAATAATCTAGTGATCCTCCTCTGAACAGCCTGCAATGCCGCTACATCTTTTCTCAAATAAGGGGACCAAAACTGTGCACAATTCTCCAGGTGCGGCCTTACCAACAACACTTCCTTACCTTTATACTCTATAAATGCCAACATTTCATTTGTTAGTTTGTGATTCTAAGATTTCCCTATAAAACGTATTATTAAATTCACTCATTCTGGTCACTATTTTAAAGACATCCTCTTGCCATTGAATTGTTGAGTAAATTTGGTTCATTCCACATCCTTAAATCTGGCACAACTTGTTCCCCTTTTTTTTTCAACACTGGTGCTCTTGAAAACTGTCTTACTACATTCCTGAAATAAATTACCTTCACTCCTTGAGCTGTTTGCCTCACCATAACCTGTAAAAATGTTGGCAATTATTCAACTTTTAATCAAGCATTTCACTCTTCGTCTCAGTAATCCTTTTACGACATGAAGAGCGATTGTTTTAATGTTATGGAGTGCTGATCCCAAAACAGCTATGATACTACACAGACAAGAAGGCTCTGAAAAATGCATGTAAATTCAGCCAATTAATAAGTTGCCTTGTTAACCAATCAGAGCTGCGTAGCCGGGGTGGCGTAATAGGGGCCATTTCAGAACAAACCTCTCTTTATTTTATTTTACAAAAAAGAACAGGGAAAAGGAAGAAAAGTTGAAGAATGTATTAACTCTCATCCTGGGAATGGTGTTGTGCAAAAGTATGACCTCTGAACTCAGCTGTGTTCATCAGAGGTCACCTCCCTGGAAAAATGGTCAAAGCTGAAATCTATTCGAAGGTCCGTTTGACAGTAGTAACAGCGCTTAAAAAAGGGCATCAGGATTCTAAGGCAATTTGTCTTTGGTAAAAAAGGTAGGGGCAAAGGAAGGGAGTGAAATGTGTGCACAATGTAGGTTTGAGTTATCCAAGGATGGAAATGTGCACAATATCTAATCGACATAATATCACATCGGCATAATTGCACGGCTCACAGGAAAAACCTATTGTGAAGATGGCAAATGTAGAAGCGGATGTATCTGTAAGACTGTATGAATGTAATCGCTGTGTAAGTGATGGTATTGTTTACTGTTGGTGAAATTGGATAAAGCAAAATGACTATTGTGAGCAGATTGTGTTCACGAATAATAAAGCAGTGTGAGTAAAGAAGTAAACCATCAGACGAACATTAAAAGCATCAACAAAGAAAAGATACAGAGCATGATTTTCCCACTGTGTTACACCTGGTGCCGATCTGGGTGCACATGGAACATCACAGGAGCAGCCCAAATTGGGTTTTGTGCCAGGCACAAAACCCTGCATGAGTCACCCGACCTGCAGCGCTCGGCGCAATCTGGATCAAACCTTCACTGGGCATGATCCAGATAATCATGTTTAAATGATCCATTAGGCCTATTTGAGACCGTATTCTCCCGCCATCTGGGATTCACCGGGCGTACCGACAAGGCTTCAACCGGGTGCCGATTAGTAACTGGTCTCCACTTGATGGCCACTCGGGGGGTCTCGGAGGCCATTGGAGCCCCTTGGGTTGTCGGGGATAGGTTACGGCAATACTCTGGCAATCCTCCTGGCACATGTGCACCTTGGCAGTTCAAATGTGCCAGGGGCACTGCCTGGGTTCCAAGTTGGCAGTGCCAGCCTGGCACCCAGGCACCCTGTGTGGGTTCAGGGCCTGAGGGGGCCGTGCCCATGAAAGGGTGTGAAGGGCTGTGGGTATGAAGGGGTTTCATGAATGTTGGGGGTGGTGAATGGGTGGTCCTGAAATGTGGGGTCCTGAAAGGGGGGTGCGGGGGCCTGAATGGGGTGCCCTCGGCGACTCCATAGCAGGGTGTGTTCTCTTGGACAGGGGGAGTAATGCCCATGTCTGAGAGGGGTAGGTAGTATTGTCCATGGGTGGGAGGTTTTGGGGCCCCTCACGCTCACTTAGAGATCGGGGCACCCTTTCAAAATGACAGTCCCATCTCTGTGGAGCCAGTCTCGCCAGCGGGTTCGGTTCCCCAGTGATGAAAATCATTTTTAGACCAGGGGAATCTCCCCAAGGCCCAAACAAACAACCAAGGGTGTAATGTAATGGCCGTATTGCACTTGCCGTGGATTGGCATGAGCCGGTTGGATAGCAGGAGAGGCCAAAATTGTGATCTGCACCGGGCGGCGATTGGTTCCCGATCTATCTGGCCCACCCCCGTTGGTGGGTTCCAGATCCCACCTAATCATGGCGAGGCACCAATTAACACCAATCGAGGGCAATCTCCATCTCATTAACAAGATGGACACCCTATGTTATGGCCTCCCTGGATCTAACCAGTCCCCCAGTGGGAGGTCATGCAGGCACCCTATAGCACTCCTATTTAAAAACAGGAAGCTAGCACAATGGCTGCTGTGGGGATCGGAAGAGGTGAGTGGCCATTTTTGAAACCAGGCATGCAGCCCAGGGGCGCTAGAGCTGCTGCCCGAGTGCTCGGGGAGGGAGGTGGAGGGGGGGAACTTGGTGAGAAGGGAGTTGGGGTCCCAGATGGGACGGGCTTAGTCAAGGGGCTAGTTGCCATCGGTGGGGCATTGCCTCTGGGCTTGTGTGTTGAGGGGCTCAGCACCCACGTGTCTGACAGGCCATCCCCTGGATTATGTGCACCCATAATAGGGGCAACCCTAGCTGCTATCTGCCTGTCCTGTCCCACCAAACACCTCCAGGACAGAGCTCTGTCCATGGTAATTTGGTGCAGGTCACTTTAATTCCCTCTGACTGTGAGCAGTCACTGGCTGCACAGCTGAAGGCTATTTCTGATAAAGAATTGCAATTGTTAGCTCACAAGTGGCTGCACAATGTGTTTGCTGCTCGTTCTTGTTGTTGGCTAGAAATGCCTGGAGGGGGTGTGTTTGTTTGCTGTTGCCTCTTCTGCTTCTGTGACCTGGAGTAAGGAAAAAGAGAATATAGAATGACTGTACTGGGGAAGAGGAAGGGGTGATCTTTCTCTATTCTGGCTCTGCGTTGTTGAAACTTTCCAGTGTGACTTTACATTATTGAGAATCTCCTTATGGGAGCAGATGGAGGGGAACAGAGAGGCGGATTGATCTGAATGCAGCTGCCGCTCCCTGGAGGCTGTGTGATTGTGTCCTGCCATCTCTTTTGCTTCTGTGACCCGGAGCAAGGAAAGTGAGGATGTACGATGACCTGCTACCACCACTGGAGAAGGTGAAGGGGTAGGTGAAGGTGAAAGGGTGCTCTTTCTCTCTTCTGGCATGCTCTGCATCTGTGTGACTTTCCACTGTTGAGAGTCTACTGCTTGGAGCTGTGGAAGAGGGATTAAGAGGCAGAGTGATGCAAGCAAACATCTTGATGAAGGTGTTGAAGAAATGCTTTGCAGATTGCTAGTGGCTTTATTGTACTGCGACTATTTCATGTTTAATGGCTGGAGGCGTGTGTTTGTTTATCACCACCCCTTCTGCTCATTCTCGCTTCTGGCATGCTCTGCATTGGTGTGACTTTCGAGTGTGATTTTCTACTTTTGTGAGTCTACTGCTGGGAACTGCAGGAAGGGGAAAGAGAGGTGGATTGGTCTGACTGAACAACTTGATGAAGATGTTGAAGAAATACTTTTGCAGTGGCTGGTGACTTTATTGTACTGTTGACTGGTTAATGTTTAATGACTGGCGAAGTACGTTCTGTGGTAAAATAGTCTACTCCCCATTTTATCTCTTATGTTAGTTTATTAAGCACATTAGTAGATTTCTCCTCTTAATGCATAGCCCTATATTAACGATGTTACAAATGCGGAAAGATTAAAAAACACAATATAACATTATCTCTTGACGGTGCAGCTACTAACAGAATGTGATGTGAGTAATCAGTCTACATTTAATTTAAATTTCTTCAAACGTCTCAAAGCATGAATCAGAAAATGGTAAATATTCTTCTTTTTAAAAAAGAGGCACGTAAACAAATAAAAAACATTAATCTTTGGGCAAAAAGTGAATTCACGATGGCAGCAATGTTTGTCACGGATTCCATGCTGCGGGTCAGGTTGGGTTGGGAAAATCACTCGTTTAGTCCAAGTGAATTTTCATTTCACGGTTCTTCGTAAATCATCAAACTTCTCTTGCAAACTTTGGAAGGCGTCGATTTCATAATCGGACCTTTATCAGGATTCTTAGGCTGTTGGTATTTAAAATGATAATTAGTGCTGGAAAGTCAAAGATATTTCTCAATCTGTCTCAACGTTGTACGTGCTTATGTTGATATTGACAGAAGAACGCTTAAGGCTTTATCAAAATACTAGCCACTCGCTATTGCAGTGCAGCTGTGAGCTCAAATTCCATCATTGTTCTATTCATTCATCCCTGCTATATGGTGCAGAATGTTGGCGCTACCATATGCATCCTGGCAATGCTTTGGATACCTCCACTAAAATCACCTAAGGCCCATCATGAAAATTCAATGGCAGGACAAAAATCGCAAACAATGCAGTCCACTATCGGGCTGGGCTCAATATATACGAATTAGGAGTTGGCTACTCGTCCCCTCGAGCCTGCTCTCTCATTCATGACTGCTCTGATAGTAACCTCAACCTCACATTCCTTGCAACCTCTGATAACCTTTCACCCTCTCGTTAATCAAGAGCCCATCTATCTCTACCTGAAAAATATTCAAAGACTCTGCTTTTTGAGGATGAGAGTTCCAGAGAATCCAGACCCTCAGAGAGAAAAGGATTCTCCTCATCTCGGTCTCAAATGAACGGTCCCTTATTTTAAACATGTGATGCCCTAGTTCTAGGTTTTCTGACAAGAGGCAATATCCCCTCCACCTCCACTATGGAGCCCACACTCCAGAAAATTCAACTGAAATGGAAAGACCCTGGCGGGATTCTCCGATTGGAGAATCCCCGGAGAGACGCGAGAATCGAGCCCCGCCGCCGGCTTACCGATTCTCCGGCGCCGATTCTCTGGCGCCCGCGGGATCGCCGCTGCACCAGTCGGGGGCTGTTGAAAGCAGCCCCCCCGCCGATTCTCCAGGCCCCGATGGGCCGAGTTTGGCCGAGTCCCGCTAGCGTGTGTTACTCAAGTCCCACACGGCGGGAACTGGAAGGTGTGTCTGCAGGGGCCATTCTGGAGGGGGCACTGGGGGATCCGACCCTGGGGGGGGTGCCTCCACGGTGGCCTGGCCCGTGATCGGGGCGTACCGATCGGCGGGCGGGCTGGTTCCGTGGGGGCCAATGTTCCTCCATGCTGGGCCCCTGCAGGGCTCCGCCATATTGCCCGGAGGCCGGCGCGAAGATGGGAACCCATGTGCATGGCGCGGATCACGCCGGTCGTTTCGCGCATGCGTGGAATCACGCCAGCTGTAGCGCGCATGCACAAACTCCTGCCGGACTTTCCGCACCGGCTGGAGCTGCGGGGACCACTCTTGCACCGACCTAGCCCTATCGGAAGGGGAGCATTCCTGATTATCGGGGACCGTTGACGTCGGAGTGGTTGGATCCGCTTTTCACGTCGGCGTCGGAACTTGGCTGCGGGATTGGAGAATCCCGGCCCCAGTCTCCTACATGGAGTTTCACCTGAGGAAAGAGCTGCGCTCCGAAAGCTAATGATTCAAAACAAATCTGTTGGACTTTAACCTGGTGTTGTAAGACTTCTTTAATGCTATCATTAGCACTCCCTTTGTCTTTTGCTCCATTCCATCTTTCTGATTTAATCTCTCCTGACCTCCAACCTTTCCATGACCTTCTACTCTGCTCCATCTACTCCTCCCTCTTTTCCAACATCATACAGCCCATCACATTTCTGCGTCTACCCGGTTCTGATGAAGAGTCATGTAAAACTCAAAATGACAATTCTGTGTCTCTTCACAGAAGCCATTTTAATGGGATGGGAGTGATCTGTGTTAAGGTCTCAACTATTGTCTGAGTTCGTCAACAGTTTAGATTGTTGGATTAGGGCTAGTGTACTGAGATGGATAGAAAGCTTGTTGGCAGACAGGAAACAAAGAATAGGAATAAACAGGTATTTTTCCAAATGACAGGCATTGGCTCATGGGGTACCACAGGGACTGGTGCTGGGACCCAAGCTATTCACAATATATAATAATGATTTAGCTGAGGAAACTATGTGTAATATCTCCAGATTTGCAGATAATACAAAACTGGGTGGGTGGGTGATGTGGCGAGGGGTTGGGGGGAGGTGATAGTGGGTGAGTTCTGAGGAGGATGCAGAGATTTTTCACTGTGATTTGGACAAGCTGAATGAGTGGCAAATGGAGTGTAATATGGATAAATATGAGGTTGTCCACTTTGGTAGAAAAAACAGGAAGACAGATTATTATTTGAATGGCTATCGATCGAGAGAGGGAAATGTGCAATGAGACCTGGGTGTCCTTGTACAAGTCACTGAAAGTAAGCATGCAGGTGCAGCAGGTGATGAAGAAGGCAAATGTGCTTCATGGCGAGAGGATTCGAGTACAGGAGCAGTGGTGTCTTGCTGCAATTATACAGGGCCTTGGTGAGACCACACCTGAAATATTTCATGCAGTTTTGGTCTCTTTATCTAAGGAAGGATGTTCTTGCTATGGAGGGAGTGCAGCGAAGGTTTACCGGACTGATTCTGGAATGGTGGGACAGAAACGTGAGGAGAGATTGAATCAGTTGGGGTTTTTTCTATATTTTTTTTTAATTCATTTTTTTTCGGGATGTGGGCTTCGCTTGCTAGGCCAGAATTTATTGCCTCTCCCTAATTGCCCTTGAGAAGATGGTGGTGAGCATTCTTCTTGAACCGCTGCCGTCCATGAGGTGTAGGTACATATACTGTGCTATTAGGGAGGGTGTTCCAGGATTTTGACCAAGCAAAAATGAAAGAACGCCCATTTATTTCCAAGCCAGGATGTCGAGTGACTTGGAGAGGAACTTCCAGGTGGTAGTGCTCCCATGTGTCTGCTGCCCTTGTCCTTCTAGATGGTAGTGGTCATGGGTTTGGAAAGTGCTGTCTAAGGTGTCTGCAGTGCATCTGCAGTGAGTTCCTACAGTGCATCTTGTAGATGGTACACACTGCTGCTACTGTACGTCGGTGGTGGAGGGAGTGAATTTTTGTGGCAGGGGCGCCAATCAAGCAGGCTGCTTTGTCCTGGATAGTGTTAAGCTTCTTGAGTGTTGTTGGAGCTGCACTCTTCCAGCCAAGTGGGAAGTGGACCAAAGGTGGGTTTCTGGAGTTAACTTGCAGATTAGCAACAAAATCAGCAAAAAATAACAGGTCCAAGGGCTGAAAACCTCCTCGTGTTCTTTTGTCCCACGGTCAACACTGAACGGACACTATTTTTATCCAATTGTAGAATTTGATACCCCAAAAACAAAATTCACATTTAGCTTTTCTTAAGATATAAGGAGTGAATAAGCGAGCCTCGGACCTTTACCAGACATGCCACAACGCCAAACAGAATGAGGAGGATGGTGAGAATGCATTTCCCAACAAGGACACCGGCGACTGGAGGCGAAAGAAATTCATTCCCACAAATTCGACCTAAAAGGAAAAGTGCAGTGAAGTAGGGGTCGCTGTTGATGAAGGCGAGCAGAACATGCGCACGATTCTGCATGGAAACCTTCAACACATTTCTGTTTAGATACGCTCTCACAATCAAATGCTTGCTTCGAGGAACATGTGGCATTTAATCACCTGTTCTTTTAAATCGTGCGCACACTATTAATAATAGTAAACCACACATTCGGCCATTTATTTTCTGCTCATTAAGATTTGGGATCGTTGGAATGTGATGCCATGTTGTCCCATTCATGGAATCTAACACCTTCAATTCCAAATCAAAAGGAGGATAAAATTGAGGTTCTGTGGCCCTTCTGCCTCGGGTTAATAGGTAGCCTGAAGGTAGCGACCACAGCAAAATTAGACAGCGCACGCCCTGAACTCCTTAAATAAGGATGTCCTTCCCTCCCAACATGCTCAGCATCCCGTCCTAGTTTTATTGATTCTTGTGACTCAAGCCATTCAGCATCCAAATGTTCGGGAGACTGTGGCATTGTGATAATATCACTGGACAAATTTGAATTCGATTAACAAATGGAAAAGCTATTCTCAGTAATGGTGACCATGATTGTTGTAAACCTAGCTGGTGCCCTAATGATTTTTAGGAAAGAAATCTGCTACATTAAGCTGGCCTGACCGACATGCAAAACCAGGAATGCGGATGGTCCTGAAATTGCCTAGCCACTCAGTTCAAGGGCAATTAGGGATGGGCAACATAAACAGGGCCAGTAATGGCCACACCCCGTCAAAGAATAATTAAATAACCAATGGAATTCCATCTGAGCTGACTCGGTGGGGTGGATTAATTCTACTCTTCCGCTGAGTGTTCTTGTGAGGCAATGGGGAGCCCAGAAACTCTGGGTTCCAAGACTTGATGGCCCAGGAAAGCATGTTCAAAGAGTCGTCCAACATCAACCTGCAAACTCCTCCAACGCCGTGTTAACGGCAGACGTGAAGAGAGAGAAAGATCCCTGGTCAGCTGTGGGATGTATATTCATAACTCCAGACTGCAACAAGTTGGCCTCTCTAAGTGAACATACCGCCGCCACCATTGCACGAAGCAAGATTTAACTGAGTTGGGAATCAAGCCACATTTCAAAGCCACACTCCCCCCTAACCCCGTTACCAAGCAACCTGCTGAAATCAACTCCATGTCCCTGGAGGTGGAAGGGAAGATTTTACTAACTATCCCAGGCTCTTATCATCAATCTTACTGTGTCAAAGGCATTTTAATTGCTTGTCATGCTTTGCAATGAACTCTGCGTTATTTTTTAATCTTTCATCTTTTCTGTTTGCCATTAAGAAGTAAGAAAATGAGGTTCAATTGCAAAGTTAAATTTAAATCTGAAAAAATAGCAGTTTTGAGTGAATGAATTCTTACCTAGCTTGTTCAGTTCAAGTTAAACAATTTTTTACAAAACATCATAGAGTAATAGATATTTACAGTTCAGTGGGAGGCTATTCAGCCCATTGTGTGTGTGCCAGCCAGCAAGTAGTTATCCAGGATAATCCCACTTTCCGGCTTGTGATGCTTGGTCTGATAAGACACTACAAGCACATGTCAATGTACTTTCTAAATGTATATTTTGGCACGGGAGGTGGTCATTCGGTCCATTGGGTCCATGCTGCTTCCCGATAGAGCAATGCAGACAGCCCTGTTCTATCACTGTGGCCCTGCAAATTCATTTCTTTCAAGTCCATACCCAATTTCCATTTGATATCATTCATCGTCCCTGCTTCCATCAACCCCATGGGCAGCAGGTTCCAAACCATCACTACTCTCCATGTTTGAGCTCTACCGACCATTCAGGCAAAAAAGTTGCAGATTCCCCCTCATCCTTGGGGTGAAAAACATCCCCCCTAATCGCCCCTAAATCTCCTGTCTCTTAAACAAAATTAATGCCCCACATTTTACACCATTCAACTCAGGGGATAGGCCTTCCCAATCACTCTATCTGAATCCCCCCTAAATCACAAACTTCAAGAGTTCCCCCCTCAATGTCTTCTGGCTTAAAGAGAACAAACAGTCTAGGCCTTTATTGTTAACTCTTCCTTTATTGTTAACATTCTAAATATAGTCCACAGAGGGCATAAGGAGGCCATTTGGCCCATCGCGCCTCTACAGACCCTCCGAACGAGCACTCTACCCAAGTCCACTCCCCCATCACAATCCAACCTAACCTGCACAATTAAAGCATAGACAATCCACCCAGCCTGCACATCTTTGGACTGCGGGAGGAAAGGCGGAACACTCGGAGGAAACCTACGCAGATACAGATAGAATGTATAAATCCCACACCTAAGACTGGAATTGAAACTGGGTCCCTGTCGCTGTGAGTCAGCAGTGCTACCCAGTGTGCCACCGTACCGGCCCAATGGTCAATCAGTCCAGGCAATGTCTGCATAAATCTGCTCTTATACCATCTCCAGAGCAATCTCATCTTTCCTCCAATGTGGTGACCTAAACTGCATGTAATGCTCCAACTGTGACCTAACTAGTGCTTTCTGCACTTTTAGCATAACAACCCATCTGTTATATTCTACCCCTCAGCTAATAAAGACCAGTGTCCCTCTGCCTTCCTGACCATCTTACGTGCTTCTCCAGCTACTTTCATGGGTCTGAATTCATGAACATCCAACATCCTCTACATGGCTCAGTATTTCCCTTATTGTGTGTTCCCCTTCCCATTCAGACACCTAACCAATTCAGGAATAAGTGTTTGTTTTGGAATCGCTTCAGTCCCTTTGCTGCTTACGTTGTACTTTGAGTTTGGTACCATTGCCCACGCTGAGTTCCCCAGTCATTGCTTTGACTGTGCAGAAATAAGTGGCAGAATCATCCTGCCTGAGGTCGGAGATTTTGATGAAAATTCTCCTTTCAGCGAAGTGATGGGATTTCGACCTCTCCATTCGGCCCATGAGCTGCAGGTCCTCCTCCAACTCCGTCGCGTTTTCCTTCAAAGCACCGCGTGACCAGGAGACTTGTCCGACAGGAACCGGCAGCAACCCACTTCCATAGGTACAGTTCATAGTCACCGAGTCTCCTTCGGTTGCGTCTACCGACTGAGGGGACTGCAGGACCGTAACTCGTGATTCACTGGCTGAGAGAACAAAAACAAATAATCGAAATGATAGAAGCTTTAAAGGGCGATTTGAGCATCAACCCACAAAAGCTGACATGACCGGCATTACAGTGGTTATACTGCTGGCTCAGTCCCCACACACTTACCTGGGGAAGACCCTGGCCAACTGATAATATCGCTGGACTGATAACCCAGAGACTCGGGCCCACGGTTTACGAAATTGGGTTCAGTACAGTGGTAGATGGATTTTAGTTAATAAATCTGGAATCTAAAAGTAGGATTGGAACATTGTTGGAGGCCAGTCCGCCCTGAGAACCTGCTGCACCATTCAATATAATCATCGCTGATCCTCTATCTCAATGCCATATCCCTGTGCTTTTCCCATAGCCGCAACACCTTTAGTGCCTAGAAATCTATTTATTTCCTTTTTAAATATATTCTGTGAACTGGCCTCAACAGGCTTCTGTGGTCATGAATTCGACAGGTTCTCCACCATCTGAGTAAACACGTTTCTCCTCATCTCAGCCCTATATGCTGAGACTGTGACCCCCGCATCCAGTCTGTCCAACACTGTCAGAATTTTGTATGCTTCAACTAGATGCCCTCTCATTCTTCTCAATTCCAGTGAATAGAGGCCTAGTTGACCCATTCACTCCTCATCCAATAATCCTGCCATCGCAGAAATTGGCCTGGTGAATATTGATTGCACCTCCTCCATGGCAAGTGCATTTTTTCTTCGATAAGGAGGCAAAAGCTGCATACAACACTTCAGATGTGGTCTCAACAAAGGCCCTGTACAGCTGGAGTATGACATCTTTATTTGTATACTCAAGTTATCTTGCAATGGAGACCAACATGCCATTTGCCTTCTGAACTGCTTACTGCCACCTGCACGCTTGCTTTCAGTGACTGGTGTACAAGGACACATAAATCTCATTGTACATTAAAATTTCCCAATCTATCACTACTTAAAATAATATTCTGCCATTCTGTTTCTCTGCCCGAAGTGGATAACTTCGCATGAATCCATGCTATATTGCATCTGCCCTGTATTTACACACTCACTCAACTTGTCTAAATCACCTTGAAGCTTTCTAATATTCTCCTTACTACTCACATCCTCACCAAGGTTTGTATCATCAGCAAACCTGGTTGCCTCATGCAACTCATTGATGTATATTGCGATTAGCTGGGTCACAAGCATTGATTCCTGTTTTTATTTCAGATTTGCAGTATTTTTCTTTTAGTTCGGCCATCAAACCTGCATTACTTCTCCCTGTGCCCTCCACCAAAAAAGAATCACCTGACACTTCTCTGTATTAAATTTCAACTGTTACTTGTCTGCCCATTTTGCCATTTCTTTAAGTCCTGTTGCAGTAATTTTAAACAACTCGTTTAAAATCGTTAAACTTTACTCTGTATTCTAATATCCAAGACTTTGTAGATAGGCCAAAAATCCCATTTGATATTTATCACACTGATGAATTGATTCAAATGGTTTTGGTTCATATTTCCAATATTACCAGGCTCATTTTGTATGGAATAATGCTTTTCGCAATAGTGGCTGTGCATGGGCGCAGCTTGAGTAATTCCACTGTAGGGAACAGGGGACAAAAACATGAAGCTGCTTTTAAAGAACAGGGGCGAAATTCTCCCCCAACGGCGGGATGCCCGCCGACTCGCGCCAAAGCCGGCGCCAATCAGACGGGCATCGCGCCGGCAAAAAGGTGCGGAAGTCTCCGCATCTTTGGCGGCCTAGCCCCAACATTGAGGGGCTAGGCCGACGCCGGAGAGATTTCCGCCCCGCCAGCTGGCGGAAATGGCGTTTGTTGCCCCGCCAGCTGGCGCGGAAATGCGGCGCATGCGCGGGAGCATCAGCGGCCGCTGTCAGTTTCCCAGCGCATGCGCGGGAGCGTCAGCGGCCGCTGTTTGTTTCCCACGCATGCGCAGTCGGGAGAGTCTCTTCCGCCTCCGCCATGGTGGAGGCCGTAGCGGAGGCGGAAGGGAAAGAGTGCCCCCACGGCACAGGCCCGCCCGCGGATCGGTGGGCCAGATCGCCCCGCGTACCCCCCCCCCCAGGACCCCGGAGCCCGCCCACGCCGCCTGGTCCCGCCGGTAAATACCAGGTTTGATTTACGTCGGCGGGACAGGCAATTCCTGGGCGGGACTTCGGCCCATCCGGGCCGGAGAATCCAGCGGGGGGTCCCGCCAACCGGCGCGGCCCGATTCCCGCCCCTGCCCAATCTCCGGGAGCGGAGACTTCGGCGGGGGCGGGATTCACGGCGGCCAACGGCCATTCTCCGACCCGGCGGGGGGTCGGAGAATGACGCCCCAGGTTCACAAATCCAGTACGAAACCATAAAAACTAACCTCCATCGTGTTTCTCCTTCACATTTATTCAGAATCCAATGAATTAAGAGTTGTGAAAATGGAGCCTGGACTTCCGGTGGTGGCCATGGAGTCAGTGGACACACACAGGTGGTCCTGCCTGAAGGTATTGGTTTTGGCACCTTTTACACAAACTTTGGAGAATTTTGGCGGAAACTTTGGAAAGAGAGTGGAGGGGGATAAGTTTTCCCCTAGATGGGTGTCTACGGGTTACCAAATGAAGCAGTTGATGAGCTTTGTTAAGGCCGAGTTTCAGCCGCGGCGTAAGGAAATGCAGAGGAACTGTTCAAAGGCGATTGAGGGGGCAGCAACACCTCTTTGCAGGGCTTTGGAACGGGTGGAGAAGAGCTTCGAGGTGCAGGGGGTGATGATCCAGGATGTGGAGAAGGTGATGTTGGACCAGAGTGATCAGGTTTTGTCGTTGGAGGTGGAGTTGACAATCCTCGCGGACATGTGTAAGACGCTGCAAGCAAAGGTGGAGGACCAGGAAAATAGTTCCAGGCGACAATGTAGGTGATAGTGTCCATGGATGCGGGGAAGGAAGACCTTTGACCAGGTAGTGTGGAGGTGTCTAAGATTCTGGAGAGGTTTGGGTTTGGGCCGAGGTTTGTGGCGTGGGTCCGGTTGTTGTGTCTGCCCCCCATGGCAAGTGTGCGGAACAAATGAGATGAACTCGGGGTATTTTGGGTTCTATAGTGGGATGAGACAGGGGTGCCATTGTTGCTGCTGTTGCTTGCATTGAGCCGTTGGTGATGGCACTTAGGGCCTCAGTTGAGTGTCGGGGAATTGTGAGGGGGGCGGGGGGGGAGCAGGGAGTATCAGGTGTCGTTGTACGCCGATAACCTGTTGTTTGTTGCACCTGATGGAAAATATAGGCAGAATCATGGGCCTTCTGGGGAGGTTTTCTTTTTGGGGTTGTAAATTGAATGTCGGGAAAATTGAGGTGTTTCTGGTGAATGCTGTGGGGGGGGGGGCAATCTGGGGGCTCTGCTATTTGAGGTGGTGAGGAAGTGGTTTCAATATCTGGGGATCCAGGTAATGCATGAGTGGGCCACGATGCCAAGGTGGAAACTGACAAGGTTGTTGGAGGAGATCAAGGGGGACCTTAAGAATTGGGATACGCTGCATCTGACATTGGCGGGGATGGTGCAGGTGGTGGAGATGAACATGCTACCAAGATTCCTGTTTGTATTTCAGTTCCTCCTGATTTTTCTCCCCAAGGCCTTATTTCGGAAGGTGGATGTACTAATCCCGGAATTTCTGTGGGCAAAGTAAGATGCCGAAGGTGAACAGAGCTTTGTTGTAAAGGCAGAGGCGGGAAAGGGGGTTGGTGCTCCCGCTCTTGTTGCATTATTATTGGGCGCTGAATGTGGCGAAGGTGAGACGATGGTGGAGGTGGAGAGGGAGAATGGGTCAGACTAGTGGAGGTTGTCTTGTAAGGGTATGGGCAAGCAGGCTCTGGTGAGGGCGCTGTCGTCTCTCGCTCTGAGAAAGTACACAGGAAGTCTGGTGGTGGAGTCACTTATAAAAATCTGGACCAAGCTAAGGCGGCACTTTAAACTTGGTTACATGTTGGTGTTGACGCCATTGTGCGGGAACCATTGGTTCACACCGGGGGAATATGGATGCGATGTATAGGTGTTGGAGGGAGGAGGATTAGTGCAGGTCAGGGACATGTTTGCGGAGGGGCGGTTCGCTGGGCTGGAGGAGCTGCGGGAGAGGTTTAAGTTACCAAGGGGGAGTGAGTTTAGATACTGGCAGGTGCAGGACTTTGCATAAGGAGCTACCTTCGTTCCCTCAGATACCGGAGTATACGCTTCTGAAGAAAATGCTGCTCCCGGTTGAGGTGGGGGATGGCAGCAATGGGGATATATATGGGTGGCTGGGAGAGCAGGACAATTATCAATGAAAAGGACCAAGCGGAAGTGGGAGGGGAAGTTGCGGAGGCAGATGGTATGGGGATTTTGGTGTGAGGTAATGCGGCGAGTGAACTCAACCTCATCTTGTGCAAGAATGAGTTTGATACTATTTAAGGTGGTGCACAGGGTCCACTTGGGTTTGGATGAGCGTGTTTTTCTGGGGGCTGCAGCCGGGTGTGAGAAGTGTGGGAGGGGGCTGGCGAATCATGCTCTTATGTTCTGGAGGTGTGAGGAATTGGAGAACTTTTGGGAGGCGGAGTTTGGAGCCCTATCGAGGATTGTAAGGGTTGAGGTGAAGCTGGACCTTATGGTGGTGATCTTTGGGGTGTTGGAGGTGTCTCCCCTTGTTGCATTATAAATGTGGAAATCCCTCCCTACATCAAATGGACTGCAGCCTCACCACCGCCTTCTTAAACATAGTTTAAGATGGAGCAGCATTGCTGCTGCACAGCGCCAAGGACCTGGGATCAATTCCGGCCCTGGGTGATGGTCTATATGGAATTTGCACTTTCTCCCCATGTCTGCATGAATTTCCTCCTGGTTTCCTCGCACAGACCAAAGATGTGCAGGCTCGGTGGATTCCCATTCTAGATTGTCACTTAGTATCCAGGGATGTGTCGGTTAGGTGAGGTTAGGAAGATAGGGCGGGGGAGTGGGCCTAGATAGGGCACTCTTTCAGAGGGTCACTGTAGACTCAATGGGCCGAATGGCCTCTTTCTGTACTGTTCTCATTCTTGATAAGGAGGGATTGTATGGATTTGTAAGGATCAAAAAAGTCAGCAGCCCTCACATTCCTGGAACGAATAAAAACCATGAATATCTACATCAATACATGTGTTACATAATGTAACAATATCTCACTTGAAGTCTTTATATTAACCTTCATGAATGCAAAACTTCCAACTCAATGGACTATTTTGTGAACGGTGTTTAGATATCAATAGGTTGGTGCATTTATTGTTCCTCCTGTCTGAAAACTGTTTAAAACTGATCCTATGGATCACATTATTTCCACGTTGTAGTCGGTAAAGAAAAGGGCACGATAATTAATACCTACACATGGAATACACAAATTAAATAATGACCAAGCTAATAAATGAGCATAGTTTTCTCACTCGCTTGTCTATTTACATGTGTTGTTGAATCTGGCTGAGGTTCCGATATCGCGTGGACCTCTGAACCAACAGCTTTTATAAGTGCAAGAGCACACTAACAATAATTCTGCAAGAGATAACAAACGAATGAGATAATTACGGAGCAGTAATATTGAAGCAAATGAACTTACCACAGATGAGAACCAGCAGCATTAAATGGATGCTGATGATTTTATTGTGTGTAGACATGTTTCTGCTCCCAAACGGGATCATGAAGACGACAGGACACACTGCAGCGACTTGACCAGACTTGTAGGACACATGAGCCAAGAATGAAGGGGTTACTTTACGCAAGAAGTTAAACTCATGTTAATCAACCACAAAGCCTCTCGATGTTGCATTGAATTGTAAAGATTAGATGACAACTAGAGGCATAAAAAGTAGATTAAAGACAATGAAGGGTCACTTATCTGTGAAGATGGCTTTTAATGACTACTCTCCATCTGCCTTCAACAAAGAGGGGATTGTTGCAGACATTTGGGTCAAGGGACAGGAACGCAAAATATTGGGCGGCATAAACATTGCTCTGGGGTGGAGGGAGAGCAATTGGGATGTCTTTTGGTACTTAATATTTTTTGAAAGTGGATACATCGCCAGACCCAGCTGAAACCTCTCCCCAGCTGTTGAAGAATGAGAGGAGATGGTGGAAGCTCTGGGTGTAATTTTCCCATCCTCTCTGACAGCAGGTGTGGTTTCCGAGGACTGGAGGACTGCTAACATCTGGCCATTGGTTAAAAAGGGAAGAAAGGGGTAGATAGAATAATTACGGACAAGTCAGCCTAACTTTGGTGGTGGATAAGTTATTGGAAAACGTTCTGATGGACGGTTTAAACCGTAATTTAGCAAGGCAGACACAAATGGAGGAGAGTCAAAATGCATTTGCTAAAGTCGTGTGCGACTAACTTGATTGAATATTTTGGAGGAGGGGAATAACAAGGAGGTAGTGCAAAGTTGATATATTTTATATGGACTTTTATCCAGGCTTTTGATATGGTCCCACATCACAGATTGGTCAGAAAAGTAAAGAGCCACGGGATTCAAGGGCGAGTAGGATTCAAAACTGATTCAGTGGTAGGCAATGGGTCCTGGGCAGGCATCGGAAACTCACTGCTTAAAAGGGTAGTCGAGGCAGAAACTCTCAGCACAATCAAAACATGATACTTGGACCTGTATATAAAGTGACGTGTCGGGTTCTGAGCATCGCATCGTCGGAAGTATGTGATCACATGAAGGGAAGTACAAAATTGATTTACGAGAATGTTTCCAGGAATGGAGAATTCTAGCGATGAGAAATGGTTGAGTAGTCAGGGGTGGTTATCTCTGTAATAGGGGAGGATGAGTGGAAATTTAATTCTAGTGTGAAAATTATGAGGGGCCGAGACAGAGTGAACAGGAAGGATATTGTTAACTTTTTACAGATTTGTAACTGGGGATGTAAATTAAAACAATTCATCGAAGAATTAGAGGGGAGTTCAAAAATATTTTCACTCAGACGGTGCTAGATGTCTGAAAGGATGTTTGGGACAACAACCCTCATCACTTTGAACATAAAAATGGATATGCAGCCAAAACACCAGGGCCTGTCGGACTCTGAGCAAAGAGCTGGAAAGTGGGATGAGGTAGTTCAGCTCTCTACGGCTCACATCACCACTTTGGACCGAATGCTCGTCTTCTGTGACATACATTTTCTAAATTAATGTGTTTCTATGATTTGCTGAAAAGGTGAAATGCAATCAAAGCTTTTCGCCTAGCACTTATCAGGAAATATTCACAAGAATATCAATTCTCGTAGAGAACAAACATGGCAACGCCTCTACCAATCAAAATCCACTTACCAACCAATCATCACGATCCTGTAATGCTGTGTAAATTGTTGTTCCCTTTCAGTTTTGACAATCTTGCACCTGTCCTGATAAGTGCAACATAAAAATCTTCAACACCTGGACTCACATAGGCTGGATCATGGGGTGGGGGGACTTTAATATGATTCTCGATCCGAGGTTGGATCTGTCGAGTTCAAGGACAGGGAGGGTGCCACGGTGGCGAAGGAGCTACAGGGGTTTATGGAATAGATGGGGGTAGGTAGATCCATGGAGGTTCGAACGACCAAGAGCGAAGGAGTTTTCTTTTTTTCCCACGTGCACAAAGTGTACTCCCGGATTGATTTTTTTCGTTTTGGACAGGGCTTTGCTGGTGGGTGTGGTAGATGCCGAGTATTTGGCGATTGTTGTGCCAGCTCACGCCCGGCACTGGGTGGATCTACCGGTGAGCAAGGAGGGGGGTCAGCGCCCGCAATGGAGATTGGATGTAGGACTGTTAGCAGATGAAGGGCTGTGTGGGCGGGTGAGGGAGGCCAACCAGCACTATTTGGAGATAAATGACACTGGGGAGGTTTCGGCAGCAACAGAGGCACTGAAGGCAGTAGTTAGGGAGCTGATTTCGGTATGGGCTCATCGGGAGAAGATGGAGTGGGCAGAGATGGATAGGCTGGTTGGGGAGATTCTCCAGGTGGACTCTGAGGCCCCGGAGGCGGGACTGTGGAAGGAACGGCAGAAGCTGCAGATGGAGTTTGGTCTGATATCCACAGGGAAGGCGGTGGGGCAGTTAAGGAAGTGAGATGGGTGGTATATGAATATGGGGAGAAGGCCAGGAGGATGTTAGCACAGCAGCTCAGGAAACCGGAAGTGGCTAGGGAGATAGGAAGAGTGAAGGATAGAGGGGGGAACACGATTTTGGGCTCAGCATTCGACCAGTTGGAGTGGAAGTATTTGTGGGAGGTCCTGGGGTGGTTTGGGTTTGGGTGGGTCTTTGTAGACTGGATCCGGTTGCTGTACAAGGCGCCAATGGTGAGTGTGCGGACGAATCAAGTGATTCGGAGTATTTCTGACCATGCCAGGGGATGTCCACTCTTCCCACTGTTGTTTGCCTTGGCAATAGAGCCATTGGCGATGACGCTGAGAGCGTCAAAGGGATGGAAGTGTCCAGACCGGGGGGGTAGGGGTGGGGTTGGAACACAGGGTCTTGTTGTATGCAGACAACTTACTCCTGTATATTTCTGACCCGCTAGGAGGGATGGGAGAGAATTGAATATGGGTACAAGTGAGATTTTGTGATCCAGGCGAGGGGGCAGGAGAGGAGGCTGGGGGAGTTGCCGTTTAAAGTGGTTTTCGATACTTGGGAATTTAGGAGGCATGGTGATGGGAGCAGTTGCATAAATTAAAGCTGGCCCAGTTAGTTGAGCAAATGAAGGAGGACTTTCAAAGACAGGGCATGCTCCCGCTGTCACTGGCGGGGAGAGTACGCACCGTAAAGATGACGGTTCTCCTGAGATTTCTGTTTGTTTCCAGTGTCTCTGCTTTAAGCGGTTTAAAGCAGTGATCTCTGGGTTTGTGTGGGTGGGCAAAACTCCGCGGGTAAGGAAAGTGCTGTTGGAGCAGATCCGAGGGCGGGATGGTTGGCCCTACTGAACTTTAGGAATTACTACTGGGCGGCAAATATAGCCATGATCAGAAGTGGGTAGTGGAGGAGGGGTCGCTATGGGAGCGGGTGGAGGTGGCATCATGTAGGGGCACATAGAACATAGAACATGAACATAGAACATTACAGCGCAGTGCAGGCCCTTCGGCCCTCTGTTGCGCCGACCTGTGAAACCACTCTAAAGCCCATCTACGCTATTCCCTTATCGTCCATGTGTCTATCCAATGACCATTTGAATGCCCTTAGTGTTGGCGAGTCCACTACTGTTGCAGGCAGGGCATTCCACGCCCTTATTACTCTGAGTAAAGAACCTACCTCTGACATCTGTCTTATATCTATCTCCCCTCAATTTAAAGCTATGTCCCCTCGTGCTAGACATCACCATCCAAGGGAAAAGGCTCTCACTGTCCACCCTATCCAATCCTCGGATCATCTTGTATGCCTCAATTAAGTCACCTCGTAACCTTCTTCTCTCTAACGAAAACAGCCTCAAGTCCCTCAGCCTTTCCTCATAAGATCTTCCCTCCATACCAGGCAACATTCTGGTAAATCTCCTCTGCACCCTTTCCACTGCTTCCACGTCGTTCCTATAATGCGGCGACCAGAATTGCACGCAATACTCCAAATGCGGCCGCACCAGAGTTTTGTACAGCTGCAACATGACCTCATGGCTCTGAAACTCAATCCCTCTACCAATAAAAGCTAACACACCGTACGCCTTCTTAACAACCCTCTCAACCTGGGTCGCAACTTTCAGGGATCTATGTACATGGACACCGAGATCTCTCTGCTCATCCATACTGCCAAGAATCTTACCATTACTCTGTCTTCCTGTTATTCCTTCCAAAATGAATCACCTCACACTTTTCTGCATTAAACTCCATTTGCCACCTCTCAGCCCAATGCTGCAGCTTATCTATGTCCCTCTGCAACTTGTAACATCTTTCCGCACTGTCCACAACTCCACCGACTTTAGTGTCATCTGCAAATTTACTCACCCTCCTCCAGGTCATTTATAAAAATAATAAACAGCAGTGGCCCCAAAACAGATCCTTGTGGTACACCACTCATAACTGGACTCCAGTCTGAACATTTCCCATCAACCACCACCCTTTGTCTTCTTCCAGCTAGCCAATTTCTGATACAAACTGCTAAATCACCCTGAGTCCCATGCCTCCGTATTTTCTGCAGTAGCTTACCGTGGGGAACCTTATCAAATGCTTTACTGAAATCCATATACACCACATCAACTGCTTTACCCTCATCCACCTGTTTGGTCTCCTTCTCAAAGAACTCTAAGGTTTGAGAGGCACGACCTACCCTTCACAAAACCGTGTTGACTATCTCTAATCACATTATTCCTTTCCAGATGATTATACATCCTATCTCTTATAAACCTTTCCAAGATTTTGCCCACAACAGAAGTAAGGCTCACTGGTCTATAGTTACTGGGGTTGTCTCTACTTCCCTTCTTGAACAAAGGGACAACATTTGCTATCCTCCAGTCTCCTGGCACTATTCCTGTAGACAAAGATGACTTAAACATCAAAGGCAAAGGCTCAGCAATCTCCTCCCTAGCTTCCCAGAGAATCCTAGGATAAATCCCATCTGGCCCAGGTGACTTATCTATTTTCACACTTTCCAGAATTGCTAACACCTCCTCCTTATGAACCTCATGCCCTTCTAATCTAGTAGCCTGAATCTTAGTATTCTCCTCGACAACATTGTCTTTTTCCTGTGTGAATAATGACGAAAAATATTCATTTAGCACCTCTCCTATCTCCTTGGACTCCAAGCACAACTTCCCACTACTGTCCTTGACTGGCCCTACACAAGCTTAGGGGCACTGGTAATGGCACCTCTGCCGGCCTCAGCGGCCTGGTACTCCACAAGCCCGGTGGTGGTGATGGCTCTGAGAGTTTGGGGCAGTGGCGGAAGCATATGGGAGTGGACGGAGCTTTGGCGTGGGCTCCAATTTGTGATAATCACCTGTTTGTCCCGGGGAGGTTGGATGGGGGGATATCGGAAGTGGCAGGGAGCAGGGATTGAGAGGCTGGGAGACCTGTTTATTAATGGGAACTTTCCTTGTTTGGAGGGTCTGGAGGAGGAGTTTGAATTGCGGGGTGGGAATGGGTTTCGCAATCTGCAGGTGAGGGACTTTGTACGAAAGCAGGTTTCGACCTTTCCACTTCTAGCGCCACAGGGGATACAGGGTAAGGTAGTTTCAAAAATGGGGGTGGGGAGGGGAAGGTCTCGGAAATTTATAAAGTGTTTATGGAGTGGAAGGAAACCCAGATAGGCGAGGTGAAGCGCAAGTGGGAAGATGAGCTGGGTAAGGAGCCAGAGGCGGGTCTGTGGGAGGATGCTCTGAGTAAAGTCAACACGTCCTCATCATGTGCCAGGTTCAGCCTGATACAATTCAAGGTGGTTCACCGGGCGCACAAGACGGTGGCCTGGATGAGCAGGTTTTTTGGGTTAGAGGACAGGTGTGTGAGGTGCGCAAATCATGTCCACATGTTCTGGGCATGTCCGAAGCGTCGGGGATTCTGGCAGGGATTTGCCGATGTCATGTCCACGGTGCTAAAAACAAGGGTAGTGCCGAGTTCAGAGGTGGTGATCTTTGGAGTGTCGGAAGACCAGGGAGTCCAGGGGACGAGAGAGGCTTACGTTTTGGCCTTTACCTCCTTGGTAGCCCGTGTGGAGTGACTCGGAGCCCCCAAAATCAGGGGTATGGGTTGGCTACATGGCCGGGTTTCTCAGGCTTGAGAAAATTAAGTTCGCCCTGAGAGGATCAATGTTAGGGTTCGTCCGGAGGTGGCAAACTACTTATTCGGGGAAAACTAAACTGTTAGCAGATACAATAAGGGGGGGGGGGTTAGGGAATGAGGGGGTAAGGGGAGTTAGTTTAATTTAGTTTAGGCGGGATCAGCGAGAGGAGATGGAGGGACTTGGGAATAGTGTGTATCAGCTATGTTGGCTGGGTATGATTGTTGGTTGGGGGGGGGGGTTACATACTGAATTATGTTTACATTTGTATTTGTATCTTTTGTTGTTATAAAGCTATAAATTCCTGAAAAAAAAAGCTTAAACAGCATATCTATTTTCTCAACAATGCACAAACCTTGTACTCGCAAGTGACTATATGTTTCTCTCTTTCTAAGAAAGAGATCAAAATCTTTAGGATATTGGGGATATTGTTTCCAACCCTTAACTTCTCCTTCCAAAAGAAATGTTAGAATGTCAATACACAAACATTTTATCTTGACCTGAAGACGATTTTGTCGTAACTTACCGGAAAACAGTATTGGGCAGTTAGAGCTTAGCAACAATCATAGTTAAATCTCCAGGGATGTTGACTGTGGTCAGAGTTAGCAGTACCTAGCATCCCCCCTCCCCCCAAGACTAGTGATAGCAAAAGGCAACAATAATATTAATTCCATTGTGACTTAGACTGAAATCAAGCTGGCAAACATACAAGCAACCAAAACAGAGAAAATCTAAAGTACATGTATGGCCATTGTATCGGTGCCTGCTGAAAATATGCAATCCAGCCTGAGCTCATTTTGCAGCTCTTATTCTATGTCACTGTAGGTTATAGCACTTTAGGTGTTTATCTATTTTTTTAATATGGTGAGGTATTTGGCCTTTGTCAAACTTTCAGTCTGTGGGTTCCAGTATCAAGCTCGCTCTGGATGAAAATATTTTTCCTCAACACCCCTCTCATCCTTCTGTTAATTGCTTTAAATCTGTGCTTTCAGCTACCACTCTATCTAATAAGAGATGTGGCCCATTCTATTCCCCCCATCTAGGCTCCTCATAATTATGGGCAATTCAATCTCCCCTCAGCCTCTTCTGTCCCAAAGATAACAACCACATACTACTCAATCTTTCCTCATCGCTGACATTCTACATTCATGGCAATATCCTCCTAAATCTTCTTTGTACCCTCTGGAGTGTAATCACATGCTTCCTGCAATGTGGTGATCAAAGGTGTCCACGTTACTTTGGCTTTGGATTAACGCACTTTAAAAAAAATAATCCTTCATGGGCTGTGGGCATGTTGGCAAGGACAACAGTTGTTACCCATGCATAACTGAACTGAGTGCCGTGAGAGACGATTTCAGAGTCACCACCAAAGCTCTGGATGTGTAGTCACAAGCAGACCTGACCAGATTAACTAAGGATAACAGATTTTGTTCCCGAAAAAGGCATTAGTGAAGTAGATAGATTTTTACAGCAATCAACGATCGCTTCTTTGTCACTGTTACTTCTAGCAAGTATAAATGAGTCACATTGAGAGTTGTTAGTGTAATGTGGCATTTCAACCCATGCCCCTAGGGCCTTAACCTGGATGTCCAGGTTGCCAGTCCAGTGTCATTGCGACCACAAGACCGCCTTTCCTGTGTCTTATACCATTCTAGTATACATCTCCCTGCTCTTACACTGAGCCCCCAGCTAAAAACAAACCTGGAATTTCTGAATAACCACCTTATCTACCTGCTGTCTATCTTTAGATATCTTCACATGCACTTCATCTGTTCCTCTATACATGTTCTGCATATCTCAGTATTGTGTCCACAGAGGAGTCCATACAAGAGGCTAAGAGGAACTATTTGTTTATTGAGAAATAAACTATTTACACATTGTGTGCAGATCACAGTCATGCTGACTTTGGAAAAAAGGTCCAGAACGAATGTCCCAACCAGAAGAAAATTGCTTCGTCAATGCAAGCATTGCCTTTGTCTGCCTGTGCCTGTGAAAGTGGCATGAGAGCTGCATGTAATGTTAGTGTTGTTTAATGAGAACTAGTGTGGTAAGGTTAAGAAATTTCATATAATTTGCTAATACTAGGGTTGAAATTCAAAAGTTCAAATATTGTTTTCTTTTCTTTTCTTTCAATAATGTTTGTTTATAAAATAATCAGGCCCTATTTCGTATATTATCACTCCTGGAATGAATCGATCTTTCTGCTCCACCCTAAAACTCTAAAACGTTATGGCATCTGGTCCAGTCTCTTAGCCACTATTGAGAGCTGACCCCATGTGTCCATAACAGACAGAATGTCATTTTGGTTTGATGGCAGCTTCCTGTTGGTGGAAACTGTGATATTTTGCTGCTGCACGACAACAGCATGAAATGACTATCTTCACCTGTTACTCATATTTGAAGTAGACTGGGAGCTTTTCATGTCCGAAAGTGGTGGTCTTTGGCCCACTCTTGAGTTTGCATGACACACAGTGATCAGGACCTGGTCAGGGTAACCATTATCCCTCAGGATAGCTTTGCTGTAGGGCGGAACGGTGGCACAGTGGTTAGCACTGCTCATAGCCGAAGACGCAAGTTCGATCCGAGCCGTAGGTCACTGTCTGTGTGTAGTTTGCACATTCTCCCTGTGTCTGTGTGGATCTCACCCACACAACCCAAAGATGTGCAGGGTAGGTGGATTGGTCACGCTAAATTGCCCCTGAATTGGAAAAAAACTTAAAAGAAGGATAGCTTTGATGTGCCCTGTTTCAGTACCAGGTTTGTATGCTGAGCAAATGACTCAGGCCCTATCTACAAGTTTGCTGCTGAGGCCAATCTTATCGCATGTGGCGCTGTAAGAATTCCAATGCTTTTATTGGCCGGGGACGGTGGGCTTAGATCCGAGTAGAATAACCAAAATTTCTATGGTTTCCTGGAGCGGCACATTAGAGAACTGCCTCATGCTGTCGAATGAGACATTTGCTATATATGATTCCATGTGTGCCCAAATTGATGGTGATGCCACGGCACCACTTCTAGGCCCAGCTCTTTCTAACACCTTTTTAGGTTTCCACAAGAAATTAATTTTTGATGGACTGAATCCTAACTTGGCACAGACACACATTTTCGATGGGTGGTTGATACGTTTTCTACATTTGAATCTGCAGCTGCATGTAAGAATTTCATTGTACACTTTAATGAGATCCATCCAGTGCTCAAATTCACTTCTGAAATGGAGCAGTCAAATGAGCTCCCTTTCGTCGATGTGCTAGTTGAGAAAGCTGCTCATGGGTTTTCTACCACTGCCTACTCTCACTGGTCAATATATGTGTTGGGATTTTTGCAGTCCTACCTGCTTTAAAATTGGCCTCATTTGTAACCTGGTATGCCGAGCCAGACACATTTGTCCACTGTACAAGTGTGATGCAAAACAGTTCATATGAAAGCCATCCTTCAGGATAATGGCTATCCTGATCATTGTTCATTGTGAATTATTCGAATGGGTTAAAGGCCGTAAACTTTGCACCTGAAAAGCACCTCAAATTACCCTGGAAGGGTAAGGTATCTCAAACATTTGAGCCACGGGTGACGTTCGTTGTTACACTGCAGTAGGAACACGAGTGTTATTTCTGCTAATAGGATACTGCAGTCAAACCATTTTTAAAAATAGATTTAGCAGACCCAATTATTTTCTTTTTTTCCAATTAAGGGCAATTTAGCATGGCCAATCCACCTAACCTGCACATCTTTGGGTTGTGGGGTGAAACCCACGCAGATACTGGGAGAATGTGCAAACACCACACGGACAGTGACCCAGGGCCGGGATTCGAACCTGGGTTCTCAGCGCTTCAGTCCCAGTGCTATCCACTGCGCCACATGCCGCCCCTACTGCAGTCAAACCTTCTGCCTACCATACAAATATGTAATGTGGCATATGGACTTGAGTGCTGTATAAGACGAGCCGTTCTACACAAACCAAAAGGGGTTCCACTCGATGAACGTGCAGCTGTTATGGGCCGATCAGCTGTGAATCATTAATCTCTGCCCGGGCAGTGGGCACGGCGCCTTCATCCGGGCACAATCGACGATTCCTAACATGTTCTAGATACCGGCCCCCTCCCCAACCCCGGCTGGGAGGTTGGCTCCTGGGCGTTGGGGGTTATCCACTGCTGTTGTGGCTGATGACGCCTAACCAGAGTCCACAGACCAGCGTCGAGATCCGCTACAACTTGCCCATGAATCGACCAGGGGCGTGATCGAGCGGTGCTTTGGCCTCCTGAAGATGCAGTTCAGGTGACTGGGCCGCTCTGGAGGGGCCCTCCAATATAATCATGAGAAGGTCACCAGCATCGTAGCGGGCTGCTGCGTCCTCAACAACATTGCACAGCAGAGGGCCGACGCGCTGGAGGAAGTGGATGAGCGGCAGTCCTCATCTGATGAGGAGGATGCAGGGGAGGGCGAGGACGGGTAGGACCTGGGGTCAAGGTCGGCATGGAGGCCGCACGACTTGTGCGACAGGGCATACCCGCACAGAACGCTCTGATCGCCTTCAGGTTCACAGAATTGTGGGGTCTGGGGGGGAAAACTATCCAAGGGGGCATGGGCACTGCACCCATCCCACGGCCACCCCCTTCACCGCAATCCCGTACGTGATACATACCTGCTGCAGTATAGGGTGGGGGCTCTGGGTTGGCAATAACACGGTCTGGTCCATGAGATGGAGGGTAATGACAATCCGTTTTCCAACGAGCTCTGGTGCTCCGTATCATTTGACAAGGTCTGACACCTGCCCATGGTAGCACTTTCCACCATCCACCTGGGTGATCACTGCATGCGAGCTAGCCATTCCGTCGCACAGCCGCATCAAATTCCTGGGATGTGGGGGGGGAGCGGGGGGAGCCCAGGCCACCCACAACGTCTGCTCATTCCCGCCACCCCCCGCCCCGCACCCCCTCTGTGGCCAGCTCAGACCAGCCCACCCCGCATACCCATCTGACAGAGCTCCGAGGCAGGTTGTAACACTGTTAACAGGCGTTTAATGTGTCAACGTATGTACAGATTTGTGCCCTAGCCCCTATCAATAAACTGTGCCATGCGCCCGTGCCAACCTAACTGGTGTCTAACTTTCCAGCCTTACGGGCCCTAACGCTACATCTTGGTGGATCCCCAGACACTACATCAGGAATCCTGCCCTCAGACCTGGGTCCTCGTTCTGGGCCTGACTGGGTCCGTCTGCTGCTCGGGTGTCACAGGTGGAGTGGTGCCGGCCCATTCTGCCCGCTGCCCACCAGCGCAAGGGACAGGAGGGAGGAGTCCAAGGTGCATAACTGTTCCAGCACCTCCCATGTGGGAGTCACCGGCTTGGACCCCATCTCCTCCTCCTCCCTAGGGGTGGCCATGGCCCCTGGGCTACTCCATGGGATGGGGGTGTGAGCTGAACTATCCCCTGAGGCTCTCCCACCACCTGCCGCTGCCAGTCCTGGAGGCCCACTCTGGTCTCGACCAGGGTCTGCATGCTTGTGGCCATGGAGCACAGGGAATGGACCATCTCTGTCTCAGACTGCAGCACATCGTCCATTGACTCAACCCAGGCTACCACCTTCTGGGTCTGTATCACATCAGCCAGTGACTGTGACATCTCCCTCTGGGACTGGTCCACCTTCCCCTGTGTCTGCGCCACATCTTCCAGCGCCTGGGAAATGCCACTGCAATGTCCAGGTGGCTCTGGCACATGGCTGCCTGTGAGGCAGCAATGCTGTCATCGGCCTCGACCAGTGCCTGCACAGAATGCACCAGGCCTTGGACATGCTGATCCATAGCCAAAACAGTCGCCTGCAATGCATCCACCACAGATGCCACCCGTGCGGTGCTGGCCTGGGTGGCACGCATTGTTGGCACCACCTCCTGCTCCTGCACGCGATTGGTCTACTCCAACTGCATCTGCAAGTGCTGAATGCTCGCCGACAACCCTTCATGTAGTACCTGGCTCTGCTACTGCATCTCCACAATCAATGGGACTGTCTGTTCCAGAAGCCCTAAACCTGTCTGGACGGTAACTCATCTCTGGGGTCGGCCCATCATCCGACCGTCCGCTCCCTCGGGTGTTCCTACCTCCACCTGATGTACCGGATCAGCTGTGTGGTACGCACCAGTGAGTGTCCCAGGAGCCTCTTCACTAAAGTGCCCAACCATCGTGAGTGGCTCTGGGATGGTGGAAGATGTTCGAGAATGCTGTGACAGGAAGTCAGTGTCATCCTCCGACTCGAGGTCTGGCATGTCCTGAGTCTCGGGCGGAGGGCTGGTGCCTGAGCTGCTCTCATCGTCAGTGCTCTGCTCACGGGGAGCAGGCTCCGGCTGTGGCACTGGCTGGGGATGGGAGAGACCGGATGGACTCGCCCTATCTCCATCAGTTCCTGTAAGACACAAGACAAAATGCATGATTAGGGCGCGGGCCAGGAGGGAGGGCGGGTAGTGTGAGGGTGTGGGGTGAGGGTGGTGAGGTTGAGAGTGGTGCGGGGATGAGGGTGAGGTGATGGTGATCGTGAGGGTGGTGTGGGAGTGAGGGTGGTGTGGGGGTGGTGATGGTAGAGGGGTTGTGGACACGTATCATGGGGAACAGCAACCCAGCAGGGTCTCACTTCCTTGCCCACGGCCAATCTTCAGCAATCTCCCATTCCTCTGGGCCGCCGACCACGTCCAGGGCCCTCTGATCTTTTACAGTCAGGGGTTGCAGGTCAGACGGTCCCCCTCCCGTTTTCGGCCGCTCCCGGCAACTATGGGCGGCCTTCTCCTGCGGGGGTTGGGGGCGGGGGCAAACGGAAATGACAGTGTTGGCAAACAAAAATGATAGTCTAACGCATACAGCCCAGGGGTGGGTAGCTGGTGGCCTCAGTGGCCAGGACAACCGGCCATTGCAGCCGGTATGGATACCGGCATGTGGTGCAGAGTGGGGATCCGACCAGCCTCCAGGTTTTGGGGGGAGGGAGGGTGGTAGGGTTACGGGTGTGTCAAATGCATTTAGTACCAGTGGCACAGTGCTGCCTACTACCCTGGTTGTCCTGAGAAGTTTGTGCATTTTCTTCCGGCACTGCTGGATGATCCAGAAGCTGTTGCTGGTGGCGCTGACTGCCTCTGCCACCTGCGCATAATGAATAGCGACGGCTGGCAGCCTACCTCCTGGGCCGGGGTGCAGGGGCAACTGCCTCTCCTCCACCGCGTCCAGGAGGTCTCCAGCTCGGCCTCCATGAAATGGGATGCTGCCCTCCTCACTGCTGGGATAGTGGGTGTGGGGAGTGCAGTGTGTATATGCGGCTGCAGCTTATCAGCCTCTGAGTGTCAATCGCGAAACCGGCGAATTCCACACCGTTTCTCATTGCAATCGATTGCGTTCCATCTGGCGCCAATGTTGTCTGTTAACAGTAGCTGAATCGGTCCAGGTGCAGCACCAGTATTGCTGCGATGGAAGTCCATGAATCTTGCGCCAGCATCAACACTTAATCTCAGAAAAGGAGAATCCAGCTGATGCAATATCTTGGTTCAGCAAGAACGGGAGAGGCTGGCTTAAGAGTGACTGATTCCCTGAGGTGTCAGGACATCAGTGGGGGTGGAGTGCTGCAGACAGTCCTTCAGCAAGAACACTTTGAACTTAAAATGAGCCAACATTATAGGTTCCAGTGACTGAACAGTGATACAGCGGTTTGTAAACTGACAGTTGTCAAAGTTGGCCAAGTTTCATCTCCCAGCAATCAATGGGAATTTCAACTGAATTTTCAGAACAAGCGGAGAGCCGTAACGAAACACTGACAGCCACAGCTTGTTGACTTCCTGAATATGAAATAGCTGGTGCAATTAGACCACACAGTGTATGTGTTTTAAGTGATTGCCTTGACCATTGAATCCCTGTGGTCAAGCTGTTAACAGTACTTGCAAATCAGCAGCCATGGTTCTGATGCATCTGGATGAACCCCCCATATCCCTTGAAAATGTTCATCTCAAAGTTGTCTCGGAGAGTAAAACTCATTCACCAAACTGATGAATCCAGTGAGCCCAGAAATGTCCCCATTAAAAGACTTTTATGTCTTAACAGACATTTCACAAAACCAGAAAGTGCAATTGACTGCGGATTGAGGATGATACAATCAAAATGAGGTTGGTGGGGGTGTGGGGTGTTGCTTTAATTATTGTCACAGCTATGGTTTTAGGACCATAAGAAGTGTACATTTTGGGATAAAGGGAGTGATTTGCAAGGATAACCCCGGGAGGGATGGGTCATCCGGACAGATGGGAGTAACTTCTCTGAATGATCGTCAGGGTACACGTTCAAGTTAAGGAAAGTTAAAGTAAATAGAAAATGTGGGTATAGGTTTACATTGAACGGAGCAGTGTACCGAGATTTGTGAATTACTTATGATATGGTAAATAGTTAAGCGATTACTGAGTTGTGAACGTTGCCCATTTCCCCCACCCAGATGGGTTCAGGACCAACTCTGAAATTGGACCAGAGTATGTAAGGTGCAGGTTTACCAACACCATCTTAGGTAGGTAAGAGTTTGTGTTGTCACGTGTTAAAAGGCTGGCTGCAGCGACTGCAGATATGTATTAATTCAGTCTAACCACACTGTTGTGTAGATGCAGACAAGTGGCTGGTGAACATTTACCACATGTTCTAGTGCACACTATTACAGAGCCCTCCTGCACACTATTGCAGATCCCTCCAATGGTCAAATAGTCAAAATCTATTGTGATTCCCACTTAAAAAATGCCTCATACCTAAGGGTTACTCCAGCCTATAATAGTCTTCGCCTTAACTAAAAGCAAAATGCCACAGATGTTGGAAACTTGGAAATCTTTCAATACTTTAGAAGAGTCATACATACGGATCCGAAATGTTAACTTTGTTTCTCTCCGCACAGATGCTGCCAGACCTGCTGGCAAGGTTGAACAGTGTTTGCACTGTTGCTTAAAAGCGCCAGTGTCCCGGGTTCGATTTCCGCCTGAGTCGCCGTCCGTGCGGAGTCTGCAGGTTCTCCCCGTGTCTGCGTGTATTTCCTCCAGGTGCTCCAGTTTCCTCCCACAAGTCCCGAAAGACGTGCTTGTTAGGTGAATTGGACATTCTAAATTCTCCCTCTGTGTATCCGAACAGGCGGGGCGGAGTGTGGTGACCAGGGGATTTTCACAGTAACTTCATTGCAGTGTTCATGTCAGCCTACTACTGACACAAATATAGATTATTAATCTGAGTTTATCCAGCATTTTCTGTTTTTATAATCCTCATCGTGTTGGAGTTACAAATACAGATGAAAAGAGGACATCTCATACATTTGACACAAAAATTGTTTCCAGAACCATTGTATTAATCAACAGGAAAATTGCTTTAAATTCTGTGCGTTTCACTCCCTGTGTGTATGGAAGGTGAGGGACTTTCTTTCCCTTTCTCATTGGACCTGAGTCTGTCTGGTTTCTAACCTCTCCCTGGAGATTGCACGGCTTCCCTGGTGAGGGGTTGGGGGTTTAATTGTATAGCTAGGATATTCCAGTTACCTTGGGTGTGGGGAATACTTCTGGAACAGCTGGTCTTTTCCTCACGTTAATTTTTGCACATTCCTAGTCATGTTTGTGTTAATCAGAGAACTCCCCAAACAAGCTGAATAGCACAACTGAGAGTCAGAGGATTGCAAATCTGTATTTCGAATGTACTCTTGATGGAGTGCATCTATTAAAAACAGGAACTGGGTGATACGGTGAAGTGCATGGACTGAGGCGGATGTTTCTTGTTTCAAGCTCATCGAGTTTAGTATTTCTTTCTAACCAGTGATTAATTTTGGTAGCAATACATCAAAAAGTATTTGTAAAGCTGAAACTATTGTTGCACCAGGCACACCCTGTTTAATGGGTTGTGAACTCACCCACGACAAACGGTTTTTGGTCCCTCAGTCATATTCCTGAACTATACTGAAAAGTTTATCAAGGTTCCTATTTTATGTTTTGTTTATTTTAAAGAATATCCTCTGTGTTCAAACGTTTTTTGAAATGCTAACAATATTTCATTTCTATAAGGTGCAGAAGATCACTTTTCAGATACTGGCTGAAAGTGAAAATGTATGTGTTTTAAAAGCCACAAAGGACTCTCAGTTCTCAAAGTGTAAAGAGAAGGCAATTAGTTTCCTCCACTTCGCTTGAAACAATTCTTCCTCCTTTCCTGAAGATGGTGACTAATGCCTGAGACTACTGTTCAATAGGCTGTCGTGACCCTTTGGGAATCAGCATTCTTTATGTGGGAATCGCAACAATAGATATTGACTCTTTGAGCATTGGAGGGCTCTGTACTAGAGTACACTAAAACATGTGGTAAATGTTCACCAGTCTTTTGTCTGCAAATATACAGCAATGTGGTTAGAATGAACTAATGGGTATCTGCAGTCACTTCAGGCAGTCTTTTAATTGTTTGGAAACATAAGAACATAGGAACAGGAGTAATCAATTCAACCCTTAAAGATTGTTGCATGATTTATTCCGATCATGGCTGAACAGTAACTCAACGCCATCAACCTGCCTTGATTCACCAAGTCTCGATATTCTTGCCTAGCAATAAGCTATCAATCTCATTTTTAAAACATTCAATTAATTGAGTCTCAACAGCATTTCTGGGGGGGAAGGGTGTTCCAGATTTCCAGTACCCTATGTGTGAAAAATTATTTCCTGGCACCACTCCTGAATGGCCTAGCTCTAAGCTTATGTTCATGGTTAGCACTGTTGCTTCACAGCGCCAGGGCCCCAGGTTCGATTCCCAGCTTGGGTCACTGTCTGTGCGGAGTCTGCACGTTCTCCCTGTGACTGCGTGGTTTTCCTCCGAGTGCTCTAGTTTCCTCCCACAAGTCCCGAAAGACGTGCTGTTAGGTAATTTGGACATTCTGAATTCTCCGTCTGTGTACCCGAACAGGTGCTGGAATGTGGCTCGGGGCTTTTCACAGTAACTTTATTACAGTGTCAATGTAAGCCTACTTGTGACAATAAAGATTATTATATTATTATTGTACTGGAACATCTCCCCTGTGCCCCACCCAACACCAAAGAAAATAAGTTCTCTTTACCTACTGTATCAGCTCCTGTGATTATCTCAACAGTTCAATTAGATCAATCCTCCATCTTGTATATTCAAGGGAATACACACTTGTCAAGGAAACCTGTCCTCAGTAGATGACCAAGTTCAGTTTCTCGGTGTGCTACAGTTAAAGAACCATTAACCCATGTAAAATGAATGGATTAGCAAATCGGTGGGGGTAGATGTGGGGTAGAAATTTCACAAAATCCTTAATATGTGCATTCTAAATACCGTTGAGCATAACTTGACCTTCCCTACTGCAAGTCTGGAATGGAAAAGAAGGATAATTGATAACTGAAGTTATGCAGAAAAGAAAAAGAACAATTTTGCTTGAGTGCTTCAAACAATATTAAAAGCTGGCTACGCGCTCACAAATGAGCAATTTGTGCGTTTAGCGCAATTACATTAAAAAAAAAAAATTCCTTGAAAAGCATAAGGTTTGTTCCACGACAGACAGGTAATTTTTGTAGCAGATTAAAAAGCTTTGTTCATTGTGGAACAGGTAGGGCTGCAAATCCCTTCATTTGTACGTAGCTGCTGCAAATACAAAACCTCTTGCCAAGGAAGATTTTTTTTCTTCTACCCACACCAGGCGACAGAACATCAGTCTATTGTACAATTATAGAAACCGTTTCCTCTACACTATGTGACCACAAACAAAGATTGCATTTAGCAGGGCCTGCTGTCTACAACTGTTGCCTGCATTACAACGTTTGTTGGTGGCTACCAAGTGGCAGTCACAATTTCTATGACGCTGCAATGGAGAAAGATACTGTGTAGATCCCAGTGGTCACCAATGAATGAATCATTATGACTGAGCCTAAAAGTGTTATCACCTCGTGCTTTAGTCATTTTTATTATGTGCATCTTGCATGACAAGTCAGTAGAATTCTCACTTTTAAGACCATATTTGATCAGTCTTTTATCCAGTTCCTCCAAACCAGGCATTTCAATCTTGAGGAGTTGATAGGATATTGGTTGAGATGCTGCCTTTTCAGCATTGGAGCCTATGTTCAAATCTTGTTTACACCGATGAGATTGTGTCTCCCTTGTCTTCTGGTTTCACGGGATCTAACGTGAAATGAGCTTTGTGCAGTCTCAAACCCAGTTCTCTGTGGGACTGGGATTACTGCTCAAGTCTGTTCCTAAAATTCACTCCTTAAACTGTAGCAGAAAGGTTTAGTCTCTGGGGCGAAATTCTTCCCCAACGGCGCGATGTCCGCCGACTGGCGCCAAAAACGGCGCCAATCAGACGGGCATCGCGCCGGCCCAAAGGTGCAGAATGCTCCGCATCTTTGGGGGCCAAGCCCCAACATTGAGGGCCTAGGCCGGCGCCAGAGGGATTTCCGCCCCGCCAGCTGGCGGAAATGGCGTTTGTTGCCCCGCCAGCTGGCGGAAATGGCGTTTCGTGCCCCGCCAGCTGGCGCGGAAATGCGGCTCATGCGCGGGAGCGTCAGCGGCCGCCGACAGTTTCCCGCGCATGCGCAATGGGGAGAGTCTCTTCCGCCATGGTGGAGGCCGTGGCGGAGGCGGAAGGGAAAGAGTGCCCCCACTGCACAGGCCCGCCCGCGGATCGGTGGGCCCCGATCGCGGGCCAGGCCACCATGGGGGCACCCCTCGGGGTCAGATCGCCCCGCGTCCCCCCCCCCACCCCAGGACCCGGGAGCCCGCCCACGCCGCCTGGTCCCGCCGGTAAATATCAGCTTTGATTTACGCCGGCGGGACAGGCAATTTCTGGGCGGGGCTTCGGCCCATCTGGGCCGGAGAATTGAGTGGGGGGGCCAGAGAATTGAGCGGGGGGTCCCGCCAAATGGCGCGGCCCGATTCCCGCCCCCGCCCAATCTCTGGCGGGGGGTCGGAGAATGACGCCCCTGGTCTCTGTTGATTCACTTATCTTAGCCCTGCAGTAATGGACATTTAAACCATGTGCTTGAACTAGAGAGGCAAAAAAGATCAAAACTCATTCCTACTCCTCAGTGTACTCGATGCAGACAGCTGGAGAGGTTTAATCCATTCTCAGGATGTTGCTACCTTTGGCAAGGCTAGCATTTATTACCCGTCCAGTAGGCCTTGTGGCACAATGTGCAGTGTCCCTAATGCTGGTCCAGAAGCTCCAGGTTCGAGTCCAAGGCCAGGACTTGTTTTTTTTAAAGAAACATTTTATTGAGGTAGTTTTGGGATAGAAACAACAACAAAATAGACAATATACATGAAACCATAAACAGTGCAAAAACCGTTTACCTTTCGTACAGGTCCCACCCTTATTAGCCCCCTACTCTAACCTAAACTACACCCCCCCCCCCCCCATCTGCTGACAATTAATTTTCTACAAGGAAGTCTACGAACGGTTGCCACCTCCGCGGAGGTGAATCCTAACTGTGAACCTCTCAAGGAGAACTTAAATTTCTCCATACAGAGAAAGTTAGCCATGTCCAATAGCCAGGTCTCCGACTTTGGGGGCTTTGAGTCCCTCCATGCCAATAGCATCTGTCTCCGGGCTACCAGGGAAGCAAAGGCCAAAACATCTGCCTCTTTCTCTTCCTGGATTCCCGGATCTTCCGACACCCCAAAAATCGCCACCTCTGGACTCAGCGCCACCTTTGTTTTTAAAACCTTGGATATAACGTCCGCAAACCCCTGCCAAAATCCCCGAAGCTTTGGACATGGTTCGCTGGTCCTCCCGTGCATTTTGTGCACCTGTCTTCCACCCCAAAGAATCTGCTCATCTGGGCCACTGTCATGTGAGCCCGGTGCACAACCTTAAATTGTATCAGGCTGAGCCTGGCACACGTTGCAGACGCGTTGACTCTACTCAACGTGTCTGCCCATAGTCCATCCTCTATCTCTCCTCCCAGCTCCTCCTCCCACTTGCGCCTCCTCCGACCCCATAAGCTCCTTATAAATGTCCGAGACGCTCCCTTCTCCTACCCACCCTCTGGAAATTACCCTGTCCTGAATCCCCCTCAGCGGTAGGAGCGGGAAGGTTGCCACCTGTTCACGAAGGAAGTCCCGCACCTGCAGATATCTGAATTTGATTCCCCTTGCCAGCCCAAACTTTTCCTCCAGCGCCCTCATACTCGGACAGCTCCCCTCTATGAACACAGCCCCCATCCCCTCAATCCCCGCTCTCCGCCATAACCGGAACCCCCCATCCATACCCCCCGGGGCAAACCGGTGATTATCACAAACTGGGGCCCAGACCGATGCTCCCACATGCTGCCTCCACTGGCCCCAAACTCTCAGGGCCGCCACCACCACGGGCTGGTGGAGTACCGCGCCGGCGGGAGCGGCAGAGGCGCAGTTACTAACGCCCCCAGACTGGTGCCCTTACAAGAAGCCGCCTCCATACGCACCCACTCCGACCCCTCCCCCACCACCCACTTCCTGATCATGGCTCTATTAGCTGCCCAGTAATAGTTGCTAAAATTTGGCAGCTCCAGCCTGCCCTCTTCCCGACCGCACTCGACCATTACCTTCCTTACGCGCGGGGCCTTGCCCGCCCAGACGAGGCCCGTGATCATCCTGTTGACCCGCTTAAAGGACCGCGGAATAAAAATGGGGAGACATTGAAATACAAATGGGAACCTCGGGAGGACCGTCGCTTTCACCGTTTGTACCCTCCCGGCCAGAGACAACGGGAGCGCGTCCCATCTCCGGAAATCGTCCTTCATTTGGTCCACTAGCCGGACCAGATTCAATTTATGCAGCCGGTCCCATTCCCACGCCACTTGGATGCCCAGGTACCTAAAACTACCCCCTACTGACCTAAACGGCAGATCCCCCAGTCGCTCCTCCTGTCCCCTCGCCTGAACCACAAACATCTTACTCTTTATCCAGATTTAGCTTATATCCCGAAAACTGGCCGAATTCCCCTAAAATGTTCATGTTTTCCTCCATCCCCTCGACTGGGTCCGAAACGTACAGAAGCAAAGCATCCGCATAGAGCGAAACCCTGTGCTCCACCCACCCCCGGACCAGTCCCCTCCAGCCCCTTGACACCCACAGAGCAATTGCCAATGGCTCTATAGCCAGCGCAAACAACAGTGGGGAGAGGGGCATCCCTGTCTCGTCCCCCGGAGCAGTCTAAAATAGTCCGAAGTTGTCCTGTTTGTCCGTACACTTGCCACAGGAACCTGATACAGCAACCTGACCCAGTCAATAAAGCCCCGCCCAAATCCAAACCGTTCCAGTACCTCCCACAGATACTCCCATTCTACTCGATCAAAAGCCTTTTCTGCATCCATTGCAATCACTGCCTCAAGCTCCCTACCTTCCGGGGGCATCATGATCACATTTAACAGCCTTCTTACATTGGCCACCAACTGCCTACCCTTAACAAACCTCTCTGGTCCTCCCCAATAACGTCCGGAACACAGTCCTCAATCCTGGAGGACAGGATTTTGGCCAACAACTTGGCATCCAGCAGGGAGATCGGCCGGTAGGACCCACACAGCTCCGGGTTCTTGTCCCGCTTAAGAATCAGCGAAATCATTGCCTGTGACATCATCGGGGGCAGCACCCCTCTTTCCCTTGCCTCATTGAACATCCTCAACAACACTGGCCCCAGTATCCCCGAGAACCTCTTATAAAACTCCACTGGGTGCCCGTCTGGACCTTACTCGCCTGCATGGTCTTCAAGCCCTCCACTATCTCTTCCAGCCCAATTGGGGCCCCCAGCCCTTCTACCCGCTCCCCGTCCACCTTTGGGAAATTCAGCCCCTCCAAGAAGCACCTCATCCCCTCCGACCCTGTAGGGGGTTCCGACCTGTACAGCCTGCTGTGGAAATCCCGAAACGCCTTATTCACCCCTGCTGAATCTCCAACCATGTTCCCCTCACCGTCCTTTACTTTCCCTATCTCCCTAGCTGCCTCCCTCTTCCTAAGCTGCTGTGCAAGCATTCTGCTGGCCTTCTCTCCATGTTCATAAATCGCCCCCCTCGCCTTTCTCAGCTGCTCCACCGCCCTCCCTGTGGTCAGCAAGCTAAACTCCGCCTGCAGCCTCCACCGTTCCCTCAGAAGCCCTGCCTCTGGGGTCTCCGCATACCTCCTATCGATCTGTAATATCTCCTTTACCAGTCGGTCCGTCTCTGGCCTGTCAACCTTCTCCCTATGAGCCCGGATCGAGATCAGCTCCCCCCTTACCACCGCCTTCAGTGCTTCCCAAACCACCTCTGCCAATGTTTCCCCCATGTCATTGACCTTCAGGTAGCTCTGAATGCATTTCCTCAGCCGCTCGCACACCCCTTCATCTGCCAAGAGTCCCACATCCAACCTCCAGCACAGGCGCTGATTACTGTCTTTACTAACCTGCAGATCAACCCATGTAGTGCATGGTCTGAGATTGTAATCGCCGAATACTCCATGTCCACTACCCCAGCCAGAAAGGCCCTGCTCAAAATAAAGAAATCAATCCGGGAGTACACGTGTGAGTAGAAGGAGACTGTAACGCCCTCGGCTGCCCAAACCTCCATGGATTCACACACCCCCTCCCCCCCCATCAGCTCCATGAACCCTCTTCGTTCCTTTGCCATTACTGGCACCCTTCCCGTTTTCGAGCTTGACCGGCCTAAGCCCGGGTCCATAACTGTATTGGTGTCCCCTCCCATGACCAACCTGTGCAAGTCCAGGACCGGTATCTTCCCCAGCATCCTCTTTATAAACTCCACATCATCCCAATTTGGCGCATACACATTCACTAATACCACCTGCACTCCCTCCAGTTTCCCACTGACCATAATGTACTGACCTCCCGCGTCCGAGGCTATTCTACCCGCCTCAAACACCACCCGCTTATTGATCAGGATCGCGACCCCTCTAGTCTTTGAATCTAGTCTCGAGTGAAAGACCTGACTGACCCAGCCTTTCCTCAATCTAACCTGGTCCGTTACCTTAAGGTGCGTCTCCTGCAACATTACCACGTCCGCGTTCAAACCCCTAAAATGCGCGAAGACATGTGCCCTTTTGACCGGCCCATTTAACCCTCAAACATTCCAGGTGATCACCCTAGTTGGGAGGCTCATTGCCCTGCCGATCAGTCATCCCTTTTTTTAGGCCCGCCACCAGCCCGTGATCCACACCTCCACCAGTCCATCCCCAGGCCACCGCCCCTGACCTCCTCTCTGTCCCTCAGCCCAAGTCCCTCCCTCGTCAGCAGAACATATGCACCCGCCCCACTGCGCTTCCAAGAGCTAACCCGCCCAGCTAGCTTGGTGGCCCCCATCCCTGGCGCCGGATAGTCTCTCACCTATTGTTTCCCCCCCCCCCACCCCCCCCGCTCGTACAGACAAACTCCAACTTCAAACAATCCCCACACAATTGCCCAATTGAAAAACACCAAGACCAAAACTAACACACCTCCATCCCCCAACAGTGCAAATGAAAACCTAAACTCACTCAGCTCTACTGCTGGTTCCAACTCAATGCAAACTGCACCCCAAACATCTTCCATAAAGCGCAAAACGAGAAACTTTTTACAAAAACAGAGAAACAAAACGAAAACATGAATGTTGCAGCCAAATTCAAAAGTTCTCAGTCCTTCGCCAGCCCTTTCTTTCTTGCAAAGTCCTCTGGCGACTCAAAGTAAAAGTGCTGATCCTCATACGTGACCCAGAGATGGGCTGGGTATAACAGTCCAAACTTCACCCTTTTCTTGAAAAGGATCGCCCTGACCTGATTGAAGCCTGCCCTCCTCCTGGCCACCTCCACACTCAGGTCTTGGTAAACCTGCAGGATGCTATTGTCCCACTTACAGCTCCGTGTCTGCTTGGCCCACTGCAGAATGCGCTCCTTATCCGAGAACCTGTGGAATCTCACCACCATAGCCCTCGGGGGATCTCCCATTCACGGCTTCTTCGCCGGTGCTCTGTGAGCCCTATCCACTTCCAGGGGCCGGGAGAATGCCCCATCCCTCAGCAGCTTCTCAAACATGCCCGCGACGTATGCCCCAGCGTCCGTTCCTTCGGACCCCTCCGGGATCCCGACAATTCTTAGGTTCTGCCAGCAGGACCTAGTCTCTAGGTTCTCCACCTTCTCCAGGAGCTTCTTTTGCTGGTCACTCAGCATCCCCACGTCCAGCTCCACCGCAGTTTGATGCTCCTCCTGCCCAGCCAGCGCCTTTTCCACCTTCTGGATCGCCCGATCCTGGGCCTCCAATCTGAGCTCTAACCGCTCAATCGGCACTTTTATCAGCTCCAGGCAGTCCCGTTCCCACGTAGCAAAGCCCTCCTGGATGACTTGCATCAGCTGCTCCATAGACTGCTGGGTCGACAAGCCAGAGGTTCGCCCCTCCGCCTATTACTCTCTGTCTTCTTGTTTCTGCCCTTACGAACACTTCTAGGCCTTTTCGCCATGCACTGAAGTGGGAATTCAGTAGAGAATTGCCACTAACATCCGTTCTACAATTCAAGTCCGTTAAAAAATCGGGGGAAAAGGTCCAAAAGTCCGACCAGAGCGGGAGCCACCAAATGTGCGACTTACTCCTTCATAGCCGCCCCCGGAAGTCCAAGGCCAGGACTTGTTGGCCACTGAAGGAGCGTTCAACATGGTTCAACGGGAGGATGACCAGCTCGAGAACCCTTCCATCACTTCCCCACACTATTCCCCAAAAGGTGTAATGATATGCTGAAATACAATTGCCCACCCTGGTGGTCTTGAGAAGAAGGTGATGAGCCTTCTCCTCGTGCAGTTTGATATGTTTAAATGGCTTTCTGTTTCATTGCAAAGGACATTTAAGGGTCAATAATCTCTAGAAAGCAGTTAACACCATCAGGAAAAGGAGAAGTGAGAAGAAATTGGAGAGAGCGTATTCCGAAAGACATTTAAGTGACTCCATCTAGCTTCATGGACTGTTCTGCATATAAAATAACTGTTTTAACGATTATGAGCAATACTGTGACGGTTATGGGTAGGACCTCTCCTGAAATGATTGAAACTTGTGTCCTACTGGTGCTTTCACAATGGTGCCAGGGAAAAAGGTTACATATTCAATACTACAGATAGGATCAGGTCAATTTCTGGTACATTATTCAGTACCAAACAGAAATGGGCTACCAAACATAGTCCACAGCTTGTACCATGTGAGGTCATCCAGAAGAAAAAGCAGACAGACCTGTAGTGCTTTTCATGAATGTCTCAATATTTTACAGTCAATGAAATACTCTTGATTATATTCCCAGTGACAGATCTCACTGAACACAGAATAAAGGATGTTCAGCAATGATCAGAGGACTGTTGCATCTTTGAGGGGTTCACCCAACAAAAGTCCAGTGTTTCACAACTGCCCTCTCCATCACAAGGTTGCAAACTTCAAATCATTCTTATATGTCTGTTCATTCTACCATAAGTTACACCATTAGGCCGACTGGGCAATTTTAGTCTCGATCCATCTCATAATTTTGCTATCTGGGCCTCACAGTACATATCTGCAGCAAATGCATTCCATGTAATTATAGCATAATGATGTGCGAAGGTTTAACCACTGATTGCCTATTGACACTGTCGATGACAAAGAAATTACCCTCTTAATAGCAACAGGAAATATGGTATCAGGAAGCCTTGTTGAGCGGTTTCTACAGCCGCATGAACTCTGAGATAAAATGTTTTATGAACAAAACACTGAAGAAATATTCATCAAGGCCTGTTTTCAGCCATGAGAGGTTGTGATGGGTAACCATCCCTTACCTTGGTCCTTTGAGGTAGACTGAACCAAAACTGGCAGGACGCTTGTGGCTAGAGTCTGAATCAACTTCTTTGAGAGAGAGTCTGGCCTTCATAAAGGGGATCTACACTCACTTATGGAGGTTGTTCAACTCGCTGGGTAAGACTTGGAGAGGAGCAAAGGCATAGAAATTTGAGCAAAAGGCAAAATAAAGCTCTCCAAGGTTTTCTGATGTCGCACCGGAGGCATTAGAATAGGATGTGAAAAGGAGGAGAGAAATGATGGGCACGATTCAGTGGCCTCGTCGCACCCAACTTGGTGTCAGGATGAGGCCGTTCAATGATGAGGCCTTCAATCGCGCAGGAGGCCTCTCGTGATGACCTTCGACACTTAAATCGCAAGATTTAACGGAATTGCATTGGGCCTGACCCACATCAGCATATTTAAATGAGTCATTAGGTCATTTAGAACTGCCCACACAAACGTGGACCAGTCATAATGGTACATGAGGGGTCTCCCAGGCCATTAAGAGACCTTCAAGTGGTCGGGGACAGGGAAGGGTGGCACCCTGGGTGCCAGGTTGGCACTGCCAGGGATCGGGCCCTTGGGGGTGCCTTACCAGGTGGAGGGGGGGGGAAATGAGGGGGGTGTTCCCGAGGGCCTCCCCAAGGTTTGGTGGAGGGGTGAGAGGTCAGAAACGGGGGGGGGGGGGGGAGTTTGCTGATGGTGAGGGGAGATCGGGGTAGCCTTCCAAAATGGCACCCCGATCTGCAAAGAGCCTTTCCTGCTGGTGAGCTCTAAGTGTGGCCTTGGCAGAGAGAAATTCCCGAGGCCCAAAAAAACGGCAAAGTGCCTTTGAATAGCGTAGTGTTTCTCAGCACTGCAGCCACTATATCCCCATTACTGGGCGTACTGACGGGTGTTTACACTGAGTCTATATCCCTATGCGCTGAACGTGCCCAAAGCCAGACAAAGATTTATTTTGAGTTGAATCGCATCCAATATTTCTGCTTGAGGCTAGATTGTACTCACAGCAAACCCACGAGGAGAGTGGGCACGGCCTGTCAATTCTCAGTCTAACTTCGAGGACTTAGCAGCAGTACTCTGCACATCTTCCATCAATCTCCAAAATCTCCTCTATCAACTGTTGCCACTCCTCCCGCATCTTCCTATCCATCCACGCCTAGAACAAAATGAACACCCCTCACTGCCACCTTCAACATCTCCCAAACCACTGATGGTGAAACCTCCCCATTTTGGTTAAACTCCACATACTCCTCAATCACCTTCCCCATTCTAATGCCGAAATTTGCATCCGCCAACAAACCCACATCTCGCCTCCACGCCGGCCTCTGCGCTGGAGCCTTCTTCAAGACCACATCCACCCAATGCGAAGCATGGTCTGATATCCACCCCTCGCATCTTCTCATGAACCCAGCCAACACCTTCGCCCCTCCCGAAGGGACCAGCGAGTGTGGCCGGGACCTGTCCACCTTCACGTCCAACACCACATTTCAATTGTCCCCCTCCATCAACTGGTAAGTATCCACTAGTGGCTGTTAGCATTTTTTTCACAAACCCAGTGTCAGCCCAATTTGGGGCATATATGCTAACCAACACCACTAGCCTCCCTTGCAACACCCAGTCACTATCACATACCTGCCCTCCTGGTGCGCCACCACCTTCTCCATTTGGAACCTCAACCGTTAACCCACCAGGATCGCCACTCCCGGGCCCTCCTGTCGAAGCCCGAATTGAAATATATTCCCTCTGGGAGTGTGGAGTTGGTGCGCTTCATGACCAATCTCTCGAAGCATTTCATTATGACTGATCCTGGCCCAAACCCCTATTACACAAAACAGTTAACCATAACACCCATAAAAGGAAAGTACAACATAAAGGCACAGCCCAGTCAAAAACCAACAAAGTCCAAATTCAGTCGAGTCCATGGCCTTCTGCCTTCACAAATGCCTCCACTTCCACTGCCGTCTCCAAGTTTGCCCCTGCTATTGTGCATGACCTACAGTTTCGCTGAGTAGACCACACCAAACTGCACGTTGCATTTAGGCAATGCCGCCTTGGCTTGACCAAAGGCCGTCCGTCTCCTTGCCAGCTCTGTTGTCAGGTCCTGGTTACCCCCCCCCCCGGCTTCGGCTGTGCTTTTCTTTTATTTTCCGGACAGAGTGGAATCATCTCTCGTGGTTTCCCTGCCGTCCTTCTGCCTGTGTAACTCTCGATGCTCCGATACCCCGAAGATTGCCACTATTGGGCATGGCTTCATCCTCACCCCCACAACTTTGGACATTGCCTCGGAGAAGGCTGACCAGAACCCAGCAAGCTTCGGGCAAGCCTAAAACATGTGGGTGTGGTTGGCCGGGCTTCTCTGACACCGCTCACATTTGTCCTCTGTGGTGGTATGTATTAGGGGTAATACGGTACACCATGAATGCCGAGGAGCTGTTGGAGGACAGATGCTGGGTCCCGATTGGGTCTGCCACCTACTGGGCTCCACTCAGATAGGCGGGGTATAAGAACCCGGTTTACTCCCCGCAGCTGCATTCTGTGACTGAGCTGCTGGGGAACAAGTCTGAACAAGCCTGCTCAATAAAGCCTCAATTGAAGTTCTCTACGTCTCGCCTCGTGTGTGATCGATGGTGCTACAATTTATTGAGCAGACTTAAAAAGGAATATGGAGCTCCGGATCGCCCCGGAGTGCCTGCGAATCGGCCCCCAAGCAGCTAACGCAACATCGGCGTTTAAACACTGGCTGGCGTGTTTTGAAGGGTACCTCCGAACGGCCCCCGGCAGACCAACGGAAGACCAGAAGATGCAGGTCCTGCATTCCAGAGTGAGTCCCGAAATCTACGCACTCATCGAGGACGTGGAAGAATTCCCAGCGGCGATCAACTTGCTGAAATAGACCTACATTAGGCCCATCAACCAGGTCTACGCACGCTACCAGCTCGCGACGAGACGACAAATCCCCGGGGGAATCACTGGACGAATTCTTCAACGCTCTAACGATCCTGGGACGAAACTGCAACTGCCCAGCGGTAACGGCGAATGAACATACGGACCTCCTGATCAGAGACGCTTACGTAGCAGGTTTGGCATCGTCGCAAATTCGCCAGAGACCTTTCGAGAAAGACTCTCTCGGACTCACAGAGGCACGGGCCTTTGCAGCCTCCCTCGACGTGGCCTCCCAAAACGCCCGCGCCTATGCCCCCGACCGCACTACAGCCCCTTAGGCTCCGTGGACCCCCGCCGCAACCGACCCCCCCGGCACCCCCCACCTCTCCGCAAGCGTGCGCGGCCAGAATCCCAGACCACTCTGAGGCCCCGCTGCTACTTTTGCAGGCAGCCGAAACACCCCCGCCAGCGCTGCCCGGCCCGCTCGGCCACCTGTAAAAGCTGCGGCAAAAAGGGGCACTACGCAGTGGTGTGCCAGTCCCGTGGGGTCGCCGCTATTTCCGGGGAACAAATGGGACCACTGGCTCAACCCCCCCCCCCCCCCCCAGCGACCCACGGGCGGCCAACGGGCCCCGCCATTTTGGACCCCGGACACCACAAGGGGGGGACGGGCGCCGCCATCTTCCTACCAACGGGCCGAGTGCGATCCATGGGAGCAGCCACTTTGTCCACCCCCGGCCGCTTGCGACCCATGGGAGCGGCCATCTTGGCTGACAGGCAAGGACCCCAGCATGGACGGCTCCACACTGCCTGAAGACAACGATCTGATGCACCAACCACGTTTGGCATCGGTGACCCTCGACCAGTCGCGGCCCCGGACCCTCCAGACGACAACGACAAAGGTGCTGGTGAACGGGCACGAGATGCTGTGTTTGATCGACTCGGGGAGCACGGAGAGTTTTATTCATCCAGACATGGTAAGACGCTGTTCCCTGGTAATTCGGCCAAGCACCCAAAAATTTTTCCTGGTGGCGGGGTCCCACTCCGTTGCAATCAAAGGGTTCTGCATTGCAAACCTAATGGTGCAGGGGAGAGAGTTCAAAAATTACCGGCTGTATGTCCTCCCCCATCTCTGCGCTCCCACCCTCCTGGGCTTGGACTTCCAATGCAACCTCCAGAGCTTAACATTTATATTTGGCGGCCCTATACCCCCCACTGACTATCTGAGGCCTCGCGACACTCTAGGTCGAACCGCCCTCCTTGTTGCGAACCTCACCCCGGATTGAAAACCCGTCGCCACTAGGAGCAGACGGTACAGCGCCCAGGACCAGACGTTTATCAGGTCCGAAGTCCAGCGACTGCTGAAGGAGGGCATAATCCAGGCCAGCAATAGTCCCTGGAGAGGTAGTAGTGAAGACAGGAGAGAAGCAGAGGATGGTCGTAGACTACAGTCAGACCATCAACAGGTACACTAAGCTAGATGCGTACCCTCTTCCTCGCATATCCGACATGGTCAATCGGATTGCACAGTACAAGGTCTTCTCCACCGTGGACCTTAAGTCCACCTACCACCAGCTCCCCATTCGCCCCGGTGACCGCAAGTACACAGCCTTCGAGGCAGACTGGCGGCTATACCACTTCTTAAAGGTTCCATTCAGCGTCACGAACGGAGTTTTGGTCTTCCAACGGGAGGTGGACCAAATGGCTGACCAGCACGGTTTACGGGCCACGTTCCCGTACCTCGACAATGTCACCATCTGCGGCCACGACCAGCAGGACCACGACGCCAACCTCCGCAAATTCCTCCAGACTGCTAACACCCTCAACCTCACCTACAACGAGGAAAAATGCGTGTTTAGCACCGACCGTCTAGCCATCTTGGGCTACGTAGTGCGTAATGGAGTGATAGGCCCCAACCCTGAACGCATGCGCCCCCTCATGGAGTTCCCTCTTCCCCACTGTGCCAAAGCCCTGAAACGCTGCCTGGGCTTCTTTTCTTATTATGCCCAGTGGGTCCCCCAGTACGCAGACAAGGCCCGCCCACTAATCCAGTCCTCTACTTTTCCCCTGTCGACAGAGGCCCGCCAGGCCTTCAGCCGCATCAAAGCGGATATCGCAGAGGCCACGATGCGCGCCATCGACGAGCCCCTCCCCTTCCAAGTCGAGAGCGACGCATCTGACGTAGCTTTGGCGGCCACTCTCAACCAAGCGGGCAGACCCGTGGCCTTTTTCTCCCGAACCCTCCACGCTTCAGAAATTCGCCACTCCTCAGTAGAAAAGGAGGCCCAAGCCATAGTGGAAGCTGTGCGACATTGGAGGCATTACCTGGCCGGTAGGGGATTCACTCTCCTCACTGACCAACGGTCAGTAGCCTTCATGTTCGATAATGCACAGTGGGGCAATAAAAGAACGACAAGATCCTGCGGTGGAGGATCGAACACTCCACCTACATCTATGAGATCATGTACCGTCCCGGAAAGCTGAACGAGCCGTCCGATGCCCTATCTCGCGGCACATGTGCCAACGCACAAGTGGACCGCCTCCAAGCCCTCCACGAGGACCTCTGCCACCCGGGGGTCACTCGCCTCTACCACTTTATAAAGGCCCGCAACCTCCCGTACTCCGTCAAGGAGGTCCGAACAGTCACCAGGAACTGCCAAATCTGTGCAGAATGCAAACCGCATTTTCTCAGGCCAGATAGAGCGCACCTGATAAAGGCTTCCGGTCCCTTTGAACGCCTCAGTCTGGATTTCAAAGGCCCCCTCTCCTCCACCGATCGCAACACGTACTTTCTTAACGTCGTTGACGAATACTCCCGTTTCCCCTTCACCATCCCCTGCCCCGACATGACCGCGGCCACGGTCATTAAAGCCCTCTGCACCATCTTTACCCTGTTCGGTTTCCCCGCCTACATCCATAGCGATAGGGGGTCCTCCTTCATGAGTGACGAGCTGCGTCAATTCCTGCTCAGCAAGGGCATAGCCTCGAGCAGGACGACCAGCTACAACCCCCGGGGGAACGGGCAGGTAGAGAGGGAGAACGGAACGGTCTGGAAGACCGTCCTACTGGCCCTACAGTCTAGGAGTCTCCCAACTTCCCGCTGGCAGGAAGTCCTCCCGGATGCCCTTCATTCTATCCGGTCCCTGCTGTGCACCACCACGAACCAAACGCCGCACGAGCGCCTCCTTGTCTTCCCTAGGAAGTCCGCTTCTGGAACGTCACTTCCGACTTGGCTGGCAGCCCCGGGACCCATCCTGCTCCGGAAACATGTGCGGGCGCACAAATCAGACCCACTGGTGGAAAAGGTACATCTACTCCATGCCAACCCGCAGTACGCCTACGTAGCGTTCCCAGACGGCCGACAGGACACGGTCTCTTTGCGGGACCTGGCGCCCGCCGGAGCTCCCCACACCCCCCCCTCAACACCAATCACCACCCCCTCACTCCCGCTGATGCACCCCACAGCAACTCCCTTCCCGGGGGGATCGGTTCTCCTCCCAGGCCCGCCCAGGAGTAAGGAAACAGAAGGGGACAGCGCGATGCTCCCAGAGTCGACCGGACCCGAACCAGCACCACCACCACCACCCGGGCTGAGACGATCGGAAAGGGCGACCAGAGCACCATCTCGACTCATCGAGTCGACTTAAGATGTATATAATTCAGTGGCCCAGTAAAGCGGCATTGTTGTAAATAGTTAACGCTGCTAATCTGGTAAAATGTGAATAATTCAGTGGCCCAGTAAAAGCGGCATGGTTGTATATAGTTCAATGGTTAAGGCACTGACCCTGTAAACCCCTATCACCATACCACCCCCCACCCCGCCGGGTTCCTTTTTAACAAGGGGAGAATGTGGTGGTATGTATTAGGGGTAATACGGTACACCATGAATGCCGAGGAACTATTGGAGGACAGATGCTGGGTCCCGATTGGATCTGCCGCCTACTGGGCTCCACCCAGATAGGCGGGGTATAAGAAACCGGTTTACTCCCCGCAGCTGCATTCTGTGACTGAGCTGCTGGGGAACAAGTCTGAACAAGTCTGCTCAATAAAGCCTCGATTGAAGTTCTCTACATCTCGCCTCGTGTGTGATCGATGGTGCTCCATTCTCCACCTCCGGGAAGAACCTGCTGATTCGGGCTCTGGTCAGGTACGCTCTGTGCACCACTTTGAGCTGCATTAGGCTTAGCCTTGCTCAGGAGGAGGTGGAGTTCACCCTGCTCAGTGCTTCGCTCCAGAGTCCCCATCCTACCTCTGTCCCCAGTTCGTCCTCCCATTTTTGTCTGATCTCGTCCAGTGGAGTCCGGGCTCTGTCCAGTAGCTGTCCGTATATTTTCCCACATAGCTCCCCCTTCTCGTTGCTTGTGCCTATCGGGTCCTCTAGTAGTGTGGTTTCTGGGGCCCCAGGGTACCCCACTGTCTCTTTGCGGAGGAAGTGTTTTATTTGGAGGTGTCTCATTTCCTGTCCTTTTGCTAGCCGCCACTTCCTCGTCAGTTCTTCCAGTGTCGCCAGTCTGTGCCCTACGTAGAAGTCCCCGACCGTCAATGTGCCCCCATCCCGCCTCCATCTTTTGAAGGTGGTATCTAGCATGGCTGGGGGGAATCTGTGATTGCTGCAGATGGGGCCACGGGGGACATTTTAGTTATCCCGAACTGTTGTCTGACCTGGGTCCATGTTCTCAGCGTGGCCGCAACCACTGGGCTTGTTGTGTATCTTGTTGAGGGGGATGGGAGTGCTGATGTAGCCAGGGCCCGGAGGGTCGTTCCTTTACAGGATGCCTCTTCCATTTGTACCCAATCTGTGTCAGTTTCTTGTACCCAACCCTCACTCTTTCTGCCGTTGCTGCCGAGTGGTAGTATTGTAGGTTTGGGAAGGCCAAGCCCCCTTTGATTTTCCCTCTTTGCAGTGTCTGTTTTGGGATTCTCGGGTTCTTACCCCCACCACACAAACACCATGATTAGACTCTCCACGTTTTGGAAAAAGGCCTTGGGGATGAAGATCGGAATGGATCTAAACAGGAAGAGGAACATTGGCAGTACGTTTATCTTGATCATCTGCACTCTCCCCGCCAGGGAGTGTGGGAGTGAGCCCCACCTTTGAAGGGCTCTTCTTACTTCCTCCACCAGGCTGGTCAGGTTCCACCTGTGGATCTGTGTGCAGTCTCTGGCTATCTGGATCCCCAGGTAGCGGAATCTGTTCTGGGCTGTTTTGAACGGGAGACCCTGCAGCTCTCTCCCTCCCCCATTTGGGTTCACTGGGAATGCTTCGCTTTTGCCCAGGTTAACTTTGTAGCCCGAGAAGGTTCCAAACTCTTTCAGCATTTACAGTATTGCCTTCAGTCCCTCCTGTGGCTTTGAGACATAGAGGAGCAGATCATCTGCATAGAGTGAGACTCTGTGCTCTCTGTCTCCTCTCCAGATTCCCTTCCAGCTTTTCATGTCCCGCAGGGCTATCAGCAGGGGTTCGATCGCAAGCGCGAACAAGAGTAGGGACAGGGGGCAGCCCTGTCTTGTTCCTCTCTGCAGCTGGAAGTGTTTAGAGCTGGTGGTGTTAGTTCGGACACTCGCTTTGGGAGCATTGTGCAGGAGCCTCACCCAGGTGGTGAATCCTGCTCCTAGCCCAAACCGTTCCAGTAACTTGATGAGGTAGCTCTATTCGACTCTGTCAAAGGCCATTTCTGCATCCAGGGAGACAATAACCTCTGGTGTTCTCTCCCCAGAGGGGGTCATTATTACGTTCAGCAGCCGCCTAATGTTCGCTGTGAGCTGCCTACCCTTGACAAAGCCCGTTTGGTCCTCTGCGACCACCTCTGGTACACAGCCCTCCAGCCTTTTGGCCAGGACATTTGCGAGTAATTTCGCATCCACGTTCAGCAGTGAAATGGGTCTGTATGATCCGCATTCCGTCAGGTCTTTATCTTTTTTGGGTATCAGTGAAATTGTGGTCTGCGCTAACGCTGGGGGCAGGGTGCCCCTTGCCAGTGAGTCCGCGAACACGTCCCTTAGGTGTGGGGCCAGGACTGATGCAAATTTTTTGTAGAAGTGCGCTGTCTTCCCCCACAACTGGTAGTTCCGGTCCGTCTCGGAACAGTTTCATCCCGGCGTCCCCGTTAAGGGGCTCGGAGGCGTACAGTCCCCAGTAGAAGGCCTCAAATGCCCGATTGACCTCCTTTGGTTCTGTTACCAGTCTGCCTCTGCTATCTTTTACCTGCGCTATTTCCCTTGTGGCTGCCTGCTTTCTCAGCTGGTGAGCCAATAGGCGGCCAGCCTTGTCTCCGTGTTCGTAGAAGGTCCCCCGTGTCTGACGGAGTTGGTACACTGCTTTCCTAGTGGATAGCAGGTTAAAGTCCATTTGCAGCTTTTTCCTCTCCGCCAGCAGCCCTACGGTCGGGGCCTTGGAGTATTTTCTGTCGGCTTCCAGGATGGAGTCCACCAGTTGTTGCCTGGCCACCCTCTATTCCCTATCTCTGCTTGCCTTGTAGGCTATTATCTCTCCTCTGATCACAGCCTTCAGTGCCTCCCAGAACGTGGAGGGTGAGACCTCCCCGTTTTGGTTGTTACTCACAGAGCCGCCTGTGGCCCGTGATGTTTTCTGACAGGAGGTCCGTGTCCAGCCTCCATGTGGGGCGCTGGGCCGGGGCTGTCTCCAACCTCACATCCATATAGTGTGGAGCGTGGTCAGAGATAACGATCGCGGAGTACTCCGTTCCCGTGATCCCTGGAAGCACCGATTTCCCCACTGCAAAGAAGTCGATATGGGTGTATAACTTATGTACTTGTGAGAAGTATGAAAATTCCTTCTCTCCCGGGTGCAGGATCCTCCATGGGTCCACCGCCCCCATCTGCTCCATAAATGCTCCTAGTTCCCGAGCCATGCCAGTCTTTTTCCCTGCTCTGGGGTTTGATTGGTCGGTCAGTGGGTCCTGTACACAGCTGAAGTCGCCCTCCATGATCAGTCGGTGTGTGTCAATGTCGGGGATTTCTGCCATGGTCTTCTTTATGAATTCTGTGTCGTCCCAGTTGGGAGCGTACACATTTACCAGTACGACCGGTGCCCCTTCCAGGACACCGCTGACCATGACGTACCGACCCCCTGGGTCCGTAACTGTCTTGGTTTCCGTAAACCTCGTCCTCTTACTAATTAATATTGCTACTCCCCGAGCCCTCGTCCCGTAGCATGAGTGGTATGTCTGTCCCACCCAGCCCTTTCTTACCAGCCGTCAGTCCTTCTCCCTCAGGTGCGTCGCTTGTAGGTAGATTATGTCTGCTTTCAGGCTTCTTAGGTGGGTGAAGACTGTGGATCTTTTGACTGGACCATTGAGTCCCCTTACGTTCCAGGTAACAATCCTGGTGAGGGTTTTTTGACCCCCGGTCCTGCGGGTTCACCCATACTTACCTGGTGGATGCACCCCTGTCCTCCGGGGTTTCCCTTCATTAGGGGGCCATACAAAATGGCCGTGGTCACCGCTCTCACCATGAGGTCGGGCCCCACGGCTCCGATGTTTCCTTTTGTCTAGGGGGCACCCACTATGGCCGCCAGCTGTGTATACGCCACGTGGCTGCGCCTCTGCACTCCAGGGTCTCCCTTCGCCCTTCGCCCTCCCGAATGGCTGTTTGTGGCACCATCTTGGTTCCTCGCCCTGCTCCATGCCTGCCGAGGCTGTGTTCGTGCTGCTTATCTACCTCACCCTTCCCTTTGCTTCTCTTTGTTCTGCGCTCTCCCCCGACTCCTCTCCCCCCCCCCCCCCTTAGTCCTTGTTCCTCTGTCCCCCTCTCCCGTTTTCTTCCCCCCCTTCTGCCCTGCACCCCCCTTCTCTTTGTGCCACGCGGTCCCTCTCCCCTGTTTTGTTTTTGTGATCCTCTCCGTGCTCTGACTTTCAGGCCGTTTCTGAGCGATCCCCACTCCTCCTCCACGTTCAGCTCACCGGGACCAGTCTCTCCTTTTTTTTTTTCTCTCTCCCTCTCCAGCTCCGTGGATCAGAGCTTTGGCGCCTGGGCAGGGCCGAATTCGCGGGGCCTAAAGGATTTTGGGGGGGAAAATTCCCCGGGAAAACCCCCCCAAAAAGCTGTGATTTTGTGGCTGCGCGGGAGCGTCTTTGCTGCGGCCGCTCCGTTCGCGATCGCCGCCGGAAGTCCTGTCCTGCCATCTTTACCCCAGCAGCTCTCCTCACCACTCTCGCCAGCGGACCTTCTCACTCCCTTTTTCTCTGGATTCTTCTTTCCAGTTTTGACATTCTATAAATGCCCCAGACCCTCCCACAACTTCTCACAAAAGAATTTTCCCCAAAACCTGGTGTAAAGGTCCTAAAAAAGACGACTTGGGCAGGAGCCACCAAACATGCGACCTCCACCTGCTGTGACTGGAAGTCACAACCAGATGGGTTTTTACGACATTCGACAATAATTTCATGGTCACCATTAGACTTTTAATTCCATATTTTTATTGAATTCAAATTTCACCACCTGCCTTGGTTGATTCGAACCCAAGTCCCCAGAGTATTTCCTTGGGTTTCTGGATTACGGGTCCAGTGACAAAACTACGACACGGCTGCCTCTCTAAAACCTGCAACCAGGTCAAGGGGAAAGGATACTTTGTGTTCCATATCCCTGGAGGATGAAGTCACATGTGTTCTGCTGCAGAGGACTTAGATGAGGACTTCAAAGAGGGTTGGTGGGGTGGTGTACAGAAGAACATTGAGATGCTTGGTGCATTGGTAGTTCTAGCTTGATCTGTTCTGTTGTTGCTACCTATGATGTGTCTGCTAGACAACATGAAGCAACTGTGTTTAAGATACAAAGGAATATTTATTAATGCCACTGAACCAGGTACATATTTACAGTCGTGTGTAAAGGTATGGAGAGGTCCCCAAAATTGGTCCTTATATGCTGCTACCTATCTCTGGACTAGCCTTAGTTCATGGAATTTTTTTTAAGGGCAGCACGGTAGCATTGTGGATTGCACAATTGCTTCACAGCTCCAGAGTCCCAGGTTCGATTCCGGCTTGGGTCACTGTCTGTGCGGAGTCTGCACATCCTCCCCATGTGTGCGTGGGTTTCCTCCGGGTGCTCCGGTTTCCTCCCTCAGTCCAAAGATGTGCAGGTTACGTGGATTGGCCATGCTAAATTGCCCTTAGTGTCCAAAATTTCCCTTAGTGTTGGGTGGGGTTACTGGGTTATGGGGATAGGGTGGAGGTGTGGACCTTGGGTAGGATGCTCTTTCCAAGAGCTGGTGCAGACTCGATGGGCCGAATGGCCTCCTTCTGCACTGTAAAGTTCTATGATTCCTCTATGATTTCCAGTGAGTAAGTGGTGGTCAACTCCAGGGCAGCACGGTGGCGCAGTGGATAGCACTGCTGCCTCACGGCGCCGAGGTCCCAGGTTCGATCCCGGCTCTGGGTCACTGTCCGTGTGGAGTTTGCACAGTTTCCCCGTGTTTGCGTGGGTTTCGCCCCCACAACTCAAAAAGTGCAGGATAAGTGGATTGGCCACGCTAAATTGCCCCTTAATTGGAGAAGAAAATGAATTGGGCACTCTAAATTTAAAAAAAAAACTCCATGACAGCACTTGCAGACCAAGCCATGACAGAGCATCTGAAATTATCATGCGTAGGAACACTAGGACAGGCAAATTCACCTGCAAGACAAACATGAACAAGGGAGTTTAGCTCAGATTTGTTGTTTGATAGATTTTTTTATGAAATGGTTTCTTGTTGGTGACTTTTGTTTCAGGATTTGGCTCAAAAGGAAGCTGTGATGTCAGGGGGAGATCTTAAAGTAATGGGAATCTCAATATCTACTTCCACAGACCCCAAGAGGCCAACAGCGAACCCAAGCAGACTACCAATGAACCGGAACAGCAGACCGAGAGATCTGCGGTGCGGCAACCGAAGAGGAAAGAGTCGAATTGGACCCCTCCGGAAGGCCGCTGCCTTAGACTCGACATGTATGCTCAAGCCGTCAGGAGTCGCGTCAATGCCAGATTCATCAGTCGCATTCACAAGACAACCCCGAACGTCACCCAAGCACAACGCAATGCCATCCGCGCTCTCAGGACCAACCACAGCATCGTCATCAAACCAGCAGACAAAGGAGGGGCCACTGTCGTACTGAACAGAACGGACTACTGCAAAGAAGTATACCGACAACTGAACAACCAAGAACACTACAGACAGTTACCCGCAGATCCGACCAAGGAACACATCCGCCAACTTAACAGACTGATCAAGACCTTGGATCCAGATCTTCAGAGCACCCTACGTGCTCTCATCCCACGTACTCCCCGCATTGGAGATCTCTACTGCCTCCCAAAAATACATAAGGCCAACACACCAGGCCACCCTATCGTTTCAGGCAATGGGACCCTGTGTGAGAACCTCTCTGGCTACATCGAGGGCATCTTGAAACCCATCGTACAAGGTACACCTAGCTTCTGTCGCGACACGACGGACTTCCTACAGAAACTCAGCACCCATGAACCTGTTGAACCAGGAACATTCCTCGTCACAATGGACGTCTCGGCACTCTACACCAGCATCCCCCATGACGACGGCATTGCTGCAACAGCCTCCGTACTCAACACCGACAACTGCCAATCTCCAGACGCAATTCTGCAACTCATCCGCTTCATTCTGGATCACAACGTCTTCACCTTCGACAACAAGTTCTTCATCCAGACGCACGGAACAGCCATGGGGACCAAATTCGCACCCCAATACGCCAACATCTTCATGCACAAGTTTGAACAGGACCTACTTACCGCACAGGACCTTCAACCGATGTTATACACCAGATACATCGATGACATTTTTTTCCTTTGGACCCACGGCGAAGAATCACTGAAACGACTACACGATGACATTAAGTTCCATCCAACCATCAGACTCACCATGAACTACTCTCCAACATCAGTTGCATTCTTGGACACACTCGTCTCCATGAAGGACGGTCACCTCAGCACTTCGCTTTATCGCAAACCCACGGATAACCTCATGATGCTCCACTTCTCCAGCTTCCACCCTAAACACATTAAAGAAGCCATCCCCTATGGACAAGCGCTCCGTATACATAGGATCTGCTCAGACGAGGAGGAGCGTAACAGACATCTACAGACGTTGAAAGATGCCCTCGTACGAACGGGATATGGCACTCGAATCATCGATCGACAGTTCCAACGCGCCACAGCGAAAAACCGGACCGACCTCCTCAGAAGACAAACATGGGACAACCGACAGAATACCCTTCGTCGTCCAGTACTTCCCCGGAGCGGAGAAACTACGTCATCTTCTTCACAGCCTTCAACACGTCATTGATGACGATGAACATCTTGCCAAGGTCATCCCCACACCCCCACTACTTGCCTTCAAACAACCGCGCAACCTCAAACGAACCATTGTGTGCAGCAAACTACCCAGTCTTCAGAACAGTGACCACGACACCACACAACCCTGTCATGGCAATCTCTGCAAGACGTGCCAGATCATCGACATGGATACCACTATTACACGTGAGAACACCACCCACCAGGTACGCGGTACATACTCGTGCGACTCGGCCAACGTTGTCTACCTCATACGCTGCAGGAAAGGATGTCCCGAAGCGTGGTACATTGGCGAGACCATGCAGACGCTGCGACAACGAATGAACGGACATCGCGCAACAATCACCAGGCAGGAATGTTCCCTTCCAGTCGGGGAACACTTCAGCAGTCAAGGACATTCAGCCTCTGATCTCCGGGTAAGCGTTCTCCAAGGCGGCCTTCAGGACCCGCGACAACGCAGAATCGCCGAGCAGAAACTTATAGCCAAGTTCTGCACACATGAGTGCGGCCTCAACCGGGACCTGGGATTCATGTCACATTACATTCATCCCCCACCATCTGGCCTGCGAAATCCTACCAACTGTCCTGGCTTGAGACAATTCACACCTCTTTAACCTGGGGTTACCCCATCTCTGGATCTGTAAAGATTTAATCACCTGCTAATGCTCGCATTCCTAGCATTGTTTGGCATCTTTGAATTTGTCTATATATGTGTTTCTGGAACAGACCTCTTCATTCACCTGAGGAAGGAGCAGCGCTCCAAAAGCTAGTGACATCGAAACAAACCTTTTGAATTTTAACCTGGTGTTGAAAGACTTCGTACGGTGGAATTTAAATTCAATTAAAATCATTTTTTCACGTGTCGGTGCAGACTTGGTGGGCCGAAGGGCCTCTTCTGCATTGTATGATTCTGTGAATTCTACGGTATAGTAATGGTGACTATGAAGCTATCATCCATTGTCATAAAAACCCACCTGGTTCTCAAATGCCCTTGGGGAAGGAAATCTGCCATCCTTACCTGGTCTGGCCTACATGTGACTGCAGACTCACAACAATGTGGTTGACTATTAACTGTCCACTGAAATGACCTAGAAAGCCATTCAATTCAAGGGCAATTAGGGATGGGCAACAAATGCTGGCCTTGCCAGCGATGCCCCACATGCCTTATAGTTAGTTCCTCCAAAACCTCTAGCCCTCGTCTATCGCAATCTCTTTCGTCCACCACTCTTTGAAGTCCTCCTTGAATGTACTTTCCCAGGCCTTCTTTGGCCGATGGAGGCGAAGGATGTAACTTTTCAGCATCAACCATCTCCCATCGTGATATCGCTCCAGGCACCTCTGACAAACCCTCTTTCTCACTATGTCGTTGGTGATGCTTTCCCCCCATGTGATGCTCAGGATGAGACTGTATCCACAACCTATGTTAAAATTAGTGACTCCCACGTCAAATATTAGTGCATGTAAATGACGAGTAAAGCTTCCCTAACTCTTTCCAAACCTCAAAAGAGCACATACTCTCACTACAGTTTGAGATTTTTCCATTTACACCAGATGACAATTTGTGGTCATTCTGAGTAAGAAGAGCAATTGAGTATTGTGGCCTTTCAGAATGATTTAACACTACAATGCAGTAAAGGTCATTTGATCCACCACTGATATCCATCCAATTTGTTCCTTTTGACTACGGTCTTTTGTTTTACCTTTCTTTGTGGAAAAGATATTGTCATACTGTGTTTGCCCCATTCAATATTCTTATAACACTCCGACAGAAAATGATCTCTGCTTAACCTAATAAGTTCTTTTGGTGACAATCTTAAATTTATATCCTCTTGGCACAGACTTAATGAGAATAGTTTTTCCTGACATACTTTTTCAAATGTAGCAGAAATGTAAACACTCCCAGAAGTCCAGTTGGTTGTTCTGTTGAAAGGAGTGTCATTTCCTCTGGCTCCTTCTCATTGCTCATAACAGCGTGAGGCAGTACCCTTACAATCAGCACTGCCATTGCTTTGACTCCCGATCCCAGAAGAAAAACTCCAGCATTTAAGATTCCCGCATGGCATTGCTCAATGTAAATTGGATAATGCGTTATTTTATGCCATTTAAATGTATTTACATAATTTTATATCTTAACTTTTTCTAAAGCCCTGGATGTAATAATTAATAATAATCTTTATTGTCACAAGTAGGCTTACATCAACACTGCGATGAAGTTACTATGAAAAGCCCCCAGTCGCTTCACTATGGCGCCTGTTGGAGTATACAGGGAGAATTCTGAATGTCCAATTCACCTAACAGCACATCTTTCGGGACGAGTGGGAGGAAACCGGAGAACCCAGAAGAAATCCACGCAGACACAAGGAGAATGTGCAGGCTCTGAACAGACAGTGACCCAAGCTGGAAATCGAACCTGGGGCCCTGGTGCTGTGAAGCAACAGTGCTAACCACTGTGCTATTGTGCCGCCCATGGTAGAGCAAGAAGATGGAGATGATACTGCAGATATGCAACAGATTATATCATTTAAAAAAAATATATATATAATTATTAAAGTTTTTTAACACCATTTTTCTCCCTTAAAAACAATAACCCCCCCCCCCCCTCGTAACAAAAAAAAAAGAGAAATCGCGCAGAGCAATATATATACATGGCAAAATGATATATTGACACAGCTTTGTACACTGGCCCTCACCCGTACGTGCCAGTTTCCCCAACCCTTCATGTTATCTCTTGCTCATCCACCCTCCCAGGCAGTCCCCCTTTCTCCCCCCCCCCACCCAACCCCCCCCAGGTTGCTGCTGCTGACCGACCTTCCTCTAACGCTCCTCGAGATAGTCTAGGAACGGTTGCCACCGCCTGTAGAACCCCTGCGCAGACCCTCTAAAGGCGAACTTAATCCTCTCCAACTTTATGAAACCAGCCATATCATTTATCCAGGCCTCCAGGCTGGGGGGCTTCGCCTCCTTCCACATTAGCAAGATCCTTCGCCGGGCTACTAGGGACGCAAAGGCCAGAATGCCGGCCTCTTTCGCCTCCTGCACTCCCGGTTCATCCACTACTCCAAATATTGCTAGCCCCCAGCTTGGCTTGACCCGGACTTTCACCACCTGAGATATTGCTCCCGCCACTCCTCTCCAGAACCCCTCCAGTGCCAGGCATGACCAAAACATATGGACATGGTTCGCCGGGCTCCCTGAGCACCTTCCACATCTGTCTTCTACCCCAAAGAACCTACTCAACCTCGCCCCCGTCAAGTGCGCTCTGTGGACCACCTTAAATTGTATCAGGCTGAGCCTGGCACACGAGGAGGAGGAATTAACCCTACCTAGGGCATCAGCCCACAGACCTTCCTCGATCTCCTCCCCCAGCTCCTCCTCCCATTTACCCTTCAACTCTTCGACCAGCGCTTCCCCCTCTTCTTTCAACTCCTGGTGTATTTCCGACACCTTGCCCTCCCCGACCCATACACCCGAGATCACCCTATCTTGAACTTCTTGTGCCGGGAGCAACGGGAATTCCCTCACCTGTCGCCTCACAAAAGCCCTCACCTGCATATATCTAAAGGCATTTCCCGGGGGTAACTCGAACTTCTCCACCAGTGCCCCTAGGCTCGCAAACGTCCCGTCGACGAACAGGTCCGCCATTCTTCCAATCCCCGCCCGATGCCAGCTCTGGAACCCCCCGTCCATCTTCCCCGAGACAAACCGGTGGTTAACCCTGATCGGGGGCCACACCGATGCTCCCATTGCACCCCGGTGCCGTCTCCACTGGCCCCAGATCCTTAGCGTTGCAGCCACCACCGGGCTCGTGGTATACTTTGTCGGCGAGAGCGGCAGCGGTGCCGTCACCAACGCCCCCAGGCTCGTTCCTTTACAGGACACCATCTCCATCCTCTTCCATGCCGCCCCCTCTCCCTCCGTAACCCACTTGCGGATCACCGCCACATTTGCTGCCCAGTATTAGCTCCCCAGGTTTGGCAGCGCCAACCCTCCTCGGTCCCTACTGAGTTCCAGGAACCCTCCTTACTCTCGGGGTCTTATTCGCCCACACAAACCCTATAATACTCCTGCCTACTCTCTTAAAAAAGGCCTTAGTGATCACGATGGGAAGGCACTGAAACACAAACAGAAATCTCGGAAGGACCACCATTTTGACCGACTGCACTCTACCGGCCAGCGAGAGCGGTAACATGTCCCATCTTTTGAAATCCCTCCATTTGCTCCACCAACCTTGTCAGATTCAGTTTACGTAGGGTCCCTCAACTCCTGGCTACCTGGATCCCCAGATACCGAAAGCTCCCCTCCGCCCTCCTCAGCGGTAGGTCCCCTATCCCTCTTTCTTGGTCCCCCGCCTGTAATACAAAGAGCTCACTCTTCCCTACATTGAGCTTATAGCCCGAAAACTTCCCAAACTCCCTTAGAGTCTGCATGACCTCCACCATCCCCTCCATTGGATCCGCCACGTACAGCAATAGGTCATCCGCATATAGCGACACCCGATGCTCTTCTCCCCCTCGGACCACCCCCCTCCATTTATTAGACTCCCTCAATGACATGGCCAATGGTTCGATCGCCAATGTCCCTCGGTACAGTCGAAAGTACTCCGACCTCCGCCGGTTCGTCACTACACTCGCCATCGGGGCTCTGTAAAGGAGCTTAACCCAATTGATAAACCCTACCCCGAACCCAAACCTACGCAGCACCTCACAGAGGTACTCCCACTCTACTCGGTCAAAGGCCTTCTCCGCGTCCATAGCTGCCACTATCTCCGCCTCTCCCTCCTCCGATGGCATCATTATCACGTTTAAGAGCCGCCGCACATTGGTGTTTAGTTGCCTGCCCTTAACAAATCCCGTCTGGTCCTCGTGGATTACCCCCGGGACACAGTCCTCGATCCTCGTGGCCAGCACTTTTGCCAGCAACTTTGCATCCACATTGAGGAGCGAGATCAGCCTGTACGATCCACATTGCAGTGGGTCCTTGTCCCGCTTTAGGATCAAAGAAATTGTCGCTTCCGACATTGTCGGGGGTGTCATGATATTCAAACACACACATCATGATGGACACACTAACAGGCAAATCAGAGTACACAACACCACAACCAATCACAGACAAGAACACCAACCACATAAAAAGCACGAGCACGACACCTGGTGGTCAGTAGGTCTGGGGAGAAGGGAACAAGAAAGAGCTGTTAAAACATCACAAGCAGGGAACCCCCACGTGCAGAGTGCAAAGACCAAACTGTAAATAGTAAGTTTAAATAAAATAGCGTTGTACCATATACAACCGTGTTGGCTCATCTGTGTGTCAGAACACCCAACACCACATGTTACAGGAGTGGATCGATACCTGCCTACTAACCTGCCATTCTGGACATGGACCACACCGACAAACCGCAGCCGATGCAAGTCGCGGGGAACCTAGGTACCAACTGGAAGCTCTACAGGCAGCGATTTGACCTGTACATCCGTGCCACCGAAAAACAGAATGCCTCGGATGACACGAAGATTGCAATGCTCCTCTTCTACGCAGGTCCGCACGCCACCAACGTCTTCAACTCACTGGTGTTCGAAGAAGGCGAAAACCAATCCAAATATGACACGGTCATCCTCAAACTGGACCAGCACTTTCAAGTTGAAGTAAATGAAAGTTTTGAAAGATACCTCTTTCAGCAACGCCTGCAAGGTAAGGAGGAGCTTTTTCAACCCTTCTTGATGCACCTCCGGATTCTAGCGCAGTCCTGCGGTTACGGCACCACCACAGAGTCCATGATCAGGGACAAGATTGTTTTTGGCGTTGCCTCTAGTGGCCTACGCCAGCAGCTTCTTAAAATGAAAAGCCTCACCTTAGCGTCTGCTGTGGAAGCCTGTGTCCTCCACGAAAATGCTACCTGCCGTTTTGCCCGATTTCAGGCGTCCGAGTTGGCACGGAGGGGGTCCCCAGCCGTCGAATCGGCAAGCCAGGCCGCCCACGACGTCGAACGCATCCAGGCCGTCGATTACTTCCCGACCCACGGCCCGGATGACAGCGGCCGCTTCCCGCGCTTTTCGCGGTCTCCCGCGCAGGTGCGCGCCAAAAATAACGGCCACAACAAGGGACGCACTGCGCAGGCGCGCCCACCGCAAGATCGCACTGCGCATGCGCAGTGGCGCAACGAACGCCGTGACGTCATGACGTGCGGCAATTGTGGAGCTCTACATTTAAAAGGGCAATGTCCTGCAAAAAACCGACAGTGCCTCAGATGTGGCAAGATGGGCCACTACGCAGCCCACTGTCGTTCGGCTCAACCCATGGATCCGGCGCATCCTCGACAATCTCGCAGACAAGTCAGGACCGTCCAGCCCACGCATCAAGACTTCCAGTTAAGTGATGCAGATGACCAGGATGCCTTCCGCGTTTCCGTCATTGATGTCAACAAGGTCAATGCCATCAATCCAGCCGATGAGTGGTGTGCCACCCTGACGGTCAACCGATCGCGCGTCGCCTTCCGTCTGGACACCGGCGCATCCGCCAACCTGATTGCTTACTCTGCAGTCCAGGCCATGAAGGTCAAACCACCCATCACGCCATCCCGGCTCAAGATGGTTGACTATAACGGGAACGTCATCCCGTCCATAGGATCTTGCCAGCTACAGGTGACTCACAAGATGTACACGGCCACACTCCCCTTCGAAGTTGTCGGCTCATCAAAGGACTCGTTACTGGGCGCACAGGCGTGTAAGGTCCTTCACCTGGTACAGCGCATTATGTCTCTCTCTCCAGATGAGATATCCGACTTCCCGGATGCTGAGTTCCACGCAAATCTCCATTCCCTCCTTGCTCACAACCAGGAGGTTTTTGAAGGCATGGGGACATTGCCATACACGTACAAGATTCGACTCAGACCGGACGCCATCCCTGTCGTTCACGCACCTCGCAGGGTTCCTGCGCCACTCAAAGACCGCCTCAAGGCACAACTGCAGATTCTTCAGGACCAAGGGGTCCTATCCAGGGTCACGGAGCCCACGCCATGGGTCAGCTCCATGGTCTGTGTAAAGAAGCCCTCTGGCGAGCTCCGTATATGTATAGATCCTAAAGATCTGAATAACAACATCATGCGGGAACACTATCCCATCCCGAAACGAGAAGACCTCACCAGCGAGATGGCGCGAGCCAAAATATTCACTAAATTGGATGCGTCCAAAGGATTCTGGCAGATCCAACTGGACCCGGCCAGCCGAAGACTATGCACATTCAACACCCCTTTTGGCAGATTCTGCTACAACCGGATGCCATTCGGCATCATTTCAGCATCTGAAGTTTTCCACCGCATTATGGAGCAGATGATGGAAGGCATCGAAGGGGTACGTGTATATGTGGACGATATCATCATTTGGTCCACCACTCCGCAGGAACACATGCATCGTCTACGACGTGTCTTTACCCGCATACGACAAAATGGCCTGCGTCTCAACCGTGCGAAGTGTGCCTTCGGCCAGACGGAGCTGAAATTCCTCGGGGACCACATCTCAAGGTCAGGGGTCCGTCCCGATGCAGACAAGGTTAGCGCCATCACAGCCATGCCACGACCGGCTGACAAGAAGGCTGTCTTAAGATTCCTGGGCATGGTCAACTTCCTTGGGAAGTTCATTCCTAACCTGGCTTCTCATACAACAAATATGCGCCATCTCGTAAAAAAATCGACAGAATTCAACTGGCACCAATCGCATCAGCGGGAATGGGAGGAGCTCAAGCACAAACTGGTCACGGCACCAGTGCTGGCCTTCTTTGACACGACTCGCCCTACAAAGATCTCAACAGACGCCAGCCAATCTGGTATTGGAGCGGTACTCCTGCAAAAAGACAGCACGTCGTCATGGGCCCCGGTTGCATATGCCTCACGAGCCATGACCCCTACAGAACAGCGCTACGCGCAAATCGAAAAAGAATGCCTGGGCTTGTTAACTGGACTGGACAAGTTCCACGACTATGTGTATGGCCTGCCACGATTTACGGTCGAAACTGACCACCGCCCCCTGGTCAACATCATTAACAAAGACCTGAACGACATGACTCCTCGCCTCCAGCGCATCTTACTTAAACTCAGGAGGTACGATTTTGAACTGATCTACACTCCGGGGAAGGAGCTCATCGTGGCGGACACTCTTTCCCGAGCAGTGAGCACACCACCAGATGCGGAGGGGTTCGTGCGTCAAATTGAGGCACACGTAACTCTGACAGCAGCAAATCTGCCAGCTGATGATCCTAGTCTGGCCCACATACGCGCAGAGACGGTGACTGACCCCCTTCTGCAGCGAGTGATGCGCCACATGACGGAAGGGTGGCTAAAAGGGCAGTGCCCCCAGTTTTATAATGTGCGAGATGATCTCACCAACATAGACGGGGTCCTTATGAAATCACACAGGATCGTTATTCCGCACAGCGTGCGCCAGATGATTCTTCATCAACTACACGAAGGCCACTTGGGCGTCGAAAAATGCAGACGAAGGGCCCGGGAGGCGGTATATTGGCCGGGTATTAATGAAGACATAGCCAACATGGTGCTCAACTGCACAACCTGTCAGAGGTTTCAGCCGGCGCAACCTCCGGAAACACTTCTACCACACGAGATGGTGACGTCCCCCTGGGCGAAGGTGGGTGTTGACCTATTTCACGCGCTCGGCAGAGATTACATCGTTATTATAGACTACTTCTCAAACTACCCGGAAGTCATGCCTCTCCATGATCTGACGTCGTCCGCAGTCATTGGGGCCTGCAAGGAAACATTTGCTCGCTATGGCATTCCAAGGACTGTCATGTCAGACAATGGACCCTGTTTCGCCAGCCGTGAATGGTCGTCCTTTGCCGCAGCATATGGTTTCACTCATGTGACATCCAGCCCTCTGCATCCACAATCGAACGGGAAGGCTGAAAAGGGTGTCCACATCGCCAAGCGGCTCCTGTGCAAGGCGGCTGCTGCCGGATCGGACTTTAACCTTGCATTGCTGGCCTATCGATCGGCCCCGCTATCCACGGGTCTCTCGCCAGCGCAGCTACTAATGGGTCGCTCCCTCAGGACGACGGTGCCTTCCATCCTGGCACCAACAACAGACCATGAGGCGGTTCTTCGGAACATGCAACTGCAGCGTGATCGCCAGAAAAGTCGGTACGACACACGAGCGACGGACCTGCCCCCCCTGTCCTCCGGAGACAAAGTACGCGTTCATCAACCGTATGGTGGCTGGTCAGCACCGGCCGAAGTCCTCCGACAAGTGGCTCCCCGCTCGTTCCTGGTTCGCATGCCGGATGGTTCCGTGCGTCGCCGCAATCGGCGCGCCCTTCGCCGACTTCCACGCTCACAGCCACACAGTACGCACACGCCAGATCCTCAACAGGCTTCCGAGGATGACTTTGTGGAGCTGCCGCACATCACGCCCTTTCCATCGCCACCCATGGCCATGCCTGCACAGCAGCCGGTGGTTCTTGATCCACCCTTGAGGCGGTCAACCCGAACTCGTCGCAAGCCCATTAGACTGGACTTATAATACCGTTCATATGTTTAACAAGTTGCACAATTTTACATGATAACCTGTTGTTGTTTATCGTTCCAGATGTCGTCTGACTGGACAACTGTTCAAGTTTTTTTTTTTTTTTTCTTCTTCTCTCGTTCGCATTTATGTTATGTTATGGTACAACTTGGTTCATGTGACGCACCCGACATCGCCCCATGTACATAGTTCCGTCATATGCACATGCTGCACACGACACACACACACTCTTAGATGCACTCACGACACGATCATATTTATTACCACGTAGGCACATATCTTTGTAAAAAGGGGGGATGTCATGATATTCAAACACACACACCATGATGGACACACTAACAGGCAAATCAGAGTACACAACACCACAACCAATCACAGACAAGAACACCAACCACATAAAAAGCACGAGCATGACACCTGGTGGTCAGTAGGTCTGGGGAGAAGGGAACAAGAAAGAGCTGTTAAAACATCACAAGCAGGGAACCCCCACGTGCAGAGTGCAAAGACCAAACTGTAAATAGTAAGTTTAAATAAAATAGCGTTGTACCATATACAACCGTGTTGGCTCATCTGTGTGTCAGAACACCCAACACCACAGGGGGCAGGGTCCCCTCCTCTCTTGCCTCATTAAAGGTCCTCACCAGTAGTGGGGCCAACAGGTCTGCGTACATCCTGTAGAACTCCACCAGGAATCCGTCCGGTCCCGGGGCCTTCCCCGCCTGCATGCTCCCCAAACACTTGCTCAGCTCCTCCAACCCAATTGGTACCCCCAAACCAGCCACCTCTTGCTCCTCCACCCTCGGGAATCTCAGCTGATCTAGGAATCGTCTCATCCCCTCTTCCCCCGCTGGGGGCTGGGATCTGTACAGCTCTTCATAAAAGGCCTTGAATACCTCGTTTATTTTCGTTGCACTCCGAACCGTGGCTCCCCTTCCATCTTTGACTCCCCCTATTTCCCTCGCTGCCATCCTCTTACGGAGCTGGTGTGCCAGCATCCGACTAGCCTTTTCCCCATACTCGTAGGTCGCCCCCTGCGCTTTCCTACACTGTGCCTCCGCCTTCCCTGTGGTCAACAGGTCAAACTCCGTCTGGAGCCGTCGTCTTTTCCCAAGTAATCTTTCCTCCGGGGCCTCTGCGTATCTCGTGTCCACTCTCAAAATCTCCCCCACTAACCTCTCCCTTTCCATACCCTCTCTCTTCTCCCTATGAGCCCTAATGGAAATTAGCTCTCCCCGATCACCACCTTCAACGCCTCCCATACCACCCCCACCCGCACCTCCCCGTTGTCGTTGGCCTCCAAGTACCTTTCGATACACCCCCTCACCTTCCCACACACCACCTCGTCCGTCAGCAGTCCCACATCCAGCCGCGACAACGGGCGTTGGTCCCTCTCCTCTCCCAGCTCCAGTTCCACCCAGTGCGGGGCATGGTCCGAAACGGCTATAGCCGAATACTCCGTCCCCTCCACCCTCGGGATGAGCGCCCTACCCAGAACAAAGAAATCTATCCGGGAGTAGGCTTTGTGTACATGGGAGAAGAAAGAAAATTCCCTGGCCTGCGGCCTTGCAAACCGCCATGGGTCCACTCCCCCCATCTGATCCATAAACCCCCTAAGTACCTTGGCCGCTGCCAGCCTCTTTCCAGTCCTTGATTTGGAGCGGTCCAGTGCTGGATCCAACACTGTATTGAAGTCCCCTCCCATTATCAGGCCTCCTATCTCCAGGTCCGGAATGCGCCCCAACATGCGCTTCATGAATCCTGGATCATCCCAGTTCGGGGTGTATATGTTGCCAACACCACCCACGTCCCTTGCAGCCTACCGCTCACCATTACATATCGCCCTCCATTGTCCGCTACAATAGTCTTGGCCTCAAATGACACCCGCTTTCCCACCAATATTGCCACCCCTCTATTCTTTGCGTCCAGTCCCGAGTGGAATACCTGTCCTACCCATCCCTTTCTTAACCTGACCTGGTCCGCCACCTTCAGATGTGTCTCTTGGAGCATGGCCACATCTGCCTTCAGTCCCTTTAAGTGCGCGAACACTCGAGCCCTCTTCACCGGCCCATTCAGGCCCCTCACATTCCACGTTATCAGCCGGATTGGAGGGGCTCTCACCCCCCCCCCCCACGCCCCGCCGACTAGCCATCTCCTTTTCTGGGCCAGTCCTGTGTCCACGCCTCCCTCACCCTCCAGTCCCCCAGAGGGGGGACCCCCGTCCCGACCACCTCTTCTGTGTCCCATTCCCTTTCGGCCAGTGCAGCAGCAACCCTTTCCCCCCCCCTTCCCTCCCGCCCCCCCCCCCCCCCGCTAGACCTCTGCCTAGCTTTTTTGCTCCCCCCATGTCACTCCCGTAAGTCAGCTGACGCCTGCTGACCTCGGCTTCCCCCGCCGTCCCATTGACCTCCCCGCGTGGGAGTCTCCCAATCCATATGCATTCCTTCGTTCCCCTTCCCGCCTTTCTTCCCGCGCGCGGGAAAAAACCCCGCGCTTTCCAAAGCCCGCTCCGCCCCCTCTGGCGCAGCTCCTGTCGCGGCCTTGTCTCTCTCCCCCAGCCCATGTAACATTTCCTGCGTGTGATTGACCCCCTATATACAACATCCATCACACATCAAACCCCAAAACATCCCCCCCACCCTCACAAACCCTCAGTTAGAGTCCAACTTTTCGGGTTGTACAAAGATCCACGCCTCTTCAGGCGTTTCGAAGTAATAGTGTTGGCCCTTGTATGTGACCCACAGTCGCGCTGGCTGCAGCATTCCGAATTTCACTTCTTTCCGGTACAACGCCGCTTTGGCCCGGTTGAAACCCGCTCTCCGCTTTGCAACCTCCGTGCTCCAGTCCGGGTATATTCGGATCTCTGCATTGTCCCACTTACTGCTCCGCTCCTTCTTGGCCCATCTCAGGACCCACTCTCTGTCCGTGAACCGGTGGAACCTCACCACCATCGCCCTTGGCGGCTCATTTGCCTGGCGCTTCTTTGCCAGCACCCGAAGTGCCCCGTCCAACTCCAGCGGGTGCCCATCATCGCCTCGAGCATCGTGCTCGCGTATGCCCCGGCATCAGCCCCCTCCACTCCCTCAGGGAGACCCAGGATTCGCAGATTCTTTCTCCTCGACCTGTTCTCCAGGTCTTCGAGTCTTCCTGCCCACCTCTTGTGTAGCGCCTCGTTCTGCTCCACTCTCACCGCCAGGCCCACGAGATCGTCCTCCTTCTGACTGACTCTTTTCTGTACCTCCTGGATCTTAGCTTCGTGGGCCTTCTGCTTGATCCCGAGTCCTTCAATTGCTGAAAGCATAGGCGCCAACATCTCTTTGCGCATCTCCTTGCACTGCTCCTCGAAGCAGCGCTTGATGAACTCCTGCAGCTCCCCTTTGTCCCTGGCCGCCGCCATTTTGTTTTCTTTCCCTCACTTCTCCCGTTGCTCCAGTGCCGCTCCTTTGGCCGTTACACTTCTGGTCTGTTTCGTATAAGTTGGCAGTGTTTGCTTCACCAGTCTGCCCCAAAAAGTCTATGGAAACTCCTGAAAAAGGTCTGAGAGTCGGCTCCAGACAGGAGCTGCCGAATGCGCGACCTACTCCTCCATGGCCGCCACCAGAAGCCTCGTCCCTGCTTCTTCAATGGCCCTGGTAGATCTTTTCACAGTTGTTCCCTCTGCTGCTAGAATTCACCTTTGATAGAGTCAAGCCAGATTGCAGCTTTAAGCTTGCCCTTCCCCCGCCTGCATGCTGGAAGAGGCCCTCGTCTCCTGCTGCAGCTCAAGCCAAATCTTTCACTGTTTCTGCCGGGTCTGGTAGCCAAAAGACACAACACTCCTGGGGGACACTGTCAGGGGAATGCTGCAGCCTTCTTCCCACACCGGGAAATGTCAAACAAATGCTGTGGGGGCCCTGTAAAAGAGTCCAAAAGTCCGTTCCAAGCGGGAGCTGTCGAATATGCGACCTAGCTCTGCATAGCCGCACCCGGAAGTCAGATTATATCATTAGAGTCAGAATTGAGGGGATATGTCATAAGCCTTGGTTGATGGAGGGTGTGATCTAATAATAATAATAATCTTTATTGTCACAAGTAGGCTTACATTAACACTGCAACAAAGTTACTGTGAAAAGTCCCTAGTCGCCACATTCCGGCACCTGTTCAGGTACACAGAGGGAGAATTCAGAACGTCCAAATTACCTAACATCACGTCTTTTGGGACTTGTGTGAGGAAACCGGAGCACCCGGAGGAAACCCATGCAGACACAGGGAGAACGTGCAGACTCTGCACAGACAGTGACCCAAGCCGGGAATCGAACCTCAGACTCTGGAGCTTAGAAACCATGGTGCTAACCACTATGCTACCGTGCTGCCCGTGATCTAGAAGGAGTGGAAGCCGGCTCCAGGACTGGGAGATGGGGATGCTGGTGGGTGTGTTTTAGCCCTTGGAGTAGAATACAGGATAGAGAATTGTGACCATGAGATGTGGGAGCAGTGGAAGAATATAGGGCTTTTAGAGAAGGTGATTGTTCTCTGAGCACAGTGAAGACAGAAGGGTCTAGAGATACTGTGATTGGTGAAGCAGTCCAGGATGTAGCAGCATTAGAAGAACATTGTTAACATGTTGTTTGTGGGAACAGAAGCAAATCCAACCATCTCCCTTGATGCTCAAGGGCATTACCATTACAAAATCCCCCAACAGCATTTTGGAGTTACAATTAGTCAGAAACTTAACTCGACAAATAAGTAGATACTGTGGTCTTTACTCTCAACATAACACCACGCAACAACTTAAATGCTGTTTCATTAAATGTGATAACCTTTATTTAATCTCTATACTCACAATGACACTGGTTGCTTCGGAATCCCAGGAGCTAATGTCCATCTCAGGCAGTCAATCCTTTAACCAATCTCCCAGTGCGACTTCAGAATTGCTGACCAGATCATTCTACCTCCTACTGCAGTAATAATGTCCTTGAGGATCATGTCTATAGACACCTTCCTGACCATGGACCTTGGCAATACCTTAAGTCGAAGTGTCCTATTGGGTTATTAATCTCACCCTGGCTATGTTCTTTGGGAACTGGGCTGACCGATCCTTTGTCCCCTTCACTGTCAGGCCAGACAGCCTGAAGGGGCTGGGAATATGGTTTAGATAGATCAGGGCGTATACTAGAAACTTGGAGTGAGTAGCTATGGCCAAACAAAAACTAGCACTCCTTCTCCTTTGCGGGTAAGAACTGGTCATCAGGTGTGAGCTACCTTTGGTGTTGCTATACGTGACACGCGTCTGGCCCTTTCCTCACTCCTGTGCTGTGGCTATCACCTGAGCCAGCATCCACTTCAGCTGGAGGACAAAAATGGACTGTGTTCGTGGGGACATGGTGTACAATCCTCTAACTAAAAAGAGGAAACGTATCCAACGTCAATCTCATCCTGATTGAAGGGGGGTGTCTTGAGATGACACCCCTCAAAGTCGGATAACTAGGATACCATTAGAACAGTTCTACATAAGTTAGTTTATTGAGGGTTGAGACTAATCATAGAAAGTATACTCAGTAACCATTATTAACCATTAAACATATATTCTTAATAACATAGCAGTAACAAGCATCTAAACTCTTGTTAATAGCAGTGGCCACAATGTATGATGGGATTTAAGCTAGCTAACTTGCCCATAATCTTAAGACAAACAGAATCAAACCGAGACAATGTGGTCAGCAATAATATAGCCAGCTCAATAAGCAGTTCTTATCAGTAGCCCCAACATCCTGTGCTCAGACAAACCATGGTACAAAGAGGAACCAGCTTCAACATCCTGCGCCCAGACAAACAATGATATAGGCAGGAACCATTGAGATAAGGGAACATGGGAGTAGGGTAAAACAAGACATAGCAGATTCAAGAGAGCTGGAAAACAACAGCGGCCAGAGAACAGGACGCGGTTAAATCATGTGCTGATCACGCAGTCACCATGCTGCCTAAAGTAAAATTCATTGGTCAAGGTAAAATCGACAGCTACAAGGATTGGATCAAGTTCAACTGGGATGGGCTACTGATTTTTCAAAATTGGATAACTTGCACCTGAAACAATGTAAAGTAGAGTGGTTTTGGCTTTTATCCAAATCACTCTCCCTCGTATGTTGACCAAGCTTGGAAAATAAAGCTGTCTCAACCAGAGTTGATGTCTCCACGGGTCTTTGTGTTTAGCTGAGCTGTAATTAAGAGGGAGGATCCCCATGTGAAAGCCAGCTCAATACTCAGTCCCTGAAAACACTCCGGCACTGGTGACCACCTTTTTGTGTTGCTGTATCAACTGTACGTAAACCCTTAGTATGTGAACATCAAATGTCACCAGATGCCGGGGTTACCAGTCTTGAAAATGATGGGCCTGGCCACGTTGCTGCAGGACACTCCAAGCAGTCAAACTGAGCCATTCCTCCTGTCCCTGATTAAATGTTTATGCAGAGAAACATTTTTGACCACACTTTTTAAAATATTAATTTACTGGAAGTGGGTTTTGCTGGCTTGGCCAGCATTTATTGCCCATCCTTAGTTGGTTTTCAGAAGATTGTGGTGAGCTGCCTTCTTGAACTGCTGCAGTTCCTGTGGTGTAAGTACACGTACAGTCCTGTTAGGGAGGGAATTCCAAGATATTGTCCCAGCAACAATGAAGGAATGGCAACATATTTCCAACTCAGGATGATGAGTAATTTGGAGGGGAACCTCCAGGTGGTGGTGTTCCCAGGTATCTGCTGTTCTGTCATTCTAGATGGTCTTGGTCTTGGGTTGGGAAACTGCTGCCTAAGAAATCTTGGTGAGTTCCTGAACTGCATCTTGTAGATGGTATACATGCCTGTCACTGTTAATCTTTGGTGGAGAGATTGAATATTTGTAGAACGGGGAGCAATCAAGCGGGCTGCTTTGGCCTGGATGGTGTCGAGCTTCTTGAGTGTTGTTGGAGCTGCACTCATCCAGGCAAGGGGAGAATATTCCACTATACTCCGGAATTATACCTTGTAGATGGTACAGGCTCTGCGGGGGGTCGCTGCAGGATTCCTAGCCTTTGACCTGTTCTGGTCGCCACAATATTTATATGGCTAGTCCAGTTCAGCTTCTGGGAAGTGGTAACCGGATGATGTTGATAGTGGGGGATTCAGCTATGGTAATGCCATTGAATGTCAGAGGACAATAATTTGATCCTCTCTTGTTGGAAATAGTCATTGCTTGGCACCTGTGTGGCATGAATATTACTTGCCACTTTTCAGCCCAAGCCTGGATATTGTCCAGGTCTTCCTGCACTTGGACATGAACTACTTCAGTATCTGAGGAGTCACAAATGTTGCTGAACATTGTGAAATCATCTTCAAAGATCCCCATTTTTGACCTTCTAATGGAAGGAAGGTCAATCCCACCTGTGATGATGGAAGAAAGATCATTGATGAAGCAGCTGACAAATGGTTGGGCCTTAGACGCTCCCCTGAGGAACAGGCACAGGTTGAGTTTCCTTAACAACAAAGTTTCAGAAGGCTCAAGTTGTCACATCAGCTAGTGGCACACATCTGTATTGACTAGAAAAAGGCCTGTGCCTTCCTGGGCCTGGAGGTCATGCATTACCAATGGTTGTTATGTGCACCACCACCCTCAACACCTTTACTTCTGGACCCTTTCATGATTGTCCCAGAGATATTGTCAGGATTTTGCAGCTGGATGGCCTAGGATGCTATCCTGAGGAACTCCTGCAGTGATGTCCTGGAGATCACCACACCATCTTTCTTTGTGCCAGGTACGGCTCCAACCAGCGGAGAGTTTCCCCCTATGTCTTAAGGTCTTATTTATGGGGAGAAGGCAGGAGAATGGGGATGAGGAAATATCAGCCATGATTGAATGGCGGAGCAGACTCGATGGGCCAAGTGGCCTAATTCTGCTCCTATGTCTTATGGTCTTATGATTCTCATTGACTCCAGTTTAGCTAGGGCTCCTTGATGCCACACGTGGTCAAGTCCATCATGCAGAGTTCTGCATGTAATGTCCTAGAGGTCCTGTGGAAATGGAGATAGTGGATCCTGTCGGTTGGTTCTCTCAGCAGACTTTCAATGCCATATGACAGACTGCCTCACCGCCAGAACTTTCAAACAAGTGCCAAGATCTGGCTTGGCCGGTGGTGAAAAAGGCTCTCCTTGTCAGATCCTTCTTGCACGTCTGGAGTCTCATCCCGTCCGCACATGGCCCTCATGGTGGCTGTGATGGGGAAGAGACAATTGTCCACCTTCTCCTGGTGCCTTTACAAACCATGCAGTGCTAACCACTGCACCATCATGCCGCCCGCCAGTTTACGATTAATATGAAAGAAATAGAAGCATGTTCACATTATTAAATGTCATTAATGCAATGCAAAGGTAAATAATGCATTGGCTGACAACAGGAGTGCAGTTCCAACACTCAAGAAACTTGACACAATCCACAACAAAGCCATCGTTATGCATCATCAAATAAGTATTCTTTCCCTCCACAATCAGGACACATTGACAGCAAGAGGTGTATGATGCATCAGAGCTCCTCATCAAGGCTCCTTTGGTAGCAGCTTCCAAACCTGTGACCTCAAGCATCCAGAAGTACAAAGGCAGCAGGCACAGGGGGAAACTACCGCGGGAAAAATTCCCTCTAAGTTGCACAGCCTGCCTTGGAAATGTGCCGATGTTCCCAGCCAAAGAAAACCCTGGATTTGTGGCCCTAATGACACTGTAGATGTACCCAAAATGCATTGCAGAGATCCAAAAAGGCAGCTCACCATCGATGTCTCAAGGGCAATTAGGGGGGTGGGGGGGGGGGGGGGCGGATTAATGCTGGCTTTGCCAACAATAACCAGATCCTGGGAATGATTTTTTAAAAATCTGCATTCCCAGTGGACATAGATCATAGACTTGATTTGAGCCTAAAACGTTCACTGTGGTGATTGTCACTTTAATACCATATTAATACGCATTTTGAGTGAAGCTCTCTTTCCCCATCACCATCATCTCCACCCACCTCTGTCACCACTGCCCCTCATTCATCCCATGAGCATGGGACTGTTGACTTGACTCTATAATGTGATGGATCTGAAGATTGGCTGCGTAAATGACAGCGTTATGGGATTAAGGTAGCCTGCAATGCCCTGAGGGGTTATATTGATTTTCACTGCTGTTTCATGTTGTGCCAGGATCAGAATAGAAGTTGCAACAAGATTGTGACAGAAATGGTAACAGGATCACAGGGAGACTGGAGGCAGAATCACACAAGAGTGACAAACGAGGATGATGGTGGAATTTGGAGCAGGTTAGGATCCGGATGCAGAGCCACAACCGGAACCCGATGCAGATCACAGCAGAAACAGGATGGCCTTTATTAAAAAATCTATTTTGATCATATAAGCTATGGATTTTTCTGATCTTTGATTTTCAAAGCAAGGAAACATGATACACGCCCTGGAGCTGTTCTTCGCATAGTCTGTCTAAAGTGAGGAAAGTCTTTTCATCAAGTTCGCTCTCTGTATTAGTCAGCAATTGATGAAGGACCAGAGATAACAAGAGGCTGGTAAATACATAAGGTCATGCTTAATCACTGACACTGGGGGAAAACACCAGCATTATTCGGAAAACATGGGCGAAATTCTCCGGAAACGACGCGATGTCCGCCGACTGGCGCCCAAAACGGTGCAAATCAGACGGGCATCGCGCCGCCCCAAAGGCACAGGCCCGCCCGCGGATCGGTGGGCCCCGATCGCGGGCCAGGCCACCGTGGGGGCACCCCCCGGGGCCAGATCGCCCCGTGCCCCCCCCAGGACCCCGGAGCCCGCCCACACCGCCTTGTCCCGCCGGTAAGGTAGGTGGTTTAATTTACGCCGGCGGGACAGGCATTTTAGCGGCGGGACTTTGGCCCATCCGGGCCAGAGAATCGAGCGGGGGGGGGTCCTGCCAACCGGCGCGGCACGATTCCCACCCCCGCCAAATCTCCCGTGCCGGAGACTTCGGCAACCGGCAGGGGCGAGATTCACGCCAGCCCCCGGCGATTCTCCGACCCGGCGGGGGGTCGGAGAATCTCGCCCCATATGTTGTTTTAAGGAATTTAGATTTGTATTGGTAAACATTAGAATTAAGGTATGGTTTTCAGTAGATTTAATTTAATGTTTCTGTACCTGTAAGGGTAAAACCTATAGTTAGATTCATGATGGGAAAAAGTGTTTGCATATGTGGGGGCAAGTTTCAATTCCAACTGTGATTCTATTGTGCTTTGAGTGGGTGTGGTATTGCAGTACCTGAGAGGCTGTTGACCATTGGGTAAACGTAGGAGTTTACCATTGGCTGTTTAGTATGTAGCTCCGCCCTGACAGGCGGGGTATAAGAACCGGTGCCGTCCCAGCAGCCCTCTTTCTGTACCGAAGCTGCTGGGGAACAGATCTAGTCTATTAAAGCCTTCAGTTATGTTACAACCTCGTCTTTGAGTTTAATTGATCGTGCATCAATTTAATAGACTACTCTTAAGCTGAAAGAATGGATCTCCGAATCAAGCCGGAGTGTCTACAACTCAGCACCCATGCGGAGAACTCAGCGGCAATATTTAAGCACTGGCTGGCGTGTTTTAAAGGCTACCTCGAGACGGCCGGAGGCACCCCCACAGGAGAACAGAAACTGCATCTCCTGCACTCGAGAGTAAGCCCTGGAATCTTCACCCTCATCGAGGAGGCGGAGGACTACGATGCTGCGATCAAACTGTTAAAAGGACATTATATACGCCCTGTAAACCAGGTCTACACACGTCACCTTGCAACTAGACGGCAATGCCCCGGGGAATCGCTGGAGGACTTCTACCGGGCGCTACTGGTGCTGGGCAGAAACTGTGGCTGCCCGCAAGTTTCAGGCAGCGAGCACACGGAACTTCTAATCCGGGGTGCCTTCGTAGCAGGTATGAGCTCCTCAGAGATCCGCCAAAGACTCTTAGAAAAGGGCACCCTGGGACTGAGAGAGGCACGGGCACTGGCAGTGTCCATGGATGTTGCCTCCAGAAATGCGCAGTCCTATGCGCCCGACCACGCGGCAGTACCTGGGCTGCGTGGCATCCCGCAGCGGCAGACCCACTGACCTTCCCCGTGTCCCCGCTGGCCTGCGCTGTAAGACGGCCCGCTAACTCCGTCGGGCCCCGCTGTTTCTTCTGCGGGCAGGCGAAGCATCCCCGCATGCGCTGCCCGGCCCGCACCTCCGCCTGCAAAGGGTGCAGCAAGAAGGGCCATTTTGTGGGGGTCTGCCAAGCTTGAGCCGCGGCCGCGGTCTCCAGCGACTCCGGACCGCCGTGACAACCTTCCCCTCGGGCCCCATGCGGCCAGCAGTCACCGCCATCCCCCCTATCCTAGGGCCACGTCCAACCCACGGGCGCAGCCATCTTGCCCCTCGGACACCACGCTGGACGGATGGGCGCAGCCATTTTGTTCATCCCGCCGCCATTTTGTCCATCCCCGACCACCATGTGCGATCCATGGGAGACGCCATCTTGGATGGGGCCGCAGGCCCCCAGCACGGCCGACTACACGCTGCCCGATCACAACCCTGTAAGGAGGTATCATGGCACCTCCATATCTGATCATACCATGTTAAATGCAATTGTAACCACTGGCCACCACCCCCGTCGGACTCTTTTTTAACAGGGGGTGAATGTGGTATTATCAGGTATTGCAGTACCTGAGAGGCTGTAGACCATTGGGTAAACCTAGGAGTTTACCATTGGCTGTTTGGTATGTAGCTCCGCCCTGACAGGTGGGGTATAAGAACCGGTGCCGTCCCAGCAGCCCTCATTCTGTACTGAAGCTGCTGGGGAACAGATCTAGTCTATTAAAGCCTTCAGTTATGTTACAACCTCGTCTTTGAGTTTAATTGATCGTGCATCAGGGGGCTACAGCATGAAGAGAAAATTAAACCAGCAACTGGGCCCTTGTGAGGTGGAGAGGCCTTTAATTTTTAGTTTAGTTAATTTGATTGCAGTTGGAGATAGATAGTGAGAGAAAAGGCAACTCTCACAGCTCTGCTAGAAACAATTGACGTGAGAAGGCTAAAGAGGGAACATCTCTCTCAGCCTCACTGGAAGAAAAGCCACACTATGAAGAAATGATTAAGAAAACAAATGCTGGAAACCTGAAGTCCAGCTAGTTAAGGAAACTAGAAAAATAAAGAGAACTTTCCAAGAAGTTTGGAGTTAAGGGAACAGAGGAAACTGGGAACCAAAACAGATGACTGTTCAGCAAAATCACGGAGAGGTGAAAAGGCATTGTATCATGAGAGCCCATAAAGATATCTACAGTCGAGCTGAGATTTGTGAGAAATTATTATAGTTTGGGAGATACTATTTAAAAATAATTGTGGAAATTGATGGCTGGATCTTGGAGTTTGTGTAAAAGCCGAGAAGGCAAAGGAAACCTGAAGGGAGAAGTGACAAACTTGAAGCAAAAGGTTGACAGGAGCAGTGGAAGGAAAGTATAATTTAAAAGAAGATTTGAAATTGTGATTATTGAAAGCAGAATTAAAAATCACCCATGTGAAAGCCAGAGTTCCGTGAGCCAAGGTGGCTCACGGTATAAGAATCATCTGGGGGGATTTTGAGGAGAAATCTAGACATTCACTTGGGTTCAGAGAGGAATGTGCCTTCCCACAGTCACCTTGTGTACTTAAAAAGGCCTTTGTGTGTCAATGAGACCAATGCCGGTTAAAATGCACGTCATAATCAGTGTTAATCTTAAAATCTGTGTATAATTGTTAAGATGTAGGAGAGTAAAGGAGTATTGTATTATAATACAACTTTTTCATTTTTAATATTGTTTTTCTTCTTGTTAAAATTCATTAGCCATCCTGTGACTGTCTCTCCGCGTTTCATAAAAAAAAGTAAAAGATCCTATCTTTTGAGGCACGGTTCCACTATGGGATCTTCCTATCCCGTTATAACACCAACAGTGATCATATGAAAACTGGAATAGATCCTCACTCCATTTAATCTGATTAAAAACGGTTCAAAATCAGTTACTGAAGAAACTTTATAATAATAAAAATAATCTTTATTGTCACGAGTAGGCTTACATTAACACTGCAAAGAAGTTACTGCGAAAAACCCAAGTCAGTGCTGGGATCACAACTTTTCACAATGTACATTAATGATCTGGAAGAAGGAACTGAAGGCACTGTTACTAAGTTTGCAGATGAGAAAAAGATATGTAGAGGGACAGGTAGTATTGAGGAAGCAAGGGGGCTGCAGAAGAATTTGGACAGGCTAGGAGAGTGGGCAACGAAGTGGCAGATGAAATACAATGTGGAAAAGTGTGAGGTTACTCACTTTGGAAGGAGGAATTTAGGCATAGACTATTTTCTAAATCGGGAAATGCTTAGGAAATGAAAATGAAATGAAATGAAAATTGCTTATTGTCACAAGTAGGCTTCAATGAAGTTACTGTGAAAAGACCCTCGTCGCCACATTCTGGCACCTGTTTGGGGAGGCTGGTACGGGAATTGAACCGTGCTGCTGGCCTGCCTTTAAATCCAGCGATTTAGCCCAGTTTGCTAAATCAGAAGCACAAAGGGACTTGGGAATCTGTGTTCATGATTCTCTTAAGGTTAACGTGCAGGTTCAGTTGGCAGTTAGGATGACAAATGCAATGTTAGCGTTCATGTCAAGAGGGCTAGAATACAAGACCAGGGATATACCTCTGAGGCTGGGTTCGGCTCAGGTCAGACACCATTTGGTGTATTGTGAGCAATTTCAGGCCCCATATCTAAAGAAGGGTGTGCTGGCCTTGGAAAGGGTCCAGAGGAGGTTCACAAGAATGATCCCTGGAATGAAGAGCTTGTCATATGAGGAACAGTTGAGGGCTCTGGGTCTGTACTCTTTGTAGTTTAGAAGGATGAGGGGGGATCTTAATGAAACTTAAAGGATACTGCGAGGCCTGGATAGAGTGGACGTGGAGGATGTTTCCACTTGTAGGAAAAACTGGAACCAGAGGACACCATCTTTAAAAGGACGATCCTTTAAAACAGAGCTGAGGAGGAATTTCTTCAGCCAGAGGGTGGTGAATCTTTGCCGCAGAAGGCTGTGGAGGCCAAATCAATGAGTGCCTTTCAGACAGAGATAGATAGGTTCTTGATTAGTAAGGGGATCAGGGGTTATGGGGAGAAGGCAGGAAAATGGGGATGAGAAAAGTATCAGCCATGATTGAATGGCGGAGCAGACTCGATGGGCCGAGTTGCCTAATTCTGCTCCTATGTCTTGTCGTCTTATAGTCGCCATATTCCAACGCCTGTTCGGGTACACAGACGGAGAATTAAGAATGTCCAAATTACCTAATAGCACGTCTGTCAGGACATGTGGGAGGAAACCAGACGACCACGCAGACATGGGGAGAACGTGCAGACTCCGCACAGACAATGACACAAGCTGGGAATTGAACCTGAGCACTGGTGCTGCGAAGCAATAGTGCTAACCACTATGTTATCGTGCGGCCCACTATGCTATCAGCTTTTAACTTCAATGCATTTTTGCATTGCTATTAGCAAACTTCAAATAATCAAAATTAAAGACACGCTGCCTGTACCATCTTCCACATGAGTTCTACATCCCACCCCAGGCAGAAGTGAAGAAGGCACTGAACCAATTGTACACATAAATAACAATGAAACAGAACACCCGGAGGCCTTGTTCATCATGGTCGGGGACTTCAACAAGGCCAACCTCAAGAGTGCACTGCCAATATTCCACCAACACATCTCCAATCCCACCAGGGGTGACAACACTCTTGACCATGGGCAGCACGGTAGCACAGTGGTTAGCGCAGTTGTTTCACAGCTCCAGGGTCCCAGGTTCGATTCCTGGCTTGGGTCACTGTCTGTGCGGAGTCTGCACATTCTCCCCGTGCCTGCGTGGGTTTCCTCCGGGTACTCTGGTTTCCTCCCACAGTCCAAAGCTGTGCAGGTTAGGAGGATTGGCTGTGCTAAATTGCCCCTTAGTATGCAAAAGGTTAGGTGGGGTTATTGGGTTACGGGGATAGGGTGGAGGCATGGGCTTAAGTAGGGCGCTCTTTCCAAGGGCCGGTGCAGACTTGATGGGCCGAATGGCCTCCTTCTGCACTGTAAATTTTATGATTCTATGACCACTGCTACACAAAAATCAAGGGCAACTACCGATCCATTCCCCGGCCGCACTTCGGAAAATCGGGCCATAAGACAGTGCTTCTTCTCTCGGCATACAAGAAACTGGAGTGGAAGAATCCGAGGCAACAGAAGAGCTCCTATGTGACTGCTTGGTGTCAGTGGACTGGTCCATATTGGAGAACTCGGCGACCAACCTAAAGGAGTATGCCACCGCCGTCAGAGACTTTATCAGCAAATGTGTAGACGACTGCGTGCCAAAGAAAGTAATACATACGTTCCCCTACCGGAAACCGTGGCTTCATCAGGAGATTGACTCCCTACTGAAGGACAGGTCTGAGGGGTTCAAGGCAGGTGACCCTGACCTACATAATAAATCCAGGTATGACCTCTGCAAAATCATCATGGATGCCAAGAGACAATATCAGACCAAGCTGGAGTCACAGACTAGCATAACAGACTCTCGTCAGTTGTGGCAAGGCTTAATCAACATAACGGGCTACAATGTGAAGGAGAGCAGAATCTCCAGAGCACTGCACTCCTCCCTGATGAACTCAATGCATTCTATGCTTGGTTCGAGGAGGAAACCATCAAACCGCTGTCGACTGCCCCAACAGCCCCGGACACACCCACAACACCGTCACAGATTTCGAAGTCAGATTGGCTTTCCTGAAAGTGAACCCTCGGAAGGCGACGGGTCCAGACGGGATCCCTGATCGTGCACTCAGAGCCTGTGCGGAGCAGCTGGAAGATGTGTATGCGGACATCTTCAACCTCTTCCTACTCCGTTCCGAGGTCCCCACCTGCTTCAAGAAGGCCACCATCATACCAGTGCCAAAGAAGAACCAGGTAACGAGCCTCAATGAATCATCCAGTGGCCCTGACATTGATTGTAATGAAATGGTTCGAGACGTTGGTCTTGAGGCACATCAATTTCATACTCCCAGAATGCCTTGACCCACTGCAATTCACATACCGCCACAACCAGTCCACAGCAGATGGCATCTCCCTGGTCCTGCACTCATCCCTGGAGCATCTCAATAACATGGACTCCTACATCAGACTCCTATTTATTGACTACAGCTCTGCCTTCAACACCATAATCCCAGCGAAGCTCATATCAAAGCTACAAAACCTCTGACTTGGCTCTTCACTCTGCAACTGGATCCTCGATTTCCTGACCATAGACCATAATCAGTAAGAATAAGCAACAATAACTCCTCCACGATAGTCCTCAATACCAGTGCTCAACAAGGCTGCGTACTTAGCCCCCGACTATACTCCTTGTACACACCCGACTGCGTGGCAGCATTTGGCTCCAATTCCATCTACAAGTTTGCTGATGATACGACCATAGTGGGTCGGATCTCGAACAACAATTGAGTCAGAATATTGAAGGGAGATATGGAACCTAGTGGAGTGGTGTCACGACAACAATTTCTCCTCAATGTCAGCAAAACTAATGAGCTGGTCATTGACTTCAGGATGTATACATCCCTGTCTGCAGCAACGGGGTCGAGGTGGAGATAGTTGGCAGCTTCAAATTCCAAGCTGTGCACGTCACCAAAAATCTGTCCTGGTCCACCCACATTGACGCTACGACCAAGAAAGCACAAACAGCGACTATGCTACCTCAGAAAACTAAGGAAATTCGGCATGTCCACACTGACTCTTACCAACTTTTACAGGTGCACCATAGAAAGCATCCTATCGGGCTGCATCACAGCCTGGTATGGCAACTGCTCGGTGCAAGACCGCAAGAAACTTCAGAGAGTCGTGAACAGCGCCCAGTCCATCACACAAACGCGCCTCCCGTCCATTGGCTCTGTCTACACCTCCCGCTGCCTGGGGAAAGTGGGCAGCATAATCAAAGACCCCTCCCACCCGGCTTACTCACTCTTCCAACTTCTTTCATCTGGCAGGAGATACAAAAGTCTGAGAATACAGACGAACAGATTCAAAACCAGTTTCTTCTCCACTGTTAGCAGACGCCACCTGACCCTTTTATGGACTGATGGACTTATGGACTGATCTTATCACTTCACACATCTTCTCTACTGAGTAGTACTACACTCAGATTCACATGCTTCACCCGATGCCTGTGTCTATGTATTTACATTGTGTATTTTATGTTTGCCCTATAATATATTTTCTTTTCATTTACGGAATGATCTGTTGAGCTGCATGCAGAACAATACTGTACCTCAGTACAAGTGACAATAAACCAAACCAAACCAAACCAAATTAAATAAAAGCTTTGCAACGTAAATGAGACAGGAATGACATAGTAATCCATAAGGGGCACATTTTGTCAGGGAGTAATGGAGCGTGAGTAATCTGGCTGACCTTTCTCACCCTGTTATTTCCACCCCAAATGCCTTCTAGTTGCATTCTCAGAAGATCAAACTTGTCATCGTGCCCGCACCCCATGAATGTCATCCACTCAGAGCATGTGCATCAGTTGTGCCAGCTGTTACAACCATGACTATGGCAGCATCGTCTACCCAATGGCAAAAAAACATCCTTGGCTTTCTTTCTCAACTACAAATTCAAGAGAGTCAGATATCACAAAGTTTACCGATAAAATAAATATTGTTTGATCCTTGCTTTTAAATCACCACCAGCCCTATAATGCAACCAGACCTCTTCAATTCTGTTCCCTTGCGCATCCATAATTTTAGTTGCTCCATCGCTGGTACCCGTGCCTTCAACTGGAATTTCTCCTTCCACTTAGCTATCTCTTCCTCCTACTTTACACTCCTTAAAACTTCCCTCCTTAAGCAAACTGTTAGTCGGCTGTCCTTATTCCCTTTATGATTTGTATCAAATCTTGTTCGATAATGCTCTTGAAATGCCTTGGGAAATTTTGATATGTTAAAAGCACCACATAAATACAAATATCTTTTTGAACAGGGTCATCTGTCCTGCAAAGTTTAGCTAGTGGTGCCATCATGCTTGAGGTATTCTGGTCACTGCAATCTGGGTTGTGTGACACATCCAGAGTAGGCTCTGGAACATTACAACATACAAAACAGGAGCAGGGCCTGCCTCCCCGAACAGGCGCCGGAATGTGGCGACTAGGGGCTTTTCACAGTAACTTCATTTGAAGCCTACTTGTGACAATAAGCGATTTTCATTTAATTTCATTTCAGGGGTAGACAAGATGGCCTGTCAAACCTTACTCTGTCACTCAATGCGACCATGGTTGATCGTCAGCACGGAGGCCAAAACAAAAATCCCTTTTAAACAAATTCAGGGCAATGATTGACAATCCTGCCCAGATGATTTGCAATAAAATAGCCTGGACTGAGAAAACAACTTTTGTGCAGCTTTTCTTTGACCAAACCTCACCAACTCGAATGACAAAAGAAATGCCATCCAGGAAAGCAGCAGAAGTGACAGGCCAGCTAGAAACACTCCCGTTTTGCTGATGAAAATGATAAGCCTTGAATTGAAACTAGGCACTTCAGCAAAATATACCACTTTTCTTGGAAAATTGACGATAAGGGGCTTCACACTGTGGAAAATTACTGGAGGAAACAAAGGAAAGACAGACAACTTTCTAGAAGGATTCAGATTATGAGTTAAGCAAAGACCTCAGAATAGAATTGGATATTAAGCTTCTGAAGGAAGCTTCTTGGATAGTATGACGTGATTTTAGTAAACTATACCCTGAAAAGGGATATAAAAGATTGAGCACATCGGACACCTGTACTGCCATCAACGGAAGGAGACCCCTCTAAATGTCAGAAGGAGATTCAAAGAGAGAGCCCGATTGACCATCAGGAGAAGAATCTACAACCACAGGAGGTGGCGACTTCTGGTGATTGTATGACCAGTTAATGGTATATCTGAGCTCCAATTTTCATGGCAGATTGGGTTGCTCACTAAAACTCAGCTTGTCAGAATCACACTCTCCCTGCTAATCAAATGGTCATTCCAATGCTGGATTGGTGGGGTTGCGGGGGAGGGGTGGGGATGGTTCACCTTCCAGTGTTCCTTTTGGCTGTGCTAGAAGTTGCACGGTAGAATCTGGGGATGTTAACCTCTTGAGTGGCTATCCTGACTCCCTGGATTTGTGATGGACAATGATCTTTGCAAGGTCATGTTGATTAATATCTGTGTTCAGTTTTTGTACAGAGACAAGGAAGCGGGCACGATGGAGGCAGCAGGCAACACTGTCTTTTTCATGACTCGGAGGAAGGGAAAAGGGCCCAAGGTCATCAGGCAAGGCAAAGGGACATGGGCCAGCGGGGTTCCATGAAGACCGAGAAGCTGAGGTGGAGAGAGAAATTCTATGGAGGCATTTGGTGCGACACTGGGTATGCCGGTGATGCCTCTCATACTTGTAGATGAGCGAGAGGAAGTGCTGAACATTGCCAAATTCTTTGAAAGGATCTGACATTGCATGGCACAATAGGCTACACATTTCCAATGGTTCTAAAGATGGCAGTAAACTTTTTTGTGAGTGGCTTGTTGCAGGGCTCCACTGGGAACCTTTGGCTGAGTATCATAGATATCATAGAATTTACAGTGCAGAAGGAGGCCATTCGGCCCATCGAGTCTGCACTGGCTCTTGGAAAGAGCACCCTACCCAAGGTCAACACCTCCACCCTATCCCCGTAACCCAGTTACCCCACCCAACACTAAGGGCTATTTTGGACACTAAGGGCAATTTAGCATGGCCAATCCACCTCCGCTCATAACTGTATCTGAGAGGTCACTGAAGCTCTATTCAGTAATGCACACAAATTTATCTAGTTATCCTTGGATGAAGCCAGACAAGCTGCTGGGACAGTGGGATTTGCAGTGATTTCTGGCTTCCCACAAGTGCAGGGTGCCTTCGACTGCATACATGTGGCATGAAGAGCTCCCGGACAGCAACCACTATGATTCATCAATAGAAAAAACTTCTACTCTCTCAATGTTCAGCTGATCTGTAATCACCAAAAGCAGATTTTTCAGGTTTGTTCAATAACCTGGGAGCTCTCATGACTCTTACATCTTGAGTTGCTTGTAGGTGCCATAGATCTTGGGTAGGGTGCTCTTTCCAAGAGCCGGTGCAGACTCGATGGGCCGAATGGCCTCCTTCTGCACTGTACATTCTATGAAATCTTCGAGGGCACTGACCACATTCAGGGTTGGCCCATTGGTGACAAAGGGTACCCCAAAATATGTGGCTAATGAAGTCGGTTCAGCTGCCAAAGGATCCATCAGAGGAGAGATACAATGTGGCTCATTCAACCTCATGTTCCTTGAATGAATAGACCAATGGAGTGCTGAAGGTTCATTTCAGATGTCTGAATCAGTCAGGCAGTGCTCTGCAGTACTCTTCCAGAGGGTGTCCTTCATTGTTGTGGTTTGCTGTGTTCTACACAACCTCGTGCACCAAACGAGTGATAAGTTGGCAGATGAAGAAGTTGCAAGTCCTCCCCAGTGAGAAGATGTCAAGAGGGATCCGCTCGATGAGGGAAAGGATGTTGAGGCCTCAGAGGAAGAGATCACAACATGGGTCAGATGTGGCAAATGTATCCGTGAGATTCTTAGAAAAACAAGGTTCTAGGAGAATAAAGATGACTAGCTCATATGAACCTCTTTCACCTGTCCCCGCTCCTGAGGTGTGGTATTAACACCTTCTTTGCTATTCTCCACATCAATGAAGGAGATCAATACACAATGAGTCAACATAATCATAAAAGACAATGGCCTCATGCGTGGACGTCTAGGCAACCTCTCAAGTGTGTGGTCATTCTGATATGGGATAAGGACTCCACCAATGTTCACTGTGAAGAAATTAGACATGGTGTAGCCTGTTTAAGCATCACTCCAAAATTTGACTGCCTATGGCAGCCTTCCAAAGGCAGCAGCAGCACTGTGATCCTCAGTGCACTCAAGGCAGTATGGCTGGAGCGTTGCAAGACCCAATCAAGAAGGACAATCATCAATCACTATTTTCTCATGTGAATGTCTGAGGCCTGATCTGCATATGACTGCGGCATCTCTTCACAGGACATCCTTCATGGTTGGTACGGTAGCACAGTGATTAGCACTGTTGCCTCACAGTGCCTGGGACCAGGGTTCGATTCTTGGCTTGGGTCACAGCCTGTGCAGTGTCTGCACGTTCTCCCCGTGTCAGCGTGGGATTCCTCTGGGTGCTCTGGTTTCCTCCCACAAGTCCTGAAAGATGTGCTTGTTAGGTGAATGGACATTCTGAATTCTCCCTCAGTGTACCCGAATAGGTGCCGGAATGTGGCGCCTAGGGGGCTTTCACAGTAACTTCATTGCAGTGTTAATGTAAGCCCACTTATGACACTGATAAGGATTATTCATGTAAGGATAATGTTCGCATCTCGTCCTCATACTGAGTCCACAACATTAAATTGCTCTTTAGTCTTTCAGTCACTCGCCGTCATGGATGAAAACCTGCGGGTCAGGGCATCATTGTGTGCAGAGAGAGATCATGAACATCATCATTGTCTAATCATTGACAAGCCCCCATAACCCTTCATCCGGAACTTCCCAAGTTCCCATCCAGCATTGTCTTGGCATCAGAGTGTGAGGTGCCCAGTGAATCTCGACACAGCATTAGGCATGACTTAATAACTTCATTAATAATAAAACACACACATCAGATATACTGGAGTTTCACTCTGATCCCATTTGTGGCCTCCATATTTCACTGCAGCAGTTTCAGATAAACAGGAGGTAATCTGGGAAATTGATGACACCAACAATCAGATAACCATGCTGATTTTCCATTGGAGAGATAGCTCAGGAATGTTGTCAAGCCAACCTAGCCAGACCTTCATGTGAAAAGGAGAATCCTCCCATTTAATATTCCAGCATCATGAGGATAGACACAAAACTCTAATCTCGCATTATGGTGGTTGTCCAGCAGATATTTTAGGAGTCACAAATTACTAGCTAGATCCGTAACTTAGCATCATGCAGGAGGAGGGGGAAATTACTATAGGGGATGATGTCTAGCTGTACACGCAGTCACAACATCATACTGTAGTTCACCAGGGTCGGCTAAGGCCGCCAACTATTACATGACCCACGCCCCAGTCTGACAGCCATTACGTGGAGGTCATTGAAAGGTGCACCAAGTTAGATTGACTCCGATGTGGGATCCACATTGACCAGTCTTCAGTGAAACAGCATAGACCCGAGGGACACAATGGGAGATAATTGAGGAGGGGGAGGATCTTGATTGACCTCGGAGCATTTAATCAGATGGAAGAGCCATTCACTGGATGAGACTTACAGAGAAGCAAAATATATCGACAGATGTGCAAAGTATATGCGATTTTGTGCCAACATTGAGCTTTCATAATGTCTTAATTTTTCTTCACCCTACTGCCACACCTAAGTGTAACCCTGACATCCACAGCAGAGGTGGAGGCAGCCTGATAACTGCTATTGCTAGTTTCCTTTGATGGCTTTGGTGGGTGTCTTCTAGAGGGCCGAGACCTGGAGAGCCCCGGCCTCCTTTAGATCTCCTGCTGTGGCAGGCCCTCGGACTGAGCAGCTGTCGTTGCTGGGCTGCAGGTGTGACTCAGAGCAGATGGACAGTCCAGGAGAGTCCTGGGTGGATATCCCTGGGGTATCCGGTTGATGCTCCTCTTCCCTGTGGGTGCCTGAAACTCCTCTCTGACCCCTTGAGGAGAAGCTGCTCCTGGAGGGGAATTGAGGTGTCCTATCCTCCCTCTGCGTAGGCACTAACATATCTCACTTGCGGCGAACGTGAAGGTGTGCAGATCGAGTGTATATCTGTCAAAAACTTAGCCTTCTGCTGGACAGTCGCCACCAATGGTAACCTTGCTGCGCAGGTATGTCAGGTCACATGATATCAGGCAGAATGTGGATGGACTTCTCCTTCCTCCATTTTAATCTGTTTACAGCCACTGACAACACTCCCTGCTTTCCTCTGCCAGCCTTTGGAGCCCCATCATCTCTCTTAGGGCTTATTCCAGACAAGGACCTTGGCTAGCACTGCCTCCGCTTGCTATGGACCCAAATCTGGGCTGTGCTCACCAGATTGTTGCCCTTAAACTCGGGTATCAATGATGTGGTAGACAAAGAAACACTTACATGAAATATCTTTTAAAAATCACTCTTTATTATTGTTTATAGCTCTGGATAAACACTGAACTGATCTTTCCTTCACTTAAATCACTTGTTAAAACAATAATTACTTGCTACAATAAATCACAAGACTCACAGCTTGGACTTAATACTACCCGTTGCAATGTGAGGTGATCAGCTTCCCTTCGATGGGTTCCTTCTTCACTGAGTCCACGACTCGGGGAGTCTTCATGATGGTGGATCCTGTGGGTTATCACTGGCATGGCATCGAGCCTTCCTCTTTTATACAATTTCTTCCAGCATCAAGAAAGCTTTCTAGCCGCCTACGCAAATGACCGGTTACCTGCTTTCTTCAATGTTAACTTGCAAAAACAGCTCACATCTGCTGGCCTCGCTTTCTATGTCTGTTGAGTACATCTTATCACATGAGCTGGCAAAAACAAGCCGTTTTGCAGGTCTTGAGTTTTGCAAAATTGGCTATGTTTCCCATCATCCTTGGCAGAGCTTTAACTATTGGCCAACCAGCTACAAGACGGTGATCCCGAACATGCTCTAAATCTTGGTTCCACCGAGGTGCGTGTCTCCGCACTGGTGGAGGATGCAGATGAATGCAGTGACGGCTCTACATCTCGTGGGTCCACAGAATCCTCGTCCGAGCTAATCTGGAGGCTGGGGCTGTTGGGTTGGATAGCAGTGTGTCTCCTCCTTTTCTTGTTGCTGGTTATAATAGGAAGAATAGAGAATTAGTGATTGGCTGGATAGTTACCAACATTAAAGAGCACTCACAGTTTTATTGGCTGGGTGAAGATAAATGGTCAACGTCCCAGCCAACCAGCTCTGCTGCCTGCTCAACAAGGGGATCTCAAGCTCCAGCATCCCATCTCCTGTCTGGGATCTCTCCCTGTTGTTTTGGGTGATCTTATTCTGAGTAATGACAGGTGGACAGTCTTTGAGCAGGACAGATGCCAAAGCAGATTATAAGCATGCCTGTCGTCTGCGTGTGCTGAGTGGGCCTATGTAAGGGCTGAAGACTCGACTTGTGCACGATGTGAAAAGAGATGAAGATATAAAAGTGGGTGTGAAAGATTCAGTGATAATATCCCTTGTGCTGGTTTTGTATGAGATCCCTGTGACCTGTAAAGCTACGAATGTCTGCTGGCCTTGTTAGAGTGTGAGTTGAGAATGAGGAGAAGGTTGACTTACCCTGACGGAGTGGGTGAGATAATTCATCCTCTTCTTGTACTTGTGTGAGGTCCTCTTCTGAAGATCACAGGCACTGACCGCACTGCCACCCTCCTCCAAAACTTTGGTGGCGAGGTTCGATAAGACCATAAGAGCAGAATTAGGCCACTCGGCCCATCGAGTCTGCTCTGCCATTCAATCATGGCTGATATTTTCTCATCCCCATTCTCCTGCCTTCTCCCCATAACCCCTGATCCCCTTATTGATCAAGAAACTATCTGTCATCGATCATAAGGTTGATGGACCTCCGGCTCCCATCATGAGATTAAAGGACCTGCCATTGATTCTTGACTGCCTGGAGGAATGTCACCAGTCCCTTGTCACTGAACTTAGGTTTGTCACTATCTGGGGCCATTCTGGTGCTGTAAAGAATGAATGTGTCTGTGGTGCCATTCAAATATGGCATCTAGAAATGACTGATGAGGTATTGGCAAGGTGGGCAAATCCCAGTCCGGCCCCACAAGATATCACGTGCTTCTCTTTTATGCATACATATTGAGGCAGAAAGTGGGCGATCTGGTGCAGCAATCCCACCCCATCAGCCAGTAGGACCGTCTTTTCTGCCCACCATCCCACTTAATTTCCAGAGTGGAAAACACAGCCCACTGTTATAGACCAATAATGGCTGGACCGATATACCTGCCACACCTTAGATAGTTCTTGGCTACCTATCAGCAGTCAGTGAATGGTGAGGAAGGGACAAGATTAGTCCATAACATGACTGATCTCTATCTATTATCAAATGTGAATTTCATAGGAACACTAGTTTTTGACAACAAGTATCTAAGATATATTACAACAGCTTCAGTGCGGGCAAGTGCGTTGTGGAAGAGGAAAGGTATAAGAGGCAGCATGTTATTAACCATGTATTGTATGCTTCCCTGTTATTGAGCAGGAGAATAAGAGTTACAATAAGATTAACTAATGGAAGATAGGTGTTATGTAGTGGCAGCAAATCTCCCAACAGTCCCGAATCTACTCCTTCTGGAGAATCTTGTGCAAAGATGCCTTGTAACCACTTCTGAAATTGTGACATCATCTGGTTATCCAGTCAATGCAGCGAATTTCAGTCAACCATATTTATGTGCAGCTTTCTATCAGGATTTAGAGACCTGAAGCAGCCGTTGTTGGGGCCAGTGTACATTGCCACATCTGTGAGTCCATTGCAAATCAACTTGCTTTAAGTTTATTACAGTATGTATAAGGTTTTTTTTGTTTCGAACTATTTACAGTAATCGTCAGGAGAAAAAGACAAAATGTTCTCGTTAAAAGTCCACATATTGTAGTGTTAGATCGACGCCACGAGTCGGTCGGGCGGTCTGGTCGTCCGTGTCGATCGCCTTGGCCCCGGTGGTGGTGGTGGTGGTGCTTGTTCCGGTGTTGTCGTCTCCGGGAGCCTTACGGTTTCAGCTTGGGCTTCACTCCTGGTCGGGCCTGGGAGGAGGACCGATCCTCCTGGGAAGGGGGCGGTCGCGGGGTGCGGCGGTGGCAGGGAGGGGGTGATTGGTGTCGGGGGTGTGTGTGTGTTGCCGGCGGGCGCCAGATCTCGCAGGGAGACCGTGTCCTGTCGGCCGTCGGGGTACTCCACGTAAGCGTACTGCGGGTTCGCGTGAAGGAGGTGAACCCTTTCGACCAACGGGTCCGACTTGTGCGCCCGCACATGTTTTCGGAGCAAGATGGGTCCTGGGGCCGCCAGCCAGGTCGGCAGCGACGTTCCAGAGGAGGACTTCCTGGGGAAGACAAGGAGGCGCTCATGGGGCGTTTGGTTAGTGCTAATACACAGTAGCGACCGGATGGAGAGGAGAGCGTCCGGGATGACCTCCTGCCACCGTGAAACTGGGAGGTCCCTGGACCATAGGACCAGTAGGACGGTCTTCCAGACCGTGCCGTTCTCCCTCTCTACTTGCCCGTTCCCCCGGGGGTTGTAGCTGGTCGTCCTGCTCGAGGCTATACCGTTGCTGAGCAGGAACTGGCGCAGCTCGTCACTCATGAAGGAGGACCCCCTGTCGCTGTGGACGTATGCGGGGCAACCGAACAGTGTGAATATGGTGTTAAGGGCTTTAATGACTGTGGCCGCGGTCATGTCAGGGCAGGGGATGGCGAATGGGAAGCGGGAGTACTCGTCCACCACATTAAGGAAGTATATGTTGCGGTCGGTGGAGGGGAGGGGTCCTTTGAAATCCAGACTAAGGCGTTCAAAGGGGCGGGAAGCCTTAATCAGGTGCGCACCATCCGGCCTGAAAAAATGCGGTTTGCACTCTGCGCAGATGTGGCAGTTCCTTGTGACTGTACGGACCTCCTCCAAAGAGTATGGGAGGTTGCGGGACTTAATAAAGTGGTAGAACCGAGTGACCCCCGGGTGGCAGAGGTCCTCGTGGAGGGTTTGGAGGCGGTTAATTTGTGCGTTGGCACATGTGCCGCGGGATAGGGCATCGGACGGCTCGTTCAGCTTTCCGGGACGATACAAGACCTCGTAGTTGAAGGTGGAGAGCTCGATCCTCCACCTTAAGATCTTGTCGTTTTTGATTTTGCCCCGCTGTGCATTATCGAACATGAAGGCTACCGACCGTTGATCCGTGAGGAGAGTGAATCTCCTGCCGGCCAGGTAATGCCTCCAATGTCGCACCGCTTCCACTATGGCTTGGGCTTCCTTTTCCACTGAGGAGTGGCGGATTTCTGAAGCGTGGAGGGTTCGGGAGAAAAAGGCCACGGGTCTGCCCGCTTGGTTAAGGGTGGCCGCTAGAGCTACGTCGGAGGCGTCGCTCTCGACCTGGAAGAGGAGGGACTCGTCGATGGCGTGCATCGTGGCCTTTGCGATATCCGCTTTGATGCGGCTGAAGGCCTGGCAAGCCTCTGTCGACAGAGGGAAGGTCGTGGTCTGTATTAGGGGGCTGGCCTTGTCTGCATACTGGGGGACCCACTGGGCGTAGTATGAAAAGAACCCCAGGCAGCGTTTTAGGGCTTTTGAGCAGTGCGGGAGGGGAAATTCCATGAGGGGGCGCATACGTTCGGGGTCGGGGCCTATTATCCCATTGCGCACTACGTAGCCCAGGATGGCTAGCTGGTTGGTGCTAAAAACGCACTTGTCCTCGTTGTACGTGAGGTTCAAGGCTTTAGCGGTCTGGAGGAATTTTTGGAGGTTGGCGTCGTGGTCCTGCTGATCGTGGCCGCAGATGGTTACATTGTCGAGATACGGGAATGTGGCCCGCAACCCGTGTTGATCAACCATTCGGTCGATCTCTCGTTGGAAGACCGAGACCCCGTTTGTGACGCCAAATGGGACCCTTAGGAAGTGGTATAATCGCCCGTCTGCCTCGAAGGCTGTGTATTTGCGGTCACTTGGGCGGATGGGGAGCTGGTGGTAGGCGGACTTGAGGTCCACGGTGGAGAAGACCTTACATTGGGCAATCCGATTGACCATGTCGGATATGCGGGGGAGAGGGTACGCGTCTAGTTGTGTATACCTGTTGATGGTCTGGCTATAGTCTATGACCATCCTTTGATTCTCCCCTGTCTTTACTACTACCACCTGTGCTCTCCAGGGACTATTGCTGGCCTGGATTATGCCTTCCTTCAGTAGCCGCTGGATTTCGGACCGAATGAAGGTCCGGTCCTGGGCGCTGTACCGTCTGCTCCTAGTGGCGACGGGTTTGCAATCCGGGGTGAGGTTTGCAAACAAGGATGGGGGTTGAACCTTGAGGGTTGCGAGGCCGCAGATAGTGAGTGGGGGTATTGGGCCGCCGAATTTGAAGGTTAGGCTCTGTAGATTGCACTGGAAGTCTAATCCCAGTAATGTGGGGGCGCAGAGTTGGGGAAGGACGTAGAGCCTGTAGTTTTTGAACTCCCTCCCTTGCACCGTTAGGGTAACTATGCAGAAGCCTTTGATCTGTACGGAGTGGGATCCTGCAGCTCGGGAAATCTTTTGTGCGCTGGGACGGATGGTCAAAGAACAGCGTCTTACCGTGTCGGGGTGGATAAAGCTCTCCGTGCTCCCGGAGTCGACCAGGCATGGTGTCTCGTGCCCGTTTATCAGCACCGTTGTCGTCGTCGTCTGGAGCGTCTGGGGCCGTGCTTGGTCCAGCGTCATTGAAGCCAGACGTGGTCGTAATGGTTGAGCGTCTTCTTCGAACCCCGTGGAGCCGTCGACACTGGGGTCCGTTGTTGCCGTCCAAGATGGCGTCGGGGGTGAACAAGATGGCTGCCCCCATGCATCGCACATGGCTGGGGGGTCACAAGATGGCGGCGGGGGTGGACAAAATGGCCGCCCCCATGCGTCGCACAGGTCTGGGGTGGTCCAAGATGGCGGCGCCCCTCCTCCCCTCGTGGTGGCCGGGACCCAAAATGGCAGCGCCTGCTGGTCGCACATGGGGCGCTGGGGGGGTTGGGAGCGTTAGGAACATGCAGGACTCCATCTTCTCTGGGGACAGCGGTGGCCGGGACCCAAAGTGGTAGCGCCGGCGGGTCATACATGGGGCGCGGGGGGGGAGGGGGGTTGGGGAGCGTTAGAGACGCGCAGAACTCCCTCTTCTCCGGGGAGAGCGGTGGTCGGGACCCAAAGTGGTTGCGCCTGCGGGTCGTACATGGGGCGCTGGGGGGTTGGGGAGCGTAAAAGGCGTGCAGGGCTCCCTGTTCTCCTGGGACAGAGGCGACCTCCCGGGACCGGGACACAGCCGCGAAATGGCCCTTTTTCCCGCAGCTCTTACAGGTAGCTGCGCAGGCCGGGCAGCGCTGCCGGGGGTGTTTCGCCTGGCCGCAGAAATAGCAGCGGGCTCCCCCGGTGCAACTTGGCGTTTGAACCGCGCAAGCCTGTGGGGTGTCCGGGGGGGGTGTGGGTTTGGCGCAACGGGTGCGTACGGAGCCCAATGGGCTGCCGCGCGGTCGGGGCCGTAGGCGCGGCCGTTTCGCGCGGCCACGTCCAGGGAGGCTGCAAGGGCCCGTGCCTCTGAGAGTCCTAGCGACTCTTTTTCTAAAAGTCTTTGGCGGATTTGGGAGGAGTTCATACCTGCCACAAAAGCATCGCGCATTAACATGTCCGTGTGTTCATTTGCGTTCACCGGCGGGCAGCTTCAGGCCCGTCCCAAAATTAGTAGCGCGGCGTAGAATTCATCTATCGATTCTCCGTGACTTTGCCGTCTCGTTGCGAGTTGATAGCGAGCGTAGATCTGGTTTACTGGGCGAACATAGAGACTTTTTAGTGCTGTGAACGTCGTCTGGAAATCCTCTGCGTCTTCGATGAGAGAGAAAATCTCCGTGCTTAACCTCGAGTGCAGGACCTGTAGTTTTTGGTCTTCTGTGACCTGGCCGGGGGCCGTTCTGAGGTAGGCCTCGAAACAAGTCTGCCAGTGCTTGAAAGCTGCTGCTGCGTTCACTGTGTGGGGGCTGATCCTCAGGCATTCCGGGATGATCCTGAGCTCCATAGTCCTTTAGTCACGCTTAATAAATTGTAGCGCACAAAGACTCCGAGAGACGAATAGAGTGAAGTCGATGAGGCTTTATTAAGCGTGACTGTTCCCCCGCAGTTCAGTAGTAGACTGGCCTGCGGGGGAGGACTCCTGGTTCTTATACTCTGCCTTCAGGGCGGAGCTAGAGGTCAACGGCCAACCAGGACCCGGGATCTGTCAGCCAATGACATCACGGCTTCACAGTCCCACATGGCCCCTAATGCATACTACCACACCAGTCAATGCAGCGAATTTCAGTCAACCATATTTATGTACAGCTTTCTATCAGGATTTAGAGACCTGAAGCAGCCGTTGTTGGGGCCAGTGTACATTGCCACATCTGCGAGTCCATTGCAAATCAACTTGCTTTAAGTTTCAGGTGGAAATTTTGGTGCTGAGCACACCTTTCAATATGCAAATGCCACAGTGCGAGCTTTTTGTGCATCCCACAAAAAGCATACCAACATCATTCCGCAGCAGAAATTTTGTGTGGAAAGTTTGCGTTCATATTTTACATGTCACTTTTCTGAGTGCTTTACAGTTTACAAAAACCTAGGTATCCAGTATTTAATAGTAGGCAGGAGGGCAGGAAGACACACCTGGAAACCAGGTCCTGTGTAAGAGAAAGTGTTTATTAATGAAAGGTCGTTTTTTAAAAATGTGTAGTAAGAGGCTCTCTTCCTCCACACCCGATGGTAGACTCCTAAGGGTGTTGTAGTGGTATTGTCACTGGACTAGTAAACCAGAGACCCAGAGTAACGCTCCAGGGAACCAGGTTCAAATCCCACCTCTGCAAATGGTGAAAATTCAATTCAATAAAAACCTGGAATTAAAAAAAGTCTGATGATCACAATGAAATTATTGTCGATTGTCGGAAAAAATCATCTGGTTCACTAATATCCTTTAGGGAAGGAAATCTGTGGCCTTACCTGGCCTGGCCAACATGTGACTCCAGGCACACAGCAATGTGGTTGACTCTTAACTTCCTCCCTCAAGGACAATTAAGGATGGGCAAGAAATACCCATGCACAGCCTGTGATGCCCATGTCCCATGACGAATAAAATAAAAGGCCGCATACCCTGATTTTTAAAGGTATTTGATGAAGGCAAGAGAGTGCAACTACAGAATTAAAGTTACACTGAAGCTGGAAGTTTGACCACGATCAATGGGAATGTCTGTGGTGGTCCGGATTCCACCCTCCTCACCACCACCACCACCACCACCACCATCCCTCCTTCCCTCCATCTGTCCTATAATGAGCCCCATTCATGGGTGAGGCTAAAATACTTGACAATGTCAGCTCACATTTCTATTTTCATGGCAGCTTGGCCTTCTGCCACAGAGAAGCCTACCCTCCTTTAGTTGCAACTCATAAAGCATGGCCTACATGGGCCCCAAAGCCTCACAATTAAATAAGGACGTTTACCAATTTCACCAGGAACTCGAGCACAAACAAACTAAGGACAGGCGACGATCACAAAATTGGGTTCTGAGTGTGATGCTAAACCACACAGAACTGGAAGGATGCAGGTTCATTTCTTGGTCATTGCTTTATTTATTGGTCACAGCCAGACATTCCTTTGCTAATGAGAGAAAAATCAGCCAGAACATGTTGGAAATGCGTGCACGCAAAATGACAGAAGTCGTTTCAGAGAGAAAGCCCATTCGGATAGCCAAGATTTAGCTCCTTGTGTGATAAGTGACCACTGAAGTAATGTTCTTGATGACTGCCTGCCAGCACCTTCAGAGACACATGCCTGTTGGTCAGTGCTGTGAGGAGAGGAGGGCATTAGCTATGGAATTGGTGGTGGAAAATAAATGAACAGTTCCTCACTGATTGATTGTTCCATGCACTGTTAATGATACATTGCTGATATTAGTTTATCTCAACACTATTTTCAGAAGAGATCTCATTCAACTTTGTGGGTTCCAGACAGCTGCACATGAAGTTTATTTCACCAGTGCAAAGAATCTGATTGAGGAAGTGATAAGCTTCTTGCGGTGACTATGTGGGCTGAAGATTTTTGAAGTAAGATGTTCTATCTGAGATGGAGGGAGCAAGGAAGGTAAGGTAGGAGGCTGCACAAGTTGGACCATCCACAACCATTCTTGTCCCTCAGACACAGAGACGGCAGTTTGGAAAATAGCCCACGTGAAGCCCCACAAACTGAAGTGATACGTGATAACCAGAGGGTGTATAAAATGCATGCAGGGGATTGTACCTTGTGGTGGTGACGTGAGGGGACCATGTGGGTGTGCTTCGCCAAGAAGTTTTACAAAATGTACAGTATAAAAAGAAAGCACACACATTGTGTATTCTGTGGCCCACTCTGAAGCGATGTGTCTATAGTGTCTTTGTATGGAGGTGGTGTATAATGTGTAGGATTTCAGATCACTCCGCATTTTGACGCATTTCTTCTTTGCATTCTGTATTAATTAACAGTGTTAAATTTAGAGACCACCTTTGAAGGCCTGACTGGCATCGCCTTGTTTGTATGAATCATGAAACCCAGGGATTGGACTTAACAGGATGTCATAGACCCTGCACCCCTCCCAGTACAATCCACGCACCCCCCACACCAACCACGCTGCCACCCTCTACACACACACCCGCAACCCACAACCTGGTGAAAAAGTAAGGGGGTAGCCTGCCCCCTCCAGATATCTGCCCTGCAGTCATTAAACGTGTATTGGCCACTAATTGAGTTTAGGCAGGACTTCTACCCCTCAGAAACCTGAAGTCCTCAGAGAGCTGCTGGGAGCGATGGCCAAACTGGTGCTGCAGAGAAGCCATCAGGAAGTGTGTAACACTAGATCAGTCCAGCAGGTGAGTCTGCGGTCTTGCTGGAGCTACACTGGACCTAAGGTGAGGAGCCACAGCATGGTGGGGGGAAAAGGCCAGGTGCGCAAGGGAATATAGAGAGGTTGTTAGACATATGGGTGGCTTTCTGATGGTCTCAGGGGCTACAAAAGCATGTTAGAGGCTCTGGATTCTGCAGCAAGTTAGTAATCTCCTGAGTCCCCAAAGCCTCTTCCCCCTCTACAAGATACAAGTCAGGAGTGTGATGGAATACTCTCCACTTGCCTTGATGAGTGCAACCCCCACAACACTCAACACCATCCAGCACAAAGGACACCGCATGATTGTCACTCCAACATAAACTTTCATTCCTTCCACCACAGATGCACATTGGCAGCTGTGTGTACCATCGACAAGATGCACTGCAGGCAATCACCAATGCTTCTTCGAAGGCACCTTCCAAACCCGTGATCTCTACCACCTAGAAGGAAATGGCCAGCTGATGCAAGGGAATACCACAGCCTACAAGTTCCCCTCCAAACCACACAGCATCCTTACTTGGAACTATATCACCCTTCCTTCACTGTCGCTTGGTCAAAAACCTGGGGCGCAATTCAGCTGACTCAAGTTAAAGCCTGCTGAATGGTGCATTTAGCGGGGTCTTTCTTGACAGCTGTTTTCTGTGGCCTTGGGAGGTTCTCCCCGCCAAGGCCGCACTGAGAGGGATTTCCTGAAAGGCTTCTCACATGATCGGGGCACCATTTTGGAAGACAGCCCCAATTTTCCACTCCCTTTCAGGCCCTCCATGCTCTTTTGAACTGTCCCTCATCCCCCAACCTTAGGGAGGCCCCCGGGGACTACCCCCTCTACCTGGAAAGACCCACCCAGGCCCAACCCCTCGCAGTGTTAACCTGGCACCCGGGCAACTGGCTCTGCAAGCCTGGCACCCTGGCAGTGTCCCTGGCAGCATGGCAGTGTCACCCAGGCAGTGCCAGGGTGGCACTGCCACAGCACCAATTTGGAAGTGCCAAGGTGCTCAGGTGCCAGGGGAGTGCCAGGTTCCACCTTTCCCTGTCGCCAACCACCCGCAGGTCTCCAATGGCCTGAGAGATGCCCCCCCCCCCCCTCCCAAGGCGCCGTTATGACTGCTCCACGTTTGTGCGGACCAGTCCTAAACGCACGTTGGCGAGGACTCCCAGGCGCGGCCAGTGAGTACCGGGCATCGGTTGAATCTGGTGTCTGGGTACGGTTCATTTAAATATTCAGATCGCAGTGGGCCGAGCGGGTTGGGTGACTTGTGGTGGCCCGGTTGTGGAGTCCGATTTGACACTCGCGTGCGATTCATCTATTACAGGCTCTAGCAGCTTGAATGAGGTCCTGTGTCATGCCTCTCGCTTCTTTGCCTGGGTATTGGATAAAGGGTGCATTTTCCTCGGTCTGGAATCTCAAGGTGTTTACTAGAGTAGCCGGCTCAGACCCCGATTTTGCAATTCTCCGCCGCATCGTGGACCCCGATACCAGTGTCAGCCGACAGAGAATCCAGCCCCCATTATCAGTGGCCGGAAATCTGCCATAGAAATGTGCCTTCCAATGTGCAGGGGTGTGGGGAAAAGACAGGTGATGGCACTCAGTCACAATGCTCTTTTGGAGAGCCGGAGGAGATACAATTGGCGAAATGCTGCACCGTTACAGTCTGTGATTTTTTTGTGGGTGTCTTTCTTTGGAACTTGATTGCCTGCAGTCACAGGGGGTATTATCAGCTCTTTAAAGATATCCAGGTCCCTGCTGATTTCTGAAGGTTAGAAATTCTTCTGCCAGGAGTCATGGTTAGTCAGGCGAATGCCTTTGTCTATTTAAAAAAAATCAAGTGGCAATTTTCTAGAGTAGCCAAGTTGAAATAGGTATTCCTGTCTTTTGGAGGGGGGGGACATTATGCATCAGGTAAACAAAGCCAAAGGTAGACCACACATGGGCATTTTATTTAGTTATGGGCGCCACACCTGAGGAAGGATTTGCCTGGGAGTGAGTGAAGTTTAGATTTGCCAGAACGAAAGCTGAATCCTGGGGGTTAGATTACAGGCAGAGGTAACACAAACTAGGGATGCATAGTCCATGGATTTAGCTTGTGAGAGGATTTGATCGAAGTTTTCGGGATATTAAGAGAATTCACAAGCCAGAGAGTGGGAAACGTTTTCTGCTGGTTGTAAATCTGGTCGAAAAATTAGAGTCAGACATTTCGGGAGTGAAATTAGGAACCATTTCCTCAGAAGGAGGGTGGAATTTGGAACTCTCTTCCAGGAATGGCAGTTGATGCCAGCATAATCGGCAATTTTAAATCTGAAAATGGCAATTTTTTGTTGCCAAAGGTTAAAGGATATGTGGCACAAGTGGGTACGTGGAGGTAAGACACAGATCAGTCACATTCTCACTGAATGGTAGAACAGGTGCAAGGTGCTTAATGGCCGACTCCTATACCTATTTTTTTCTCTCTCCTTTTCTCAGTTTGCCTTTCTCTCTCCAAACCTCCCCAGTTTTTGCTTTTCTCTCACCCCCACTTTGTGTGTTCGCTTTTCCTCTCTCTCTTGTTTCGGCTGCTCTGTAAGTCTGAAAGAGTTTCCAGGCTGTTTTTGATGACCCTGGGCCATCTTCCTCACAACTGGTAATGCAGTTGTGATACTGGGTAGTGGAAGAGCAGGGCTTGGTTTAACTGCAAACAATCACAGTCAGGGTATGAGGCATCTCAAAGTAGGAGGCCTGGGGACCCTAGAGATGGGAAAAATTGGATTTCTGCAGCAGGCGGCAGTGAGGCTGCAGTACACCACCCATTTATTTAAACATGATAAGAAAACTGGGGTTAGAGTGTAAACAGGCCTACAATATAGGATCATCCATTTTGTATGACTATCCAAGACCAACTTCACCCACACGATACTCATATAACAATAAACCATTTACCTGCGCGGCCCTGTCCCTGTGTAGATGTGCAGAACGGAAATTAATGTTACTTGTGCCCAAAACCATTTCACATGTGGGCTTAGACCTCACTCCCACTAAACATGCTTCGTCACTTTCTTCCTGACCAGTCTTGGCTTGCGTCCAGATTGGTAAAAATCAACTGCTGAATTCTCTGTTCGATGCAAAACCTGAACTGAATTAGGCAAGAGAAAAAAAAACATTTTCTCAGGATTTATTGAAAAAGAATTGGAGCTGAATAATCTTTGTCATTCCTCTGCTTTGGCTTCCTCCAATCCCCTTCACACCCCACCCCAGCTGCAATCTCACAACGCTCTCCACTGTAGCCTCCCATACCTAATGCCAGGATCTTTGCGTTTCAGCTGATCACTCACTGTTGCCTCTGACCACAGTTTTCAGACAAATTGATTGCTGTCTCTCCCTGATACATTCTCCATACGTCTCCCGCAACAACCTGCTGTAATCATTTCTCTCCAGTAATGGCTGCCTTTGACTTCATTGATGTCTACAATTATCATTCCAGTCCCCAGCTCTCACCCCTCTGGGGCATTTAGTTACCACCGAACGCCATGACCTCTCTTCTGCTCTCTATATTTCTGTTCTAACCCCTTCAATCTAGCTTCAGCTTAAAGTTACATTCCGTACGACATCTTTATGGTGCATTGTCCCTCATCGTCCTCTTTAATCTCTGAGGATTTTGGTACTTTCCACCACACCACCTCCTATCCTGTCACCATGACACTGCTCTCTCATGATTCCAAAATGATTAGCTCACATCACTGGCTACACCCCACTCATGGCCTCTTTCATGTGCCATAAGAATCCATTGATGATCCCCTTTTGATCCTAGGGCAGCACGGTAGCAAAGTGGTTAGCACAATTGCTTCACAGCTCCAGGGTCCCAGGTTCGATTCCGGCTTGGATCACTGTCTGTGCGGAGTCTGCATATCGTCCCCGTGTGTGCGTGGGTTTCCTCCGGGTGCTCCGGTTTCCTCCCACAGTCCAAAGATGTGCAGGTTAGGTGGATTGGCCATGATAAATTTCCCTTAGTGTCCAAAATTGCCCTTAGTGTTGGGTGGAGTTACTGGGTTATGGGGATAGGCATTAATAAAGCACTCTTTACATGCAGTACTTGCATAGTATGAATATTTTATGAAATCATTTAGTTGGAGGGGTCTGTGACTAATAAGATATTTGAAAATAGATCCTTCAACAAGAAGGTTTGAGAACTATGTAATCAGAGAGGAACAATGAAGCAGGAAAAAGGTTTGAACTAAACAAGACACAAAATAGTTTCTCTGCACTATGGCTGTTCAGAAACTGTAAAAATGTTATTGCTGCCACCTAGTGGAATGTGGGCAAACACCTCCTGGAACTGGCACAGATCCTGTTGCCTACAAAGGTACAATAATGGCACTAATGCCAATATGCAGAATGCTGTTGTATGATCCACAATTACCTGCTTGGTCTGCCAATTGGGACATAAAAAGGGTAGATTTCAATGTGCGCACATGAGGATTGGCTTTTTTTGAACTAAATTGAACATTTTATATCAAATTTGTATTTGAGTGCGTGGGGTAAATTTAATATAAACTGTCTGATCGAGATAGGTCAAGCCTAATATGATCGGCTGCCCATTTTACAAATGAAATTTTACTTTTGTTGAAGATCGAATCATTTATACCGCACTTTTAAAATAGAAAAATGTCCCAAAAACTAAAAAGACAATAATAGATATTGAACTAAGAAAATAATATCAGAGTGTGATCAAAAACTTAGTTCAATAAGTGGGTATTACACAAGACACTTACTGGAGTAGAAGCAGATGATGAAATGTAAGGGTTTATGGAGGGGCTTCCAGTGAATCAAAACAGTTGGAGCTGTAGCAGATGGTGGGTGGGGAGGGGAGGGAAGGAGGGATGCACAAGAGACCAGTGCCAACAACAATAGAGAACACATTTTTAGCATCGCTGCATTTTCTGTCTTTACTGCAAATTTTCATCATCTGCAGTATTTGATTTTGTCTTCAGTTTTAATTCATTGTGCTTTCTCTTCCTGGAATTCACACTTTGAAGAAAGTTTCCTTTTCATTTGATGGGATTTCTATTTCTTCTACTTTGTTTTCTTTCATTGTTTTCTATTTCCCACGTTAGCTTGATCAGTCATCTACTAAAACTTGCTTTCATCGCCACATATCCTTCCTCCGAAACTGTCTCCAGCTCTGACTTATTCCACATGGATGCTAATTGAAATTCCATTCTATTGAATATGTTCAAGCCTTGCGTCTTTCCTGAATTAACAGTTTCCAATTTTCTTTTCCTAGCCGTCTCCTTTTCACCATCGGTGTTCAAGATTTACATCTCCATCTCTCACCACAAGTGTCTAAGGGATCTCTGCTTTTTCTCTTGATAGCTGAGAGCTCCCTATTGCTTTCACCATGGCAATGCCTCAACCAATCAGAGTCAACTAGCCAACCAATTAAGAACCTTTTCTTCTGTAGTGTAAATTGTTGATTGTGTGAAATTTGGCATTCTTGTGTTTGTCCTGATGAGTGCAAGACGAAAAGTGTCATAATATACACCAGTATATCATGGTGCAGACACACACTGATGGACACACAGTGGGACCAATCAACATACACAACACTGCAGCCAATCACCAGTGAGAGCACACGCACTATAAAGACAGGGGGCATCAGAGCTCCCGCTCATTCGTGTAGCAGCTAGCTAGAAGCACAGAGCTCACAGCCTGCAACACAGACATGCACCATGTGCTGAGTGCATCAACTGGTTAGGACAAGGCAAAGGTCTTTAGTTAAAGCTAGTATCGTATTTACCCACAGTTCAAGTATGTTTAAATAGTTAACCTTTTAATAAAATAGTGTTGCACTACTTCAAGTGTTGGTGACCTGTATGTGATCCAGAACACCCAACACATCAAAAAGTTTCAGGGACATGTCTCTCTTTTCAGCAACCCTTCTGATTTCAGAGCCACCCACAATTACCCAGATTCAGTGTTTCTCAAATCACCTCAGTTTCTCAAACGGTTCTCAAAATCTCCTGTGATCCACTTCAATGTCTTCACTGCCACATGCACGCGCTCCCTTCAGAAACACAGCCTCAGCCTATCTCAATGCTGACCTGGCCGGCAGTTTCAGTTCATTCATTGTCTGATCCAGCACTTTAACAAAACACTTTTCTCTTCCTCTATGGTGTTAAGGATTGAAAGCTTTAGTTATGGGTGTGGGCAAAGTTATGGGTACCAATACCTCTCCAATCCTTCTCTGGATCCTTCTTCTCTTCCACTTCTCTCTGATCCCATTCCTTCACTCAATCTCACCTCTTGTTTTATATTTGTAATACCCTCCAATCTTCCCTTATCTGACTCTAAACGATGTGTCCTTAGCAAAGACCCTGGCCGGGATTCTCCGTTCCCCGAAGCCGATATCATAATCGGCGATCGGGCAGAGAATCCCTTTTTACGAGCCGTGTCGCTGGCTGGAGGGGGGTTTCAGCAAGGGCTGGGGGGACTGGTGGGGGTGGCGCAGCTAGCCTCTGACCGGTCCCAGAATCGGTGAGGGTTCACTGCCTATTTTAGCGTCGTAAAATGCCACAGTTCCCATGTCGGCGTTGGCACTTCGCCGCAAAATCGGAGAATCCAGCCCAAGTTAATACTTGGTATAAACTATTAATTTTAATTAATGCATTCAAAGGAAAGGGACAACAGAGTGGAGATTTCTGGTGCTGCTACGTGTTCAGGTCTGTCAGCATTGCAACTGGCTCTGATCCCACTCCCCTCTCCAGCTTCTACCAGTCAATGGCATTTTGGCAGTATTGTGCAATGATGCTAAATCTGGGATAAGAAATTTGTGACTAAACATTCCCACTCCTTTCCCTCCCCCATTCCTCCTCCCTCCACTGAATATTCCAAATGAGAAATCTTAATTCTTTACCCGTCAGTCTGGCCTCAATAAAACTCAAGATGGATTTGCAGGCATAGCATTAGTTATTTTTATTTGACTTGCAAGTCTGACTCGTTTCACACAAACACAGGAGACAAGCTGCCTCCCGAGTCCCCGAATCGAGTGAGTCTGTAGAACAAATAAATCTCTACCAATACATTCAAATGGCATCAAGTTTCACATACACGATTCCTATAGGTCACCCTATACCCCTCCTGACCTGGCCATACATCCTAATTGGCTCACTGCTCATCCCTTCCTCTGGCCTCCTATTACCCAGCATTGTTTTCTCCTCATTCGCTGGACACCCCTCCTCCTTGCTTGCCATGCGTTCTGAAATCCTTTGTCTGTGAACTAACAGAATTAGACCGGCCTATATCTACATTACAGTAACTAATATCTCTAAAGTAACTTTTTATATCACATTCGTCATTCCCTCCTTTTATCATTTCATGATAACCGAACTATTCAATCCATAGCTACGGTCCCTCATCTAAAAAGATTCATCACTGCATTTCCAATTCCTGTAGTAGCCCCCACCCATCCGCTGCACCCTCGTGTATTTTAACAGCCAAGATTCTAGGGGCGATGATCTGTTCCAGTGCACCCTGCATTCTACCCATCATGCATTTAAGGATGGCTAGGCCCACAAAGATGCAGCCAATAGCCACCGCTAAATACATGGCCATATTTATCAACCAATCCTTCAAACCTCCAAATCCCCAGTTACCCCAATCAACCCATCTGCTGAACACATCCACAATGACCAAAACATATTTATAACATTGAATGCCAGGATCCTGCATTCCGTCCAGGTGATCCCGTAAGCGATCCATAAATTTAGTGATGTTAGCGGTTAAGTCTTGAACTCTCATGATACACTTGCCCTGTACTATGGCGCATACCCCACCCTCACGGGACAGAAGATAGTCAAGAGCATACCGGTTCTGCATTGCAAACAACCGCAGCTGAGACAATTCCTTGGTTATTGCCCCAAGGGCTCCCAAGGTTTAATTTCCTTAGATGGTAAGGCCACAAATAAAATAATTCCTATCGCTGACCGCCAAGGAACCCCTCACACCTCCCAGTGTCAAGACGCTCAGAATTCCCCACCCGGCTGAGTGGCCCCGGTTGGGTGCGAGAACCTGAGGTTTTTTCCAGTTCTTGCAGAATTCAGCTGAGACTGCCCGGCGTGCTAACTGATTATGCAGCATCCACGCCGAGGGGCAGGGGACTGTGGTAGGGACTAGAGTCCCAATAGCAATTTGGCGGGGAAATGGGGGTGACAAAACATTGGTCGCTGTGCCATTAAATAAAAAGTAGTATCCTTGCTCCGTGTACAGGCTAGCATCACAATCAGTATATCGGTTGCGTAGGGATCCCCCATTAGCCCAGTTTATCCAGCTTTGAAACACCCATTCGGGCCGCCTAGCAATGCGGAAAGCCCTAGTCCCAACAGTGATATGAGAGACATTCGCCCAGCTACAAAGGAGCTGGAGGCCGTCGTTCAATGGAACGCAGGTGGTGTTGTAACAAACGCATTGGCCAGACGCCTGGGTGATATGACACCTCCTGTCCGTACAGGTGGGGAACAGACATGTATATTGGTTTCCACCTCTACCAGCAAACAGCCGTATCCTTCACTGCTGAAACAATTCTCGTACGACCGGGAGTCCCTGTTGGGAGTGAAGTGGCTAGGTATGTACGCCCTCCACCGTTGCAGCCTATCATACTGTGAGTGGGAATTATCCCGAGGAAGGGGAAGGCAAATAGCCGGTGGTGCTGAACCCGGATCGTAAGGAAGAGTGACTTGCTCGGGCGGTGGCTCGGAACGCTGACAATGAACCACCGTTTGGCGAGTGCCCCAAAGCGGTGAAACAGAAAATAACGTAGACACCGCTGCGGGGTTCGGGTAGCAGACAACCCGCCCCTGGCCATACAAGCGGTGGTAAACCTGGTAGAAGAGATTCATACTACCCGGGTTTTCCTCAGTTTGGCCTCTAAATGAATTAAGTGTATCTCCTGATAACCTACGTTCTAGTTGTACTCTCCTCCTTACATGCCCCGTCCTCTCTCTAGTCCCCCTCTCTCTTCCACAACCTCTTCCTACTCTCTCCTGACGGTCTGATTTTACCTTTATCGCACCAATCTTAACACATCCAAAATCAAATTTACATGTACTCCAAAAACAAGGCAATGTCCATGTAATGTTCCCTTCCCATCGCCGGGACCGGTGCAATTGCTTCATGAGTCCTGCATTGTCCGTTAATTTGATGACCTTCCCTGAGTCGATACCATGTCCTCGTATATGGGGGCAGCGAAGAACATCACCTCTGCATAAACAAAATGTCCTTGTAGTTTGGTTGGGGTTACAAATGTAGATAAGATTTCCCTTTTCCATGTCCGTCGCCGATGACACTCCAAGCGAGGCGAGGCCGAAGATCACACAGGTGGTGAGTAGCCACCCCATCATGCTCCACACCTGTAAAATAGCACTGGGGAAGGGAGGCAGGTTAGTTACTGACCTTTTTACAGTGGTAGAGGTGGACCCAATTTACAGTGGTGGAGGTGGACCCAATTTACAGTGGTGGAGGTGGACCCAATTTACAGTGGTGGAAGTGGACCCAAGCACTCCACCCCTCCACTTTAACTGCCGTGGGGGTGGTAAGGAGAACTTGGAAGGGCCCCTCCCACCGCGGCTCCGACCCTTTCCGAGTCCAATTTTTGACCATGACATAACTACCGGGCTGCACTGAAAGTGAGCTAGGTAATGGGGGTGGTGGCTGGTGAGCCGCGCGGACCAGGCCATGGAGCTCCTTGAGGACCTGAGTGAGGGTTAGAACATTGGTCGTCATCTCTTCAGTCATATAGTGAAACTGAACCAGTCTGGGAACATGCAGGCTCCAGGGAGTTATAAGAGGCCTGCCATAAAGAATCTCGGCAGGAGAGAGTCGGCCCATCGAGTCCGGCAGGTGTAACCCGCAGCTGGAAGAGGGCAACGGGGAGCAACTTAAGCCATGTCAGTCCCGTGTCTGCTCTTTATTTAGCCGATTTAGTTTTGAGGGTCTGATTGTGTCTCTCAACCAACCCGGCCGCCTGCGGTCTGTACGCACAGTGTAACTGCTGGCGTATGCCCAACTGGGAGCAGAACTCCTTGTTCATCTGTCCAATAAAATGAGACCCGTTATCAGAACTTAACTGAGCTGGTATACCGTACCGGGGAATGATTTCCCGCATCAGAACTTTAACCACAGTAGCAGCTTGATTATCGATAGTCCGATACGCCTCAACCCATCTGCTGAACACATCCACAATGACCAAAACATATTTATAACATTGACACCTTTCCAACTCAATGTAATCCATTTGGAGCGTCTCAAAGGGACCACTGGGCAACGGGGTTTGCCCCATACCACAAGGGATACCTTTGCCGGTGTTATATTGCTGACAGATTAAACACCGATTACTGATACTCTGGGCCAACCCCTGCATTTCAGGGTGCCACCAAGTGTCCAGCAGCAAATCACTAGTCCCCCGAGCCCCACAATGAGTTGCAAAGTGTACACATTCAACGACCCATGAAGCCAGTACATCAGACATACAAGTCTGATGTGCAGGCGTGGTCCATAAAGAGGAAACAGAATCATATGTACAACATTCCACATTTGTTTATCACTCTCAGGAGCATCCTCCTGTAACCTTATGACGTCTTGGATGGTTGGCATTGGCTTGTCAGAAGCAGACATATTTATAGTAGATCGTTTAGTCTGACTTAACATTTTAGGCACCATCACTTGCTGAATTTGAGCGGCTGTCCGCGCTGCACAATCTGCTTGTTCATTACCAACGTCAACTGGGGTTGTACCATTCGTGTGGGCAGCGCATTTAATAACGGAAATCTGCGCGGGCATAAGGAGGGCCTGCAGTAAGTCATTAACTAAACCCCGGTGGGATATTTCCGTGCCTGCCGAGGTAAGGAATCCCCTATTCTTCCAGAGCTGTCCGAAGTCATGAACTACCCCGAAAGCATATCGGGAGTCAGTGTAAATATTTACCCGACGATCTCCCCCAAGTATACATGCACGGGTAAGGGCAAAAAGTTCGGCTTGTTGTGCTGAATAAGGGGTCTGGAAAGCTGCCGCTTCTAGGATCAGACCATCCTGATCTACGATTGTGTAACCGGACAGTCTCCGGCCAGTGGGGCTTACTAATGCACTGCCATCAACATACATAATCATGTCAGGTTGTTCTCACGGAATATCACTCAGATCGTCCCTTATTGTTGTAGTTTCCTGAATCAAGGCTAAACAGTCGTGACCAGGTGCGTCCTCATGGACAGTGGGACCGCTAAGAAAACAGGCTGGATTGATAGTGGTACAGTATTTAAATGTCAGACGTGGATTGTTCAAAAGGTACATTTCATAGAATTTCATAGAATTTACAGTGCAGAAGGAGGCCATTCGGCCCATCGAGTCTGCACCGGCTCTTGGAAAGAGCACCCTACCCAAGGTCCACGCCGCCACCATATTCCCATGACCCAGTAACCCCGCTCAACACTAAGGGCAATTTTGGACACTAAGGGCAATTTCTCATGGCCAATCCACCTAACCCGCACATCTTTGGACTGTGGGAGGAAACCGGAGCACCCGGAGGAAACCCACACACACACGGGGAGGATGTGCAGACTCCGCACAGACAGTGACCCAAGCCAGAATCGAACCTGGGACCCTGGAGCTGTGAAGCAATTGTGCTAACCACCATGCTACCGTGCTGCCCTTCATACCTATTATGACGAGCTGCGGTAAGATGCTGAGTCTACAGTTGCCCCAATAGTGCGATTACCGAGTGGGAGCTATATACCGTAATATCCTGTTGGAGAGTTATATTGGCAGCAGCCTGCAAACTATTGTATATCGCTGCCAAGATCTGGGTGCAAACAGGGTGGCCCAACGCCACTGGATCAAGTTTGGAAGAGTAATATGCTACGGGCCGGTGCTTGTCCCCATGTTGCTGGGTGAGTACCACTGTTGAACATCCTTCCAGAACAGTACAGTATATCTGGAACGGTCGGTCGTACAAGGGCCTCCCGAGGGCCGGTGCTTGTAACAAGGCTTGCTTCAGGCAACGGAAGGCTTCGAGTGCCTCAGTGGTGAGAGTAAAATTCCCCCCATTACTAGTGTGAGGCGTCAGCAGCTTTGTATAGACAGCGATGTTTGGTATCCACTGCCGACAATAATTCACCATACCCAGCCAATGACGGACCTCCTTGACTATGGTAGGGGCGGGGAATTGGCATATTGGTTCGATCCTACTGGATTCTGTGGCTGTAAGTAAAACTCCTAAGAACTTGACCTTTGTCTGAGTCACCAAGACCTTTGATTGTGAAACAACATAACCCAACGAGGATAGGTGGTTTAATAGCTGGATCACCTCATCCCTATTACTGAGCTCGTCAGGACTCGCTACCAATATGTCATCTACATACTACACTAGAGTGGAACCATGCTCCAATGCCAAAGCCTGGAGTTGGGTCTGCAGACATCTGGAGAAGAGCGTAGGTGAGTTGACGAACCCCTGTGGCAGTCGGGTCCAGGTATACTGCTGTACATTGTAAGTGAAGGCAAACAAATATTGGCTTTCAGTTGCAAGTGGGAGGGCAAAGAAGGCATGCTGAAGGTCTATTATGGCGAAGACCCGGGCTTGAGCTGGAATTTGAGCCAGTATGTGGGCAGGGTTAGGGACGAGAGCATGTAATGGCTGTGCGATGGCATTGATTGAACGTAAATCCTGTACTAATCGGTACTGGTCTGGTTTGGCTGGTTTAGGCACAGCAAGTATGGGGGTGTTACATTCTGATTGGCAAGGGACCAAAATACCCTGTTGCAACAGCTCTCGGATTAATTTGTCTATAGATGGGGCAGCTTGGGATTTCAGGGGGTATTGCCGAATGGAAGGCAGCTTTACATGGTCCTTAATCGTTACATTAATAGGTGTAACATTTGTCTTTCCCCTTGTGATGGGTATTCCGCCCAGACCTGTGGATTGACATATTCCAAAACATCACATCCCCGGTGAATGCTGCAGTCGACGTTAATCGTTTCAGGGACCTCAAAATATTTTATGGCAGTGCTGTCTGGCGTGACTTGAAGTGCGTACTCTGTTGGATCCGAATGATCCACTGCCCTCCTTACCATAGGCCCCAGATCCCTGTCATGGTACTGGTCATGGACCTGACGTGTAATATGAGGGCTTACCGAAGCTGACTGTGGCCATAAATGTGGTGGTATTATAACAAAATCGGCTATACCTTCTTTTCCCGTGACTGTGGCTGTAACCTTGACTGGCCATTCGGTCCCAATTAACGGCCGGTATTTGTCCTCCAACTCCCTGTTTTGTCCAGTTCTGTCATAGGCCAGGGTAACGTGATGCAGTGAACGTTCAATGTCTAACGTCCACCACTGGGGGGGTGATAGAAATATAGCACTGTTGTCTCAGCCTCCATGATTGAACCATTACCCCTTCTTCTCCGCACTCTAGCTGTAGCTGGAAGATACACAGTAAATCTCGGGCCAACAAGTTACAGTCCAATCCAGTAGTCACTACAGACTGATGATCTGCAGATTTATTCTCATAAGTGACTGTCACAGGTTCAGAAATAGGATAATCACACACCTGTCCTTGGAACCCCGACAAATGCTGCGTGTGGTCAGATAGTGGTAGTCAAAGTTCTGATTGCACTGAAGACATGGCTGCTCCAGTGTCGATTACAAATGGGTGATGTTGATCTCCTATCTGCAGAGAAATAATACGTTCCCTGTCCGATTGGAGAGTCCTTATGACTAAATTAGCTAGTCAATCCTGTGTTGTGAAAGGGTTTGCCTGGGAGAAGTCAGTGTATCTCGTCTGTCCTCACCTTGGTGGGTACCCCCTCCTTTGGGTTGGGTAGTCTCCTTCTGCTGCCTGTCTTTTAAAGGGGCATTCCTGTTGCCAGTGATCTGCACAGCCGCAATTAAAACATGCATTGTTCCCTCTATATCTGTCCCTTCCTCTTCTCCCAGTGGACCAATGGCCCCTCAGAGGGGGCGGCGGTTGTAAAGCTGGTGGTACATACGGTGGGCCATAAAGAGGAACTGAGGGTCCATTTGGGTGGGTTTGATATCCTCCCCCTCGCTGATCCACCCACCCAAAGTCACAATATTGGGGTTCCAGCTGGTAAGCCACCGTTTCTGCCGCTGGTTGGGGTCTCAGATCATCCTTTTTCATTACATACTCAGTCTTAATCTTTGTAACTGAGCCTCCTGCCTGGCCTACACCCTCCTTCCAATAAAATCTGACTGCCCTGGCCATCTGGGAAGGGTCGTTCTCTGTCCAATTCATGTTATTACATTTCACGGCAGTAGCCACGGAAGGTGGTAGGCAATGCATTAACATAGCACAATATTGAGGGGAATTCTGACCATTTTGATATGGCAAGTCGCCTGACTGCCCACGGTAGATTTCATTAAAACGTTCCAGAAATTCTTCTGGCTCTTCGGTCTTTTTAGGTTTGAGGTCTAAGAAATGTTTATGGGCTTTTGAAATGTGTTATTCAACGCATTCAGGATTTGTGTCCGTCTATCATCGTCCAACGCCTGGGCCTGCTGGAGTGCGTCGTGGCTAGCATAATTCAAGTGATTGAGATGATTGCCGTACTCTGCTGGGGTTAAAACCTGCTGGACTAGGGCCCAGAGGTCCCTCGAATCAGCTTGATGAACTAAGATGGGAGTTCTCAGATGATCCACGAAAGCAGCAGGAGATTTTTTTCTGTCTGGGATTGCAGCCATAATAGCCATCATCTCACTGGGTCTCCATGGGAAATAAACGTCTATTGTGAGCTGGGCCGCCGCCGTCACAGCGTCAGGGTTTGGTATTTTCCTAATCGGCAACTGTCTCCGAGTCTCACCATGGGGCACTCTAGCTGTTTCCTCTGGCTCTTCCAAGACTTTGACGTCCCTCCCTGTCACTAGAGGGAGCTCCACTCCTCAGAACCATTCCTATCCTCGCCCTTTGTTCTCGGACTTTTCTGTCCCTCCTTATCGGTCTGAAGGGATTCAGGTGGTATGCGTGATTGTTTCTGGATAGGATCAGGCCCTTCTCTCACTGTCCAAGATCAGGTCCTAGAGCTAATTGGGCTTGTGGAACAGAGCCCCCCTTCTCTCTCAGACAGTGAAGATGGTACCGAAGGGGCTGGAGGGGCTGGCATGATTTGAATCTGGGGAGCAGTGACTGGATATAAATTATGATACTCTGGTGGTTCCGGAATTAGTGCAGACAATGCTACTGGTGCAGTCGGAACCCTAGCCGACCTTGTCAAATTGTCTAATTCTTCATCTTCTGTCAATGCAAGGCCAGCCATTGAACTGCGTAGCCCATTTTTTGTTTGACCCGAGCCTTCCCTGTCTTTACTTGCGCGTTTTTTGAATGCACACTCCTTTTTCAAGACCTCTAACGTTTTCTGGTTTCCCCCTTCACTAATTGGAATTCCCATTTTAAGGGCATTGTCTTGCCAACTTGATAACATGATCTTATCTCTTTCTTCTTGACAATATTGTCTCCATAATCCAATTAATTCTTTTGCTTTCATACTTTGGTTCTTTTTCCAGATTTGTCCCTGAATTTTCTTAATGATGTCTAGGTCTTTAGTGCCCCCTAGTGGCCATTCATCACCCAATTTGTTCCTTAAGGTTGCTGACATTTTCCTAAAATCTTTCGCTTTATCTGGATAAATATCACATAATATTTGCAGTGGCATGCCTGGATCATTCATGTTATCCAAGCAATTCCCCATACTCTCAACTAGTCCTCAAGACTGCGTTTTTCGCCACTTCAGTCCAAGGGTACAATTTTAGCTTAATCAACTATAGATTTAAAACACTCACACATGGAATTAAACCATCTTTTTTAGATGTTCCATCAATCCCAAAACCGAACCCAAAACCGAATCAGAACTCACACATGGAATTAAACCATCTTTTTTAGATGACTCATCAATCCCAAAACCTAACCCAGAACCGAATCAACAATTATGAAATCCCATCAATTAAATTTCTAATCCCCAGACTGACCTTTGATTTCGTCAAGACGATCTTTCAGTACCAACCGCGAGTGACCAGACTAATCAGACGATAAGAAGAGGGGAAAAATCAATGCACGGTCATTTTCCAGCTATACATTGTGGGCCCTTTTCCACTCTCCTTTGTCCAAAATCAGTCTAATTCTGATTTCACAGCTGGCCGATGACCGTCTGGAGAAATCCCGGGTTACCGGCACCAAATGAGAAATCTTAATTCTTTATCCGTCAGTCTGGCCTCAATAAAACTCGAGATGGATTTGCAGGCATAGCATTCGTTATTTTTATTTGACTTGCAAGTCTGACTCGTTTCACACAAACACAGGAGACAAGCTGCCTCCCGAGTCCCCGAATCGAGTGAGTCTGTAGAACAAAGAAATCTCTACCAATACATTCAAATGGCAACAAGTTTCACATACACGATTCCTATAGGTCATCCTATACCCCTCCTGACCTGGCCATACATCCTAATTGACTCACTTCTCATCCCTTCCTCTGGCCTCCTATTACCCAGCATCGTTTTCTCCTCCTTCGCTGGACACCCCTCCTCCTTGCTTGCCATGCGTTCTGAAATCCTTTGTCTGTGAACTAACAGAATTAGACCGGCCTATATCTACATTGCAGTAACTAATATCTCTAAAGTAACTATTTTATATCACATTCGTCACAAACAGCATACAAGCAACCAGGTTGCCTTCCACTTAAGTGCATTGAATTGAAGTTCCCATTCAACAGAATTAATTTATTATCATGTTGAATTTCGATACAATGGATTAAATAAGAAAAATAATTGAAAAATACATAGACATCGTGTTTAAAAGCTTTTGGGGTATCCGTGTACAATTCTTTTAATCTTAAATGGAGTCATAACAATTTAAGAAGCTTTTGCATTCTCAGCTTGATATATAACAAATAATAGGCCACAAAGACAATCTATTCAAGAAACTATAAATGTGCATCTTATCATGATTTTGTGTTGTGTGCATGGGTACTTTAATCTTTAATTTAATTGGCTGGTCAGATGTACATTGAACTTTTTTATACAGCTTTTTGCCAATCAGATACTGATTCGAAAATGGCTGCAGAAGTCACCTGACTTGCAAATTAGCCAAGATTCGGATCTTCTGAACGTGGATTCGCCAGGACACATGGCAACAGTGTTCCCTGATGGACTACACAGCTGCCATTGCTTGAATTCTCTACAAAACATAGGGACATGAGCTGCTGGACTTCCTAACACCAGGAACTACAGGGAAAAATGAAGGACGAACACCAAATATTTTGTGAGGAAAGTGTTAATGTTTGAATGGCATCATGATGGCTTTGACAATGGGCTATCACTGCTCCTTCAATAACATGGATGACCCTCCATTATGCTCCAATAACAGATATCAAATGACCAAAGCCACAGGTGTGAAAAGCTTTGGCTATAATTCTGTGTTTTAAGTGGAACAGTGTTGGTACATTATATGTCAACGATTAGCTCTGAAGTAAGTGTTTTAAGCAGAACTTTAGAGATACATGTGGCTAAAATGGGACAATTCTCCATCAATCATTAGTTACAAGGCTTTTACTTTCATTTTCAAATTTTAGTTTTTTTATTGAAGTTGGACAATGTTTGCCCGACTTCAAAAAGGCAGCTGTTTGTTTTTCTTACCAGAACAGAATTTGATGAACTGATTCCAATACCAGGGAATTGCTGAAGAATACTCTATGCGCCCACACAGATCAAATAGTTGCTGAATTCAGGTACCCCCCGAGTTCTGTCACTACTTTAGGCTGATGCCCCGACATAGGTCACTGTCTTCAGTCAACAAGGGTGTGGAAAAAATTCAACTCTTAATCAGTGACAAAATACAATTGTCCATGCAAAGGCTGGCACACACAAACAACTTCCCTTTTTTTTCATTTATTCATGGGGCGGCACGTTGGCACAGTGGTTAAAACTGTTGCCTCACAGCCCCAGGGACCCAGGTTCGATTCCAGTCTAGGGTGACTCTGTGGAGTTTGCACGTTCTCCCCAAGTCTGCGTCGGTTTCTTCGAGGTGCTCCGGTTCCCTCCTACAGTCCAAAGATGGGTAGGTTAGGTGGGGTACGGGGATAGGGCAGGGGATTGGGCTGTGGTAAGGTGTCCCTTCAGGGGGTCAGTGTAGAGTCGATGGGCCGAATGGCCGTCTTCTGCACTGTAGAAATTCTGTGGACTATGTGGACTTCGCTGGCTAGGCCAGCATTCATTGCCAATTCTTAATGCCCTTGAGAATGTGGTGGAGAGCTATCTTCTTCAAGGAAGCAGGTTCTGGGAATTTGACCCAGCGACAAGGAACAGTGATACATTTCCAAGTGAGGATGATGAGTGACTTGGAGAGGAATTTCCAAATGGTGGCATTCCCCTGTATCTGCTGCTCTTGTTGTTCTAGATGGTCATGATCATGGGTTTGTCTTATGAGTAGAGATTGGGTCGACTCGGCCCACTTTAACTGGAATTTAGAAGAATGGGAGGGAATCAAATTGAAACACATAAATTCTGACAAGGCTGGATAGACTGGATCCAGATCTCTACCTGACAATGGGATTTCCAATTGAAACCACCCCACACTGCCGGGAAACCCGGGGCTGTGCGGTCAGCAGGAACTAAGAATCCCAATGGACAGAGAATTCCGGCCATTGTGTGGTGGTGTGCGTGAGGGGGGGTGGGGGAGGGGGGGGGGGTTGCTGGTGGGGGGGCCCCGTGGGTGGTCTGAGGGGTGGGGGGGGGGGGAGGGGAGGATCTAGAACAAGGGTCACCATCTCAGGATACCGAGTAGGCCATTTAGGCCTGAGATGAGGAGAACGTTTTTCACATAGAGGGTGGTGATCTTGTGGAATTCTGTGCCACGGAAAGCTGTACAGGCCAAGTCACTGAATATATTTCAGTAGGAAATAGATAGATTTCTAGTCACTAAAGGCATCAAAGGGTATTGGGAGAGAGCAGGAGCATAGAGTTGAGATAAAGGATCAGCCATAAGCATAATGAATGGGGGAGCAGGGTCATAGGGCTTGCTCCGAGTTTCTATGTTTGGACCCTTGGTGAGTTCCTGCAGTGCATCTTATAAATGATACACACTACTGCTAGATGTACCGCATGTCTGTAGCCTTAATAAAACCGAATGAGCAAATCAGTAATGTGTAAAATGTGGGGAGTGATGGCATAATGGTATTGTCACAGGACTAGTAATCCAGAGACCCAGGGTAATGCTCTGAGGACCTGGGTTCGAATCCTGCCAGGGCAGTTGAAGGAATTTCAACCAGACCCACAGCATATGGGTGACTTTTAAATGCCCTCAGGGAGGGGCAATCAATGTTGGCCCAGCCAGTGATGCACACGTCCCCATTGAACAAATTTTTAAAAAGCAGCGGCAGCAATAAAGAATGGCATCACATTTGACAGACATCGCTTCAATAAATGCAAATGGTGTGTTTGAACCTTCCTTGCAGCTGTGAACCTTCTGACGGCAAAGAAACTTGCGTAAAATGTGGAAAAGCAAACTTTTAAAAAACTTTCTGAAAATGTTCTTCCTCTGTGGTCAGTTATGGTGCCCCCATCAGTCAGAGAATCAACAACTTCTTCATCCCTGCTTTTGTGAAAGTTTTTCCACACGATTCTTCACTTCATTATTATTTGGGTCTGAGCATACCAATATCTTCTTCAATTTGAATCTGAAAAGAAGCAGAATAGATTTACGGTGTGAAATACATGTGATACAGACTCTTAATAATGGTCTGTAATTCCAGAACCCAGAGAGAGCCACTGTTCTGAATACTTACACCACAGCTTCAATTCTGCAGCGACAATCACTGTGCTGAATGACGTAGTCCTCAATTCTGTTCAAGCGAGGGACTGAAACTGAGTAATTGCGGCAGCAGCTCTTCAGTATTAGATTAGGAACTGGAATTTAAAGTTGAAAAGCATGTTATTTGCAGCTTCAATGAAAGAAAAGGAAAACTCTGGAGCAACCAAATTAAGAGCAGACTGATGGGTGTGTCAATTGCACATGATTGGGGGTGGGGTGGGGTGGGGGGGGGGGGGGGGGTGGCGTGCTGCCAGGGCCGGGAGAGGGAGTGGGTGACAGGGGAACAGGCCGAGTGGCTGGGGTGAACCTCCACGGGACCGGGCGATGTCCAGTCCCGGACCGCCATTACCTCAACCTGCAAGGCAGCCATCTTGCTGTGCACTCCACAGACCATTCACCTTGGCCCCTGGTTCTGCAGAGTGACACTGCCCGTATGGGTGCCCCCACCTGCCCACCTTCTATAACACCACCAGCCCCCACCCGGCCGCCACCCGCTGGCAGCCCATCCAGGGCAACGCTCACAGTAGCCCCTACAGAGGCGCAGGATGGGGGCCGTGGTGCATATCCCTGGCAAGGGCAGTGCCAGCCGATGGTGCCCCTGGCATATGGGACAGGCACCAGGGCCAGAGGCCCCCACGGTGCCAGGGGTGTGGGATGGGGAGGCATGCGGGGGCAGTGTCCGCAGTGCCAACTGGGCCACTATGTAGCCCGTTGAACCTGGTTGGGCATGGAGGTACGCATCATGCTAACATGTTGGTATTTCCCCCTGCAGACAATGGATATTGGAAAGCAACCAGCAATGGAGGCCTTCGTGCGAGTCGTCGTGGACTTCGGGGATACCCTGCGGCTGTAAGAGCTGGTTCTGCTCCAGGAGGGGGAGGAAGCTGCAGCAGCGCAGCATGCAGCAGAGGGACAGGTGGCAGCCGCCAAGGATGGAGAGTCAGCTGCCCAACAGGCCGAGGAGGAGGAGGTGCTGCATGAGGCCTCGCATGTACCGGCAGCGCCTGTCATTTGAGGATCTGCCAGACCGGGCATGCCGTCGGAGACCCTGGCTAAGCAGAGAGACAGTGTGACACATCTGCCAGATAATGGCACACCTGACACCATGGGGTACGGGAACGTTTACGCCATGGTGTCCTTCCAGGCGCCAAGTGGGGACCTGTCGGGATCTCACAGAGCTCGGTGTACAGTTGCATCCATGCTGTCATGGAGGCCCTATATGCCCAAGTGGCTCAATATATCCATTCCGATGTGGACCGAATGAAATGGAACTGACTGATTGCTCATCTTTGACCCTTTTCGTGGTAATGAGGCACAATACAAACAGCAAAGAGGGGAAGGACATGGGGAGAAAACATTTGTAGCAATTTACATGCAGGTTCCCCATGTTGTTCATGTACTGTAAAGAAATTGCAAGATTAATAAGTATACCTCCTGCTGATTACCATGTACCGTACGCCGTCAGCTGATGAATCAGCACTCCTCCATGTTGAACACCACTCGGAGAGTGACAGAATGGTCAGGGACTTCAATGTCCATCACCAAGAGTGGCTTGGTAGCACCATTACTGACCGAGCTGGCCGAGTCCTAAAGAACATAGCTGCTAGATGGGTCTGTGACAGGTGGTGAGGGAACCAACAAGAGGGAAAAACCTACTAGATCTCACGCTCACCAACCTGCCTGCTACAAATGTATCTGTCCATGACAGTATCGGTAGGAGTGACCAACACACAGTCCTTGTGGAGATGAGGTCCCTTCATTGCACTGAGGACCCTCCATCGTGTTGTGTGGCACGACCATCATGTTAAACTGGATAGATTCAGAGCACATCTAGCAAACTCAAGACTGGGCATCCATGAGGTGTTGTGGACTATCAGTGTTGCTAACTTTTGCCTTAGTTTAATTGCTCTGTTTTATCACCTTTGCTCGAGTCGCCAGGTATCTTTATGATACCGTCACGTGGTTCAAGTCCTTAAATCAAAGCACATTTATTATACACAGTAATCACTACTCATGCATAAATTCTACGTCTAAGCTACTTCTACAGCTAACAGGCCAATACTTAACTCGGAATTGGCCCACCAGGTCAGGGAGACGAATGGCCTTTCGTTCGGGTTCTGAGCCTGCGGGATTCGAAGTTGGTACAGATTGGTAGCTAGGAGCACCTATCTCGTAGCGAGCATTGAAGTAAGACTTACTGGATATCGGCGGCGGCTGAACCGGTCACTGTCAAGGGTTGGTTCGTGTTGCTGAGTGACCCGGTCAAGAAGAATGATTTGAACTTGGGCTTAATTCTTATAGTCCCCAGGGGCTTCCCGCCTTTCGGGGCGGACACTGTACCTGGTTCCAAGTGATTGGACTTTGTCCCAATCACTTGGTTCGATTTTCTCCAATGCTGGAGCGGTTCCCTGATCGATGGGCGGTCCTGAGGTGGTCGTTCACCTCCTTTTGTGTAGGCTTCTGCTGGCGCCAAAGAGTCTGGTTTTGCTTTATGTGTCTAAATGTTGCTCATTGTTCCTGGGGAGTGCTTATTAGTATGCAGATGGCTGGTGTTTTGTTATGCTGATGGTTGCTGGTATAGATCTTGTCTGGCCTTTCTAGAGGCAAATACACAGTCAACCTGCAGCTGCTCATTTTTGTCCTGTTGGCTGACTTTCCCATCAGCCTTTGCCGTTCGCCATTTTGAATCGGGAGTTAGCCATTTTAAATCGTGAGTTAGCCATTTTAACTGGCTACATCAGCAGCAGCAGAATTCTACTCAGCCACAATCTGTAACCTCGTGGCCCAGCATTTCCCCCACTCTACCAATCTCACCAAGCCAGGGATCAATGCTGATTCAATGAAGAGTGCAGGAGGGCATGCCAGGAGCAGCACCAGCCATATCAAAAAATAAGTCGTCAACCTGGTGACGTTACAACACAGGACTACTTGTGTGCCAAACAACATAAGCAGCAAGTGATAGACAGAGCTAAGCGATCCTACAACCAATGGATCAGATCTAAGCTCTGCAGTCCTGTCACATCCAGTTGTGAATGGTGGTTACAGTTAAACAATTCCCTGGAGGAGGAGCTTCTACAAATATCCCCATCCTCAATGATGGAGGAGCTCAGCACACCTGTACAAAAGACAAGGCTGATGCATTCGCAACAATTCGCCCGAAGTGCCAAGTGGGTGATCCATCTCAGTCACCTCCAGAAGTCCAATGCATCACAGATGCCAATCTTCAACTAATTCAATTCACGCCACATGTTATCAAGAAATGGCTGAAGGCACTGGATACTGCAAAGGCCTGACAATATTCTGCCAATAGAACTGAAGGCTTGTGTTCCAGAACTTGCCAGGTACAGGACCAAGCTGTTCTAGTACAGCTATAACACTGGTATCTACCCAGCAATGTGGAAAATGATCCACATATGTCCTGTGCACAAAAAGCAGAATAAATCCAACCCGGCCAATTATCACCCTTTCAGTCTACTCTTAATCATCTGTAAAGTGATGGAAGGGGTGATTAAAGTGCTATCAAGCGGCACTTACTTCGCATTAACCTGCTCACTGACGTTCAGTTTGGGTTCTACCTGGGTCACTCAGCTCCTGACCACATTACACCCTTGGTTCAAAGGTGGATAAAAATGCTGAACTCCAGAGGTGAGGTGAGAATGACTGACCTTGACTTCAAGGCAGCATTTGATCAAGTATGGCATCAAGGAGCCCCAGCAAAACAGGAGTCAATAGGAATCAGAGGAAAAAGTCTCCACTGGTTGGAGTCATATCTAGCACAAAGGAAGAGGATTGTGGTTGTTGGAGTTCAGTCATCTAAGACCTGGGACATCACTGCAGGAGTTCCTCAGGGTAGTGTCCTCGGCCAAACCATCTTCAGCTGCTTCATCAATGACCTCCCTTCCAACACAAAGTCATGATGTGGGGTGCAGCCATGTAAAATGGCCACCTGCAAAGGACCATGGGAATAGTGGTCAATTTGGGACACAGACAGGTACACAGCCTCTGTGTATTGTGCAAAGAAACCAGACTTGACTGAAACTTGCATCATTAAGAATCAATTACCATTTTCCCCAAGACAATAGCATTCGCATTAAGGACCGTCAATGATAGTAGGCTAACCGGCACCACCCCCCTTATTTGGAAAGGCCTACATGCCTGAGACAATGATAGCGAGGACCCGCCAAGCCATCGAGGTATCCACCCCCTAATTAGCTAAGATCGATGAGCGTGATCGAAACCCTATCGATCCATTGGACCTGGAGTAAGAACCGCCCAAAAGGGCGTGAAAGAGATGAAGGATAAAAAGTCCTGCGCACTAGAGATCGGTCTCTTTTGGGACTTTTGCGCGACCAACTGCAGCAGAACAATCAAGTTCAAGGACCCGCGACCATTCCTGAAGGACGAGCCCAGCTGAGACGAACCCAACAACTTCCAACCAACCACGTGGACCCGGATTCAGGCCTAATCTCGCACAGTGCCGGTCACTCGAAGTTAAGTAAAGGTCATCTTAGTTGTTAGGTGTAGTTTAGTACGGAGCCATGTGTATTATTGCATAGAGATACAAGTCTTGAGTTATTAATAAACTGTGTGTTTGAGCTAACATACTGGTTGCGTGGTCATTTGGTCAATATAAGAAACAGCTTGTGGTTCACATCAAAATATAGAAGTCAACATTTATTGGCGACTCTGGTTGGACTCAATGAGAAATGCCTTTGTTACTCTGAGAGATCCCACAACTTTGAATTAAATTGGGAAAAGGAAAACACACCACAAGCGCAAGTTTCGTATTGGCCAAATAACCAAATTTCGGAAGTGTGCATTAACCGCATGCGACACTAACAGGGAAGGGTAAGGTAAACGCGTCAGACTTGCATGCAAATCTCGAGGGATTGTGAACCGGAATATAGCCATAAGCCGTACCCGCTGTTCGATCGACTCCTTATTCCCCTCCTGTTCCAAATTTTAAGTAGAGAAGAGATGGCAGCGCAGATGATAGATAGGATGATGAATCCACAGCAGCAACCTAAGGTCGCAGTAGCCGACAAATCAGAGCAGTGCCCCATATGGGAGGATGTGTTGAGAAAGTATTTGAAGGGGAAAGGATGGCCCCTTTGGTCGAATTTTTGTGCAAACAGTGAGACAGGTCCAGGAAAGATAGGACAGGCTTGGTGGGAGGATTTATGTAAGGTATATAAGAAAAATGCAGTTAACTTCAGGAAGCCAATGGCAATAGTCTGCTGCTTGGCACAGTTGCGAGGCACCGAGGAGGTCGTCGAGACGCTCCGCAGACAGTTAGTAGAGAAGGAAGAGGAGAATGAGGGAAACAGTAAAGAAAGTGAGAACATTATTGAGGAACTTCGGGAGAAGTTAGCCGCTAAAGTTAGGGAAATCGCCCATGTTAAACGTGCCCACCAGTCTTGCATAGTAGACCTTAGCACCGTTCCAAACCCAGTATGACAAGGCCTATCACGATACACAGCGCGCAGTCTTGGTAAGATAGGACATTGAACACCAGGTCACCCAGTTAACAAAGAAATGCGCCGATTTACAGGCAGCGTTAAGAGCTCTCCACCAGTCCACTAAAGAACAAAGACAGAGCACCGTTGACCACTCTAAATGCCAGCGGAAGATAGATAAGCTCCAGTTGTTACTTTCCATTCAGAATGGTTTGATGTGTGTCTTCGGGACAGACGAGACAGATGAGGAAGAGATGGCAGATTGGGAAGAATTAACTGGAAGCACACAGATGTATGTTAAAGCAAAGGAAAGTCAAAAGAAGCCGCCACACATCCCAAAAAGAAAGGCACCAGCAGCACCGGCTGCACAGGTCGCACCAACCCCCACAGCTGCCCCGGCACCCCTGAATCCGATAACCACAGAGAGAAGGATTAGAGACCAAGCAGGTCCAGATATCACCTACACCACCCCACATTCAGTAACCCAGTTAAGGGATGTTTGAGGTTTAATTACTCCATTTCAGCCCACCGCAGACCCACATAGCTTCTTCGAGGAGGTGCGCCAGCAAAAGGTCATGTACAGGTTAGATGAGAAGGAGGAAGTAAAATTGATTGTAATGAGTCTCAGTCAGTCGGTACGATCAACTTTGCCAGAACCCCAAAACGTAGAAGGAGGAACCCTAGAGGAAATGAAAGCCGCAATATTAGCTGCTATCGGATACAACAAAGGGGATCCGGTAGAGCGTTTGAACAAATGCAGGCAAAAGAAAGTGGAACATCCGACCGCCTTTGCCGGTCACCTCTGGATGCATTTCAAGGCAGTGTATGGAAACATAGACCGATGAGGAAGTCACCACTAAATAGTCCCGTACCTGAGTTTTGCATGCCACGGAAGCAGGTAAAAGGAATTGCGCAAACTATGACCCGGCAGATACCACACATAATGAGATTTGGGTACTTAGACGCCTACCCAGGGCATTGTAACAGTCACTTTAGGATCAGATGGACCAGAACGGATTAGAAGCCACAATGTACCCAGTCAGGACTAGCCAGGAACCCGCATGGATAAATGAAGGCAGAAGAGAGGAACATTACCCCTGAACAGTACCCCAGAGCAGAAGCCCCAGCCCACGCACCACGAGGTTCATGTTACAATTGTGGACAAGTAGGACATTTTGCCTGCGATTGCAGACAAAACCCCCACACCACCATCGACCCCAACAGCCCAACCCTCCACCCAGAAACAATAGGCCAGACCACGATCGCCAGCTGCGACAGTTAGAAGGCAACGCTCGCCCCATGCATAACATAAACGCCCAATCAGATAACCTTGCTTATAACTCCCTAGATTGACAGTGTCCAGAGTCTCCAACATGGGTCTGTGACACGCGCTGGGATAACGTTGGTAGTCACAGGCACAGTCCAGGGTCAAGCAGTTGTCTAAACTCTAAACTCCGCAAACCTATTCCAAAAAACACCCTGGCCCACCACAGATACCATCACACTCAGTGGATTCACAGGCCACATGCAAGAGGGATACATCACAGCCCCTATATCCGTCCAAATAGGAAATGTAGCCACTACCCACCCCGTTGTTCTAGTAGACCTGCCCCCGACTGCAGAACACATCCTAGGCATAGACTTTATGAACTCCCATAACCACTCCTTCGACCCCGTAAACAAGTGTGTCTGGCGAATGCAAGCAATGTTTTTCACCGTGCTGGATGTCAGCAATGGTTTTTGGTCCATTCCCCTAGATCGGGCTTGCCAGTATAAATTTGCATTCACTTTTCAAGGACAACAGTACACATGGATGTCCCCCCCCAAGGCTTCCATAATTCCCCCTCCATTTTCCACAGACAGCTAGCTGCTGGTCTTTCCATATTCCCCCGCCCCGAATGCCTAATTCAGTATGTAGATGACCTGCTCCTGCAAACCGATACCAGTGAAGAGCACGTGGCTCTATTGGCCGAATTACTAACCCTGCTCCAGTCCATCGGATGCAAGGTAAACCCCAAAAAGGCACAGATATTGAGGGAAAAGGAACTTTATTTAGGCACCATTATACCCACGGCAAACGTGAAATTGAACAAAAACGAATTGACTCCATTGTGAACTTGCCCCTGCCCCGTAATATAAGTGCACTCTGCTCATTTGTAGGTTTAGTGGGATTCTGCAGAAATTATATCGATAGTTTTGCCACCAAGGCGGCCCCGCTCTGAGAGCTTCTGAAAAAGAACACCGCATGAAATTGGCTTCCCCAGCACACAGACGCCATAGACGATTTAAAACGCGCCCTAGGTACAGCTCCCGCTTTACAAGTCCCCGACTTGCCTTATGCCATAGAGGTAGCAACCACCGACCGGGCCCTCTCAGCAGTACTCCTACAAGAACGCCACGACCGATTAGGACCGGTAGCCTGTGCCTCTAGAATTTTAGACCCCGTGGAACAAGGATTTTCTGCCGGTGAACGACACTTGCTTGTAGTCTTCTGGGCAGTCCATGCATTACAGGCCTCAACCCAGCCACAATATTAACCGAGCACACCCCCACCCAACTGTTGTTAGACGGCAAACTAAAGGATGGTTCAGTTAGCCAGACCAGAGCAGCTCGCTGGACACTCTGATTACAAGGCAGGGATATTTCTGTGAAACGCACCAAGACCCACACGTTCTTAGCAGACAATTTACAATACGCAGGGACCCCACACAAATGCCAGATAATTGCAGCCACACACCCCACAGAACCCTTTGTTCCCAAATCGCTACAACCATGAGGAAACGGTGAGACACAAAGTTCCCAAGACATAGGGGACATAGTAAAGATCTATGTAGCTGGCTCCTCCATTGTTGAGGATGGAGTAAGAATCACAGGAAGCGGGATTTACATGGAGGACTCACAGGGACGCCCGCTAGAAGAGGTATCTTTAAAATTACCCGGCCACTTGGATTCGCAGGCAGCCAAACTTGCAGCCATAGCTTATGTAATTGATCACCCAGACTCCTTTCGAACGCCTGCGGAGATACACTCAGACAGCTTGTATGTTTGCTACAGTCTAACAGAATTCCTTCCCCTATGGGAATCTCGAGGTTTTGTATCCGCCGATGGAAAACCCCTCCCCTCCGCCCCTCTCCTGAAACATATTCTTAAAAAAGCCACCGGCCGCACATATGGCATCATTAAAGTAAAGAGCCATCACCCCCCCCCCCCCCCGCCACCCCCCCCCCCCCCCCCCCCCCCGCCACCCCCCCCCACCCCCCGGGAATCGCAAGGCCGACGCCTTAGCTGAAGCTGTATCACGCACTAGTCACTTCTGGCAACCTCCCCGAGTGTGAACAGATACATTCAAACCAGGTCTCCCAAACCAATATTGAGGATTTATCTCAGGCACAGAAAGCAGACGACTCCCCCAAACAGGTACTGAACGGCACCTACCCATCCCCCTATGATAAATGGAAGGGCACACTCACCATACAGGACGGGAAAATGTTAAAGGACGGAATTTAATGTGGTCCCCACCCAAAACAGAAACCAGTTCATCTCCCAATTCCATGATGGACATGGACATCACATTAGGGAATAGACACAAACATTGCCCATTTGAGACCCTTGTGCTGGTGGCCTGAATTAAAAAGCGATGTCACACATTATGTCGACAATTGCCTCATTTGCGCCCAGAACAATCCAGAACATTATGCAAAGAAGGGCCAATTAAGACACACCCAACCTGTAGAAGGCCCCTGGACAAATCTGTAAATTGATTACATTGGTCCCCTCCCCCCCTGTAGAAACGGTTTCAAGTACATGCTGGTCGTCACAGTTACATTTACAAAATGGGTTGAAGCATTCCCCACACGTTCAAACACAACAAAGGCCACCACTAAAATCTTGACCCAACAGATCTTTACGCGCTGGGGCCTTCCACGCAGCATTGAGTCAGATCAAGGTTCCCACTTCACCGGCAGAGTAATGCAAAATGTTATGACCATTTTCGGTATCAAACAGAAATTCCACGTAGCCTACCACCCCCGTCCAGCGGCATAGTAGAGCGCATGAATCGCACTTTAAAAACCACCATTAGGAAAACAGTGCAGCAGAACAATTCCACTTGGGACACGATGCTACCCTTTGCTCTCATGATTATCAGGAACACCGTTTCCAGTTCCACAGGTTTCACCCCCCACACCCTTATGACAGAGAGACCCATGAAAGGCATTGAATATTTATTAGGGCTCGATTTGGTAAATCCCGCAGTAACCGCACTCACCCACGAAAAAGCAGTGCAACAGGTCACAGAGAACATTAAAGCGGCACAACTAGCTGCTGCTGTCCGACTAGGCAGCTGGGAAAAAGTAGAGTAAAGCCAGCTTCGACAAAAAGGGTCACCCCATAGAGTATACATTCGGCCAGCAAGTTATGATCTCGTTGTACAACCCCAGCTCCTTCCTAGCCCCTAAATTCGCAGGCCCCTACTCCATCGCTGACAAAGTAAGACCCTCTCTGTACAAGGTAGCGTACCCCAACGGTAAGACTGGTTGGTTCCACATCAACCAACTCAAACTCTACGGATCACAACGTAGCCACGCCCACCACTTAGCCTTGATAATGGGAGAGGACGGCGCTCTGCCCACTGATGACTCAGCCCGACGCCCACTCCAACCCTCCCCCCCTCCGGACGACACTTTCCCCTCGACTCAGCCCATAATCACAGGTTTCAACCTCGAACTTGACTCTGATGAGAGCCTCCTGGATTTGACTACCATCCCTAGCGACCTGCCCACCATCAGCTACCCTAGGCCTCGGAACGACTCCTTGGATTTTTCCGACCCCTTGTACGACCGTCCCCGCCCAATGACTTTTCCTAAGCCCACTCCCAGCAACATTGCTTCACTTCCAGTACACCAGTTCCCAACTACCCTCCGTCACACGACAACCCCGATACTCCTTTTTGGCACCATGACAATTCCTACAAGTTGGTGAGACATGACGAATCAGACCACCCACAGGTATACGCGGCTACCGACCTGAATCTGCAGACATGAGTCTGGCAACCAGGAGAAGGTGATGATTTAAGCGATGAGCCCCTTCTGGGAAATGATTTAACGGAACTGATGCACGCAAATATTTTAGGTGTCCAGATGATGAGAAACGGGCACTACCTGAGAATTAAGGTGTCCAAATTTCTTATGGAGCCTGCCCGTCTTCTTATTTTTAACCTCCTCTTCTCTCCAACACATGGTTTTAATCTATGTCGGCCCGACACTTGGTTATGCAGTCATAGCCACTCTTCTGATTGAACCATCAGACGCGGTCTACTGACCAATGGCAGTTGAATGCACTACAGTATGACTACAAATTCTTTCTGTTCATCCCGGTCACCCAGGTAGGGAGTCATGGCACTGATCCCCCTACCTGAGGGCCCCAAAATTATCCGGTCAACCACGCTTGGGTAGTGGAGTAACGGCACTAATCCCCGCCCTACCCGGGGATCCCACCCATTCTTCTCCCACAGCGGCCCACACGCACCCCACGTTTCTCATATGCTCTCTGGAATGGTTTACTACACCCTTTGCTGCTTTGGGCAGGTCTTGAATCTACCTTTCCGCTCCAAATCTAAACCCTTGTTTCTTCCACTATTCTTTCAGACCCCTTCGGGTCACTTCCAAATGCTATTTACACTTAAAACACAATGATCACTGCTGCTACCTCTGAGCCCCTGGGACGAAATTCTATAAACTGGCCGCCCTGAAATTCGAAGCAAAACCTCAACCTCCCTGGTTGTTAGTACAGATGGAGAATGGTTGAAGAAAGCATCCGCCCACTCTTCACATCGACCACACAAGCTGTGAGACACTTGAATACTTGAATTGAAACACTTGGATTAGTACCTCTCCAAATTAAAAAAAAAAAATGGGGGAGTCACACATGGTGACAATCATAAAGGGAAATTGGAACTAAGAGAGAGAGACTAACACACATAGATATTCACCAATGATACTGACATGATACTATGCTTGATTCCCTAGGATCACATGGAAACCAGACACCGCAGGATGATCCCAGCACCCAGGATCTCCGTCTGGATAATTGACGCACTTACCGGACTCCAAGCACAAGATCCCCAAGCCCGGCGGTCTGTGGTACCGTCCCCCAGATGCAGAGGAATGTGAGAGTGGCACTCTATGGGTGCGTAAGAACACAAGCGTCATATTTGGGTGCAATAACCAATGGACAATTGACAGAAAGCCCAACGGGTCCAAATCAGAATGTTACATTAGCACAACCGGAACAGAAGATTGGTGGGAACTTACTAATGAAGGGTGCCCCAAAGTTGGATGTTTGAATAAAATTGCAGGGAACACAATAAGAATCAGACAAAATTGCCCAGGGACACCCACGAAAGGTAATTTGGCAACACACACAATTAGAGTAGGACCTAAGCCAGCCCCGAGCGACACCACCCCACAGACCACCTCCAGTCAGGATACCACACAACAACTGTTAGAGATAGAGACCGAAACCCCCACCTGGTGGGAAGGCATTGCAAACTGGAACCCACTCTCATACATAATAGAGACCCTCCTCCTGATTACAGTAATCTATAGTGTAGTCCTCATATTCAAACTCTGTAAATGGAAGG